>NC_084604.1:6694489-7030739 GCF_033807715.1 Cololabis saira | reverse complement strand
CTGTCTTGGTTGACACGCCTCTGCGACATCGCATGGAGAAAGGGGACAGTAACGCTGGAGTGGCAAACCGGGGTGGTGGTCCCTCTGTTTAAAAAGGGGGACCGGAGAGTGTGTTCCAACTATAGGGGGATCACACTTCTCAGCCTCCCCGGGAAAGTCTACGCCAGGGTACTGGAGAGGAGAATACGGCCGATAGTTGAACCTCGGATTCAGGAGGAACAATGCGGTTTTCGTCCCGGTCGCGGAACACTGGACCAGCTCTATACCCTCCGCAGGGTGCTCGAGGGTTCATGGGAATTTGCCCAACCAGTCTACATGTGCTTTGTGGATCTGGAGAAGGCATTTGACCGTGTCCCTCGTGCCATTCTGTGGGGTGTGCTCAGTGAGTATGGAGTCCGGGGCCCTCTATTAAGGGCTGTCCGGTCTCTGTATGATCGGAGCAGGAGTCTGGTTCGCATTGCCGGCAGTAGATCAGACTTGTTCCCGGTGCATGTTGGACTCCGGCAGGGCTGCCCTCTGTCACCGGTCCTGTTCATAATTTTTATGGACAGGATTTCTAGGCGTAGCCAGGGGCCGGAGGGGATCCGGTTTGGGAACCACAGGATTTCATCTCTGCTTTTTGCAGATGATGTTGTCCTGTTGGCTTCATCAGACCGGGACCTTCAGCATGTGCTGGGGCGGTTTGAGGCCGAGTGCGACGCGGCAGGGATGAGAATCAGCACCTCCAAAACCGAGGCCATGGTTCTCCACCGGGAAAGGGTGGCGTGCCTTCTCCGGGTGGGTGGAGAAGTCCTGCCTCAGGTGGAGGAGTTCAAGTATCTCAGGGTCTTGTTCACGAGTGAGGGAACGATGGAGCGTGAGATTGACAGACGGATCGGTGCAGCGTCCGCAGTTATGCGGTCGATGTACCGGACCGACGTGGTGAAGAAGGAGCTGAGTCGAAAGGCGAAGCTCTGGATTTACCGGTCAATCTACGCACCTACCCTCACCTATGGTCATGAACTTTGGGTAGTGACCGAAAGGACAAGATCACGGATACAAGCGGCCAAGATGAGTTTCCTCCGCAGGGTGGCTGGACGCTCCCTTAGAGATAGGGTGAGGAGTTCGGTCACCCGGGAGGAGCTCGGAGTCGAGCCGCTACTCCTTCACATTGAGAGGAATCGGCTGAGGTGGCTTGGGCATCTGTACCGGATGCCTCCTGGACGCCTCCCTAAGGAGGCCCCCAGGCATGTCCCTCCTCCCTAGGGAGGTGTTCCAGGCATGTCCCTCCTCCCTAGGGAGGTGTTCCAGGCATGTCCCACCGGGAGGAGACCCCGGGGAAGACCCAGGACACGCTGGAGAGACTATGTCTCTCGGCTGGCCTGGGAAAGCCTCGGATTCCCCTCTGAGGAGCTGGAGGAAGTGTCTGGAAGAAGAGCTGTAGGAAGAGCTGTAGGAAGACCTGGAGGAAGAGCTGGAAGAAGAGCTGTAGGAAGAGCTGTAGGAAGAGCTGTAGGAAGAGCTGGAGGAAGAGCTGGAAGAAGAGCTGTAGGAAGAGCTGTAGGAAGAGCTGGAGGAAGAGCTGGAGGAAGAGCTGGAAGAAGAGCTGTAGGAAGAGATGGAGGAAGAGCTGGAGGAAGAGCTGGAGGAAGTGTCTGGGGTGAAAGAAGTCTGGGCATCCCTGCTGAGGCTGCTGCCCCCGTGACCCGGGAACGGATAAGCGGAAGAAGATGAGATGATGAGTAGTCTCCTCCTCACTCCAAAAGTGTGGCGTGGTCTTGCATTTCTCCATGTTTATAAGAACTTCCTGGACTCAAAAGACCAGGATTCCTTGTGAACAGAGCATGCGCAGAAAACAAATTCATGTTCCGTTTGATGGGGATATTCCGTTTGGGGTTTACATGACCGAATATTCGGGTTTTAAAAGGAGTAACCCAGGGGTCATATTCGGGTTTTTAAAATTTATTCAGAGGGGTAATTGGTGTTTACATGGCCGTGCAAAACCGGGTTATTGCTAATATTCGGGTTTTAAAAGGGTTATTGACTGCATGTAAATGCAGTCAGTGTGTGCCCAGAACTCTGACACGGCTCTGTGTTTCCTCTGCTTCTGCGTTGATGTTCAGTGCTGTTCGTGCAAGTGGCACTTTAAGGTCACGAGGAAGCGCTGATTAATCGGTGTCTTCTAAGAAATTGTGACTGTCAATAATTTGCTGACGGAAAATATTTCAGAATAAGAATAGTCTCAAGAAAATCTGACAAAACCATTTTGTGTGTATGTGACTGTTGCAGCTGAACATTTAAACTCTGCTCTCTCATGTTCAGTGTGCTGAGGCAGAAACATCACCGTAATCATCATACGCAGTCATATTCCTTTCTGAAAAAAAAGGATTTTGTGCTCTTGCAGTTGAGCTCTGAGCTCAGAGTGCAGTGTGGCTGCAGCTTCGTGCTACAGAGCTACAGATGACCTGAAATGCAAGGTCACCCCTGGCTGAGGCTTTTTCTTTTTTTCCCCTCAGCAGGTGTCTGATTTTAGGTTGTCTGTCTGACTGGGCATGTCAGCTCAGGATTTACTGAGGCCAGCACGTGATCTACGGCATATGGTGTGAGTAAGAGTAGGGAGGACACTGTTGACAGCTGGAACCGGGCAGGAGTTAATATCCCCTATTCCAGGTAGCAGCTTTGCTCGGCCACTAGTTACGTAAGGCTGGTGCTTTTACTCCTGCAGATTAACAATAACAGCGGGCCAATATGACTCTAACACACAAATGACAGAAGGATGTGTGAATGTTTTTCGCTGCTGATAATAAGACTACCAGGATACTCTTCCATATCCCTGTAAATCCTAAACTGGCCTTAAATACAATCCTTCCTATCAGCTGGACGACACACATGAACAAAAATGAGAATATGGGAATCTATTTAATGAAACATCCCATGTGAAAATGATGTGAGTTATTAGTCATGGCTTAGCAGGACACCCCGTCCTGTTATTTTTAGGAGTGTGTGTATGAGAGCGTGGACGGATGACACCGCGGCACGACCGCATCACCACTGACGTCACAGTTCCATTAAAATCAATGAATATCTTTGCATATCTATTTGTTCATCAGATCAACTAACTAGGATGTGGAAGAACAAAACTTCCACACGTTCTACAGTCATATTTGTGGAGAGGATTGTAGAACCCTATAATGTAATAATTTCCTGAAAATGTAATAACGCCTGAAAATGTAATAGAATTTGCACTTGCCTCATTTGAAAATGTAATAAAATCCAATAATGTAATAACTTCACCAATAATGTAATAAAATATCCTGACTGATATTGTAATAACATTTTTACCGATAATGTAATACCTTATTACATTATTGGGAATTTATTACATTTTTAAGTGGGTCTTTTTTTTTTTTTTTTAACTGATAAAGTAATACTTGACAGATAATGTAATATGTTAATTTTCAGTCCAGAGATCTACATTTTGTGTTTTAAGAATCTAAGAATGTTATATACACTGGATTGAAACACCAGAATGACTATTGGGTTAAATTGCAGACTTTGAGTACCATGTAATAAATTCCCAATAATGTAATAAGGTATTACATTATCGGTAAAAATGTTATTACAATATCCGTCAGGATATTTTATTACATTATTGGTGAAGTTATTACATTATTGGGTTCTATTACATTTTCGATTGAGTTAAGTGCAAATTTTATTACATTTTCAGGCGTTATTACATTTTAAGGAAATTATTACATTATAGGGTGGAAATTATTACATTATAGGGTGAAATTATTACATTATAGGGTGAAATTATGACATTATAGGGTGAAATTATTACATTATAGGGTGAAATTATGACATTATAGGGTGAAATTATTACATTATAGGGTGCTACAAGGATCCGCCTGTGAATGGCCGTCTCAGAGTTCAGGTTTATATTTAGTTTTAGCTCGTAGGTTGTCTGTCCACACGTTTTTACAGTGTTGGTCCCCTCAGTGTTTTCTTAGCATTATTTTGCCTGTAAAAGGGACTTCTAATTTCAAAGCAAACACCCCACAAATTCCTCCTCAGCGAGCTGCATCGACAGCAGTCAGCTGGTGAACAGATAGGGTTCATGGCGAACAAAAACAGAACTGAAATAGACTTGACACTTTTTATTTCACTGCTGGCTCATATTTCCTAGTATATGATAAATTACAGTGATTCAGTTCTGCTGGAGCAGATAATTAGGTAGTTGCAATGAGTCTCCGATAGCCAGCAGCGTTGGTGCAGAGCCAGCGGCTGCAACAGAAGCCGGGGATGTTGACTGCCTCGTCAAATATGAAGTGGGTGGATGACACGTCATCATCCAACAGTCTCACTGATGTGACGTCTGCATGGGAGAAAACAAACCAACTCAACCAGTGTGGAGCCCAGAGACAGACCTGGTGCTCTACACCAGTTCTCGAGTTGTAAAAAAACATCAGGGGGGATGGTGGATTTTTATCACATGGGGACAGATAATTTGTGCTGATTACAAATAATATAATATATTATGAATAATAGCAGTGACCAAAACAGCTGCAGAAATACTGCAGGAATGACATAGCAGCAGTTAAATGCAGCCTTCTGTAAGCTTTAAATATCCACTGGGCTTACATCAAATACATCAAAACACAACAATAAAAAACAGTTTTCTGAACTTATCAATATGACTCTGTCCTTCACAGGATAAGTAAAATGAATCACTGCAAAAACTCACAATCTTAACAAGAATATTTGTCTTATTTCTGGTTAAAATGTCTCATTTTATTAAAAAAAAATCTCATTACACTTAAAACAAGACTCATCACTGGAAAAAACAACAATTTTCACCTGTTTCAAGTAGATTTTCACTTAAAATAAGTAGAAAAATCTGCCAGTGGAACAAGATATTTTTGCTTGTAATAAGAAGATAAATCTTGTCCCACTGGCAGATTTTCCTACTTATTTCAAGTGAAAATGTACTTGAAACAGGTGAAAATTGTCAAATAAGTTATTTTTGTGGTGTTATTTTTCTGGTGATGACTCTAAATGTTGAAATAGCAGTAAAACCACATTCATTGATGAAATGACATAAGGGATGGAAAGGAGGGATGGCAGTTTTACAGGGGGGATGATTTGGACCGTTTTTATTTCAGGGGGGATGCCATCCCCCCTCATCCCCCATCATCCCCCCTTAACTCCAGTACTGATCTACACTAACAAAACAAATGGAGTTGTTGCTGATGTGAGACAAGAGTACGTGTGTTCTCAACAAAGTTGGATTCGCGTTCATTTTCCCATTTGATGTTGTTTCATCCAGTAAAAACACAATGATCACACTCAACCAATAAAAAACGATCACAAGGAAGAGACGCATCGTTTTTGTTCTTGCAACAGATGTAAGTGAGGTTTGAAGTAATACTTTAAGGCATGTTCAGATTCTTGTCAGAACAAAGACTGTTCAGCAGTTTCTGTCCTTGGGGCACGGTGAATTTAACTCTTCAATCAAACTTGTATTTAAATGTGTGTTGATTTTATTCTGCTGTGAATGAAAAATTGGACGCCTGTTTGAAAAGTACAGATTTTATTGATCAGACAGTGTGGGCAGAAACAGAACAAGTATAGTGATGCTACAGTTGAATGAATGAATGCATTCCTTATGACTGATATTGTCCGTAGGTCCTGCTGTCCCCGTTGGAGTGGACGTTCAGGTGGAGAGCTTGGACAGCATATCAGAAGTAGACATGGTAAGTGGCTTGTAAGTATTAAAAGTGTGTTAAATTAGCAGTAAAGATAGAATATAAACTGGATAAGGCTGTCAAAAGAGGGATGGAGGGAAAATAATTCAGAGAAGTTGGTAATAGGTCACATATACATTAGTGAAAAACAGGGAAATAACTAAGTAATAACCCTAACCCTCTGATAATCAACAATCACCAGCTAAAAGGACAGCTTTTATCAAAAGACTAGAACTATAATGTTGTTGTTAATGCCGTGAAATGACTAGACTAGTGCCAGACTAGACTAGTGCCAGATTGGAGGTTGTGAACAAATGAACACATGGAAAAGAGGCCCCTGTCACAAAATCCAGCTAATGAACCAGTGCAGGGACATTTTTCATCAACAGCACAGGAATGGACGCACAAACAAGCCTGCTAGCAACATTTGAAGTTGTGACAACTTGGCTTATGGGCTGCAACGTGAAATGGAGAGTGAAAATAAAGATGCTGAGCAACTGGGAGCCCAGTCGGGCTGGAATTTGATGAAAAAAGTCACAGGTGCAGCCAATTTAGATGATTAAGATGATGAGGCCGTGGACAGCGCCACCTGTGGAGAAGCGGAGGGGCGTAGCTGAATTCAATAAGATGAGTTTGGTGGAGATGTCTTATTCTAGGTACAGTACAGCAGGCGGCCACTGGTATTAAAGAGATCCCATGTTCTGGAAGGTCATGACTGTATCTTTATTAATAAGAAGTCCTTGTTTTTACTCAGTACGTTTACATGCAGCAAAGAGATGGGATTTCTGATTGTATCAGATAACGACATGCAGAAGACCGGATCACTTGTCTGAGTTTACATGCTGTTCAGAGATCGGATAAATGTCCAGAGCATGGCGGACTCCGTGACGCTAGGTGGCGCTGTAGCCATGGTAACCATTTCAACAAAGAGCCACCTCCGGTTGACGTCCACTTAATAACAACAAGAAAAGATGTCGTACGACGACCTGGTCTGATTTGTTGTTCCGAGTTTGTTTCCTTTGCTGCCACTAACCTTGCGAGAGGCGCAAAAGGCACAATAACCCTTTTTTTTAATTATTATATTATAAAACAGGAAATTTAAGGGAAAATACCAATACGGGAGGACGGCGGGAAAGAGGGGTAAAATACGGTAGTTTCCCAGCCAAAACGGGAGACTTGACAGGTATGCCAAAGTAACAACTCAACATCTGGCCAGCAGAAAAGTTAATCTTGCCGATGCTTCAGCACTTCTGCTGGAACTAGAAGATGTACTGCAGTTTCATGAGCTTGAGTGGAAACAAGTCATACGTGATATACAGTATATATATATATATATATATATATATATATATATATATATATATATATATATATATATATATATATATATATATATATATATATATATATACACACACATATATATAAATGTTGTCCTTTACTGAATTAAATGGTTGCTAATCAATAATTCCGCCAATTAATTAGCCTGCCTAAGTTTCAACTGCCCTTATAACAATATGACCTTTAATTTAAAATATTCATATTTTAGATTGTAGGTCATCTTATACCCCGTCAAACAAAATGACAACTAGCGGTGTCCGGAGCCTCCGCCCTCCGTCTTCCTTTCACTTCCGGGTGAAGCCCCAGAGGAAATTCTCCAGCATGTGCAGACTGCAATATCCGATGTCTCCGTATACATGGCGTTAACATTCCGACTGCAAACGGTTTATCTAGGTGTTGCTATCCGATAATTAAATGTCCGATATAGGTCCGAAGTAGATCGGATAAAGGTGTTTACATGCAGTTTAAAGTTAAAAGTCCAAACGATGTCTTATACGATCAGAAATCCGATTGAACTGCTGCATGTAAATGTACTAACTGTTATAATCAAAACTAGTTTGTGAATGTTGATGAATGCTCATTGACATGAACGGTTTGTTCTGCTTGGGGTCAATGACTTAATTCAGTGTAGGGTTACGCATTTAAACCAACCTTCTGTTCCGGAACCATAAATTTGATCTAAAACAGTCATTCTGACATTGTATAAGCTCCTGTTTGCAAGGACTAATGAGGATTACATTTAATTTACGACCAAAGGTTAGGTATTTAATTGCTTTGAAACAGAAGGGGAGAAATGAATGTTTTCAGACTGCAGCTGCTATTAATTACATTATGTCATAGGCCAAAATATAGACTACTAAACAGTCACATGGCAAAATATCTTTTTCTGTTGTCAGTATGTTTAACAATCATCGTCAAAAAGTTTTATAAAAAAGAGTCAAGCAGTTTTAACTGTCTACTAACTTCCGTTTTCTTTACGTGGGTCTCAGTTCTAAGTAGTTTGGTCCCCAATGACATAAATATTTTTGAGATAAACCACAAAACCACTGTGGCTCAGGAGCTCACAAAGATAGTAGCTAATTAGTACTTAGACAAGAAGTAATTGGGCATCATTGCATCTGCCGTTTTATTTCTTATGGTAGTAAGTTAGTACTGCCACAGGCTGTTTTCAGTCGAAGTGTGTTGAAATGTGTTAATTTGCTTTAGATGAAGGTGAGCCAGCCTAATTAAAAACATTTGTAGTTGAGCCCTGTGTAAGTTTGAAATAGGCTGGAAAATAGCCCACATGTGGCTAGTAGTGAGACTATTTTGGGACTTTTTGGATCCAGTATTAATAGCCCTTGTGCATTGGGTTATCTATGTTTACCCAGAATTGCACATTAGATGGGCCTCGTGTGTTTTCCCGGGAAAACACGTGATCACTGTGGCAATTAAAACCAGGGCAATGTTGAATAAATGGGCAAACTTGTCCTGCCAGACCACCTGTAGCTCCTTTCATACAGAGATAGTGGTAAAAGGGCACACTAGAGACCTCTTCTTTATTCCCTCCACTCTTCAGATGTGCATTCACAATGATCCCACATAGGTGCAGTACTTATGTGTCCTTTCGCAAGGCATTCTGAAATCCAAAGGTGTCCCTTTTCTATGACTGTGGTCCACAGCTAGCAACAAGTCCCTAAAGTCTCTGGCCACTGCTTAATTCAATTGTTACTGAATAAATAAATAAAAATCCAAAAGATACCAAAATAAATAAAGTTGACCTGGTTTTTACAGTGGGACACACAGAACTGTGCTGGCCTCAGTTTCCTCATCGCTGCTAGTGTTTGTGCATTGTCTGCGGCTACAGGAGAGAGACGTTGGGCCAGCTGGAGCAGGTGGTGCCTAAGGAATAGATTTCACTGAGAAGCTAGTGCCTAAGCTATAGAGTTCACTGAGAAGCTAGTGCCTAAGCAATAGAGTTCAACGAGTAGGTAGTGCCTAAGCAATATAGTTCACTGAGTAGCTAGTGCCTAAGCAATATAGTTCATTGAGTAGCTAGTGCCTAAGCAATATAGTTCACTGAGTAGCTAGTGCCTAAGCAATATAGTTCACTGAGTAGCTAGTGCCTAAGCAATATAGTTCACTGAGTAGCTAGTGCCTAAGCAGTGGAGTTTATGGAGTAGCTAGTGCCTAAGCAATAGAGTTCACTGAGTAGCTCGTGCCAAAGCAATAGAGTTCAATGAGTAGCTAATGCCTAAGCAATAGAGTTCACTGAGTAGCTGGTGCCTAAACTTGAGTGACAAAGTGGCCAATCCAGTGCTGTTGACTTGCTTGTCATTGGGCTAAACGTTTTCATTAGGTGGACTCGCCGGTCCAATTCCTCCCCGTCCTCTTAATACCTGATTTCCTCCTCCACTTTGAAGTTTCAGTGTTGTGCCTTTTTACATTTTCAGTTTTCAAAGCATTGATTCTGTCTCTTAGGCCTCCGTTACTATTTCAAGGTGGAACATCGATGAAACGAACTGTTCCACACAGAACAGGCTGTCAGATTAAAGGCTGTGGTCACATCCACCAAGCGAGGCAAAATTTAAGTCTCCATTGAGTCCTTGGCATGCCTTTGGTCTCCACCTGGCGGGACACTTGAGGTATCTGGGTGCCTAGATGTATCAAGATGAACCGCTTTTTGTTTGTCCCCTCACCTTGAACAAATATGCCTTGATCAGCTCTACAAGGGGGATTAGCGGTGGGATATAGAGCACAGCAACCTTTTTAAAATCAATGTACAACCCCAATTCTTAAGTGAAAACAGAATGCATTATTTGCAAATCTCATGAATCTATTTATCCCTAATAGAACTTAAACAACATATTGGATGTTGAAACTGAGACATTTTACCATTTCATGGAAAATGTGAGTTGATTTTGAATCTGATGTCAGCAACACATCTCAAAGAAGTTGGAACAGGGTCATGTTTACCATTGTGTAGCATCTCCTCTTCTTCCAACAACAGTTTGTAAAACATCTGGGAAGCGAGGAGGCCAGTTGCTGGACTTTTAGGAGAGGATTGGTCCATTCTTGTTTGATGCAGGATCCTAGCTGCTCAACAGTCCTGGGCCTCTGTTGCCAGATTTTTCATTTTATGCTTCGCCACTTGTTTTCTATTGGTGAAAGGTCTAGACTGCAGGCAAGCCAGTTCAGCTCCTGGACCTTTCTCCTGTGAAGTCCTGCTGTTGTGATGGATTAGCATTGTCTTGCTGAAACATTCAAGGCCTTCTCTTAAAGAGATATCTGGATGGGAGCATATGTGTACTCTTCACCATCAATGGAGCCTTTCCAGATGTGTAAGCTGCCCATGCCGTAGACGCTAATGTAACTCCATCACCCGTGACGCTTTGGAAATGTTCCCCAGCCCATGCGATGATTTCCAAATGAGCATCATGTCTGTTTTTAATTCAGTACTGCCTGAGGGCCCAAAGATCATGAGCATCCAGTATTGATCTTCAGCCTTGTCTTTTGCATAGGGATTCTTCCTAATTCTCTCAAACTTTTGATAACATTATACACTGTAGATGTAGATCTTCAAAGTCTTTAGTTTTACGTTAAGGAACATTTTCTTGAAATTGTTACATAAACTGTTGCCAGGTCCTGGGGTAGTAGTCCATCAACTTGAGAAAATGGGTTGCTTTGTATTTAACGTATTTCATTGTAGCATGAAGCATGATTTATTTTTTCAAATGTTGGTGGAGAGTCATCAAAATACATTAAATCATCTCTTTAAGTAATTAACCAAAAGGTTGTGGTAATGAATGCCATAAAAAAAATCAAGATACTGCCTCTAAATCTGTGTATTTAAATCATCTTTCTTTTATAAACACATTATAGTTATTGCTCATCCAAGGGATTTACAAATGCCCCTGAACTGCTCTTATGCAACCAAAGATACTTTTATGGTGTTTGCCAAGAGTACAATGTGTTGCTGCAGCCATTATTCCAAAGTGATTTGATCTTATGTAATGCCATGAGGAGAAAAGGATAGAGGCTGATCCGTGGCACGGGGCAGCAGTGCCGGCCCAGGACAAATCAAGCGTGCTTAGCAACACGCAGGAATGAGGCACCGGGACGTGGTTAATCAAAGACCAGTAGATTGTATCTACCGTGGATTGTATTTAGTTAACATATGTTCAAGACTTCTGTCGACTTTGTACGTACATTTAGTAATGAACTATCCAAATAATCCAGCAGCCATGGGTAACAGAACTATAATCCTAGTGGAATTCAATTAACCAGAGGAGTCCTCGCAGTAACACTTAATCCAAAGGCTGTTTCTGTTTTTCTGTGAATCCCCTCCCTGTGACTCCCTTAGGACTTCACCATGACCCTGTATCTGAGACACTACTGGAAGGATGAGAGGTTGGCCTTCCCAAGTGCAACCAACAAGAGCATGACCTTCGACGGGCGTCTGGTGAAAAAAATATGGGTGCCGGACGTGTTCTTTGTCCATTCCAAGAGGTCCTTTATCCACGACACGACCACTGACAACATCATGCTGAGGGTCTTCCCAGATGGCCATGTTCTCTACAGCCTACGGTGAAGATACCCAACTAAATCAGATTTGTTAGGTGTGGTTGCATTCTGCATGGAACTGGTGGAATTTACTCTCTGCTTTTAATACCACAGGGTTACAGTTACTGCTGCTTGCAACATGGATTTCAGTCGTTTCCCTCTGGACTCACAGACATGCACCCTGGAGTTGGAAAGCTGTAAGTATTCATGCACCGGGATATACCCCTCTTTTGCAAGGAAGAAAAATCTAAAAGGCTGTGCTTCTAATTATTAAAAGCCTGAGGCATTTTGGCAGCATGTTGCTGGTTGGTGTACGTTGCACCAACCAACCCCACACTGGGTGAGAATAACATCAAGCAATCTTTCAGGAAGAAGCTGGTGAAAATAATTCTCTCGCATTTCACACTAGCTGGAATTGCTTATAGAGAAACAGATTTTTATTTACTATTGCTATATGTTACAAGCGGGCTTTACGTACCGTTGCTTTTGCTTATGGTCACTGTAAAATCAATGTATCACATGTAAAAGGTGTTTAAATCAGTATTGCAGGTTGAAAAGTGTAAAGAACAATACATGATTAATTCGATTGATACAACATCATACAGTACAGGAGGCATGCCAGTCTCACAGCTCCTATGGTGGTCTGTTCTTTAATCAAAACTGTGTTGTCACACCTCAATTTCTCAGTTTTTTGTGGTACTTTTAAGCGACTGTCAATGAATCAACCTTAAGCTCAAAAACCTTCCAGCATTTCTAAAGTTATTATGTCATTTTTGGGAAAATATGAAACCACTCTTACACTTTGTAGTCCAGTATCCCTGCACACAGACACGACTTCTGCAAATATTTAGCTCTTTAAAGGGCATTAGAACCTACTTTTAAAAATCTACAAGAAGTTAGGATTAATTGAAATGGCTTAGAGTATTTTTTTTAAAGATTTTGTGGCTCTAGTGGCCTTTATACGAGGCGTAGACAGGAAGGGGGCAGAGAGGGAGAAGGGGGTCAACATGCAGCAAAGGGCTACAGGCCGGGACTGGAGCTGCAGGAGGACTGTAGCCTCTGTACATGGGCTGCTTCCTCTAACCACTGCGCCACCCAGCGGCCCAAAATGGCTTACGAGTATTGATGGATTCAGCATTTATGTTAGAATGAGAGGCAGGCTATAACAACTATGCAATATGTAAATTTCCATATATATTTTGTAAGTAAGGTCACGTGAGGACAAAAGTATGCGCTCTTTTGATTTTATCTATCAGATCATGTAAAATATTCTGGGTGTTTATCATGTCTTAAAGTTAGATGAAATCAACCTCTTGAATAAGCGCACACAAGACATATATCACATTATTAGTTATTTGACTAAATAAAGCAAAAATGCAGGGGGATCCCATGATTCGATAGCTTATAGAGCTGCCATTAAAACCCCTTGATTATTTTCTATGGACGTCCTGTGGCTCCAATCAAACCCAAAATGATCACCCTTCCACATTCATGTTTAACAGTCGGCATCACGTGTTTGTGCTGATATTCTCTGTTATACCAAATGTGTGTTATGGCCAAACATGTCCAAAGCTTGTGTTTGACCAAAACATATTGCTCCAGATGTGAGGTGGGGTTTGTTGTCTTTTCAGATGCAATCTTTATCACGTATTGCAGCAGGTGTTGTTTTGCTGCCATCAAGCTTCCAAAATTTGTCCCCAAGATAAATTTGCCTTATTTAAAACATACCTTTGCCATGACCTTGAATAGGATCAGAGCAGGTATAGAAATAGATGAATGTATGGACAATAGCTTTAGGTTTTCCATCAATATTGTGATTCTTTACGTCAATGCAATCTATCCCCACCACTCCCTTTGTCCAGTGTATGTACAGATTGCTTAATTTGGGCCCAAGCATTGACCGTGCGAAGGCTCTATTGTATACACGAATCCGGCGACCGGTTTGTGTGCGCCGCCATCTTGCGGCGGCGCCATCGCTGCGGTGGCAGGTGTCAATCTGCCACCGCAGCACTGTTATTGTAACCTGACGCTCTACAGCATCATTATAGCTGGATTGATGATGTTAGACAGTGGCCTTCCATAAATAATGAAGGTATCTTAAATTAATGCTGATGTTAATTTATAAATAATGATTTGTTTGAGCGATAAGCAGGAAAGAATAGAGGAATAGGGAGATAAGGGAGTGTATGATTAAACACTGTAATATAGTTCTCTCCACCTCCTCTCCTTACGAGGCACGTCTGCACAATTAAATATTACCTGTTTATGTTTTGTTTAATTTTAGGTATCCAAGAATATTTTATTGATCGCCTGGCGTCCGATGACGAAAAAAAAACGCAATTACAGGTCTCTAATTGAAGGGCAGAACTATCTCAGCTCCGGATGATACAGAATACATACATAACCCCAATCTTCAGATAAAACTAGTTTGTTGAGGAAAAAATATTAACTCTATTTGTAGCTGCAGAAGAAAAAAATAATCTCACGAGGAAAAGAAAAATATTACTCAAGCCTCGGAGCCTCTTCAGCATAAAAAAAAACAAAAGAGAAGTAAGAGTAATAAAAAAGATGTACTGTATGTTGTAATATTATACTAATTTATTGAAACACATGGCGAGTCAAACATTTACCAAAGCAGCTGCCAAACACTAAACAAGGTAGTAAGACGTGGGTTGTGCAGAACTGCGGCAGTAAATCCTCATCGGAGCTTCATTCTTTAGTAGTGATTTCATATGAACCCAAACCGTTAATAATCATTATTTTCTCCATATACCGCTCCCTGGCTTGCGTTCCGTCTGTTCACTTTGTGAAACAGAAAAGTAGTTTTTAAAGTCCATCCCGTCTTCATTCACTATCAAAACAAATGCACGTGACCGGGACAGGAGTGTTCCGATGATACAAATACATTAAGAGAGCCTGGCAGGGAGCGGAGTAATAGATCCATACGTATATATGTCTATGGGCTGGAGCGGAGGAGCGGAGCCGCCACATGAGCCGCCACCGCAGTAATGGCGGCCGCTCGACTTCCGGGTTTCGCCGGATTCGTGTATATGTAGGAATTTGTTTTCTCGTTTTTTTTTGTTTTTTTTTTTAATTTTTCCGACGAAATGAGGGCCTTTTTGCCCCCCCTAAACGTGCCCCAAAAGTCACCAAATTTTGCACGCAAGCCAGGCCTGGCTAAAAATTCGATATTTAATGGTTTGCATTAATGGGTGTGGCCTAATGGCTCAACAGCGCCCCCTAGAAAACTTTGTGCCTCAAGTCCCACAATACGGTTTGACATACATGCACGAAAATCAGTACACACCTGTATCATGTTGTAACTTAAAGAAATGTCTCTTGGCGCCATGGCCGAAACCCAACAGGAAGTTGGCCATTTTGAATTAATCGAGTAATTTTGGCGCAATTTATGCCATTTCTTCGGCCGCTTCTTCGCCCGAACCGTAATGTGCACCCAGGTGTGTTATACATCAAAATGTGCGTCTCGATCCTGCGACAACGGGCATTACTTTGCTCAATCAAAAGCGTTACCGTGGCGGCGATAGACGCCAAAAAGCGTGCCCCCCCCCCTTCATCTGGTTGGTCCATATTTGATAGTTCCTACTTTCTGCCATAACTTTTGAATGGTTTGACATAAAGACTTGAGTGGTGTCATTGGACTCAGTTTTGAGTCCTTGACCTTCATTGGCCTGCATTAGCCCCGCCCCTTCTTCTGATTGGTCAATATGTGATAGTTCCTATTTTCCGCAATAACCTTTGGATGGTTTGACATAAAGACTTGTGGGTGGTGTCATCAGACTCAGTTTTGAGTCCTTGAATATAATTGCTGAAAATTAGCCCCGCCCCTTCATCTGATTGGTCGATATTTGATAGTCCCTATTTTCTGCCATAACTTTTGAATGGTTTGACATAGAGAGTCGTGGCTGGTGTCATCCGCTAAATGTCCAGGCCTGAAGAATCTACATTCAAGTCATACAAGCGCTGCCACTGCAGCCTGAACGTGCACAAGGGTGCGAGGGCCCGTTCATCGCTGCTTGCAGCTTTCATTTCCTTTGTGCTGCTTTAAAAGGACTGGCAGAGCATGAGGATCAATATCCTGACTTGGATTATAGCAGTTATAAAGGGGTGTAAGCTTAAAGCAGGATACCAGCCTTCCTTTTCATGTTAGATACCAGACCCCGTTTCATTTGAAAGAACATTTACTTTCTTTTAGGAGGGATAATCTGGTTCCCACAGTCTCTTGTTCCAGCTCTCTGCAAAACCCAGTCAAAGTAACTTTGGACTCCTGATGTTATCTCTTGCTAAAAGCTGTACATCACTTTACAGAACTTTGTCACACATCAACATTTATGATACTAGCTCAGAGACCTACGTTGGACATCTCTAAAGAAGCAACTAAGAGATTTAAGAAAATAATGATGGAAAAGAAATTCAGAGATAAAGTGATAAAACAAGAGATTGGACAAAAGTAGAGTTATATCATGTATTTTTTAATTGGGTTTGGATTTATGTAATTTTAAAAATAGTTAAAGACCTTAATTTTTTATTTTGCCCAGATAAGTAACATCTTAGATTTGAGAGAAGTGTACTTTCTCTCACATGAGAGTATATTTGCTGTTTTTTATTTGACTATTTTATTTAGTTTGCATTTATTTATTACTTGGTTGAATACAAACCGATGTTTTTGTGTGCCGTAATCATAGAGCTGTCTCCTTTTGTCCCTCAGATGCTTACACAGATGAGGACCTGATGCTGTATTGGAAAAGTGGTGATGAGTCCTTGAGCACAGATGACAGGATTTCTTTGTCCCAGTTCCTCATTCAGAAGTTCCACACGACCTCCAGACTGGCCTTCTACAGCAGCACAGGTTGGAAGGCAAAAGACGTCAGAGTGCATTTCTACATGGATTCTGTGTATGGGGCTGGATTGGCCACAATGTTTCCTACTATTCTGATGCACCTTAATAACTTCAGGGTAACTTTGTAGAAATCACTATGGAAGCTTTGAACTAAGTCATTAATATAGGGTGAAAATAAAAGAATCTCAGTCTTTGATATGTGGCCTCCTACTATCAATAATCTTTATATAAGGATCTCATTTTAATACCTTTAATAGTTAAGTTGTAAGTTATATATTCCTCAGTGAATTCCTCATGTATCTTCAGTGCATACGGAATCAGAAAGAGCTGTATTGACTTAGCTGAATCTAAATGAGGCAAGTCAAAGAACCCTAACAAATGCTCAACTTCTGTAGTGTAGGTTTCGAATTGCAATTCAGACAAATTAGGTTGACTTCTTTGATATCTTTTATTGTTATCTTTATTTTGATCGTTTCCTAGATGTCTTCTCTAGTCACAGACAGCAGAAGCATTTTAATGTTTCTGCATGATTAAACAACCAGTACATGCAGGCATGGGCGTCAGTTTGATTTCAGAAGTGCTGGGGACATTTACCATAAACCTGAGTAAGGTTTGAAAAGTGCTGGGTACGAGCTAGGCCCATTACTTCCGAATTAAGGTTTCATGATAAATAATAGGCATTGCATTAGATGATGCGTATTGACGCGATATTGTCCCCATATTAAAAGCCATCTGCGCGGTCTTCAGTGGCGGAGCGTGGGTTTCAGCACAGAGGGGGCGGAGCATTCTCAATGGGCCCTTATGATAATTATTTTACTATTCAACAACTTAAAGATAACGGACACCTCATCATACCCAGCAAACAACCCAAATGCTCACGTTTACTGAGCCAAGCAAGCCTAGGTGCCTCAGAAAGCCACAAACCAGTTCACACACACACACACACACACACACACACACACACACACACACACACACACACACACACACACACACACACACACACACACACACACACACACACACACACACACACACACACACACACACACGCAGCCTGACAGCCGTCAATCCGAGAGCATCGCTGTCCTTGGTGCTGGTGTGACAGTGACTCACAGGGTCTGAGCCGAACCATTTAATATAACTTAAAACATAAAATGTAAACTACAATTACACAATCTATTCAGATAGAATATAGACACAATTGTCTATAAGCCATTAATGAGATCTATAAATAGAAAATAGACACAGCGGTCTAAACACAACAAAACGCATAGCCTATTAAAAATGTATCAACTGCACACAATATGCATTCAAATAGAAAATAGACTCGGCGGTCTATTACAGTTGACAACAACACAAGGTACATTAAGGTGGTCAAGGCAATAACAACATTCTGATCATTATTTATGTGCTCACCGATCGCTGTCTCTGTGCTTGTTGCCGCTGCACCAATTCACAGACTCCGAACTCCAGAACATCATCCTCGGCTCGAAGAATATATTCCAAGTAACGTGGAAAACAATGTAACGGTTCAGAACTATGTACATGCTGTGTGGTCTTCTTAAAGTTTTACCCTCCTCTCCTTCATGGCGGCGAACTTGCCAACCACTTTCTCCTTATCGATGTTAATGTCCCGCTCAACACTCAGCAAAGTGAGGTTCGACAGCCTGGCCTCATCCATGCACGAACGTAAACAGGTTTTTATGAGCTTCAGGCGGCTGAAACTTCTTTCTGCACTACAGCTAACACTAGCCTCCTTATCAGCCACCGGCACCGTTGCAAAATATGAGGAGAGCAGTGGACAGGAAGCAACTAGCCTCTCCTTTCTCTCTTTTACCTTTCTTTTTAACGATCCAGACTGGTGCTTTGTATTTTTTTATTTTTCCTCTTTCAAAGTTCCCTCCAAAATGCCGCAGTCCCACATAGCCTACAACAAGACGAGTTAGTTCAAATGTAAAAAAACGAAACAAGTTAAGTTCCAGCCAATCAGGTTGGCTCACAGCCCTGATGCGTTCAGGACAGTTGTAAAGTAAGAATTAACCTACACTGGCCGCACAATGCACATTTTATCGTTATTATAACCTACAAATTTTACGATTATATATGAACGTATCACACAAAACGGGGCCCTCTCATTGGTGGGGACAAATCTGCTCCTCAGACAAAGTGGTGGGGACGCGTCCCCGGCGGAGATGACGCGCCTGCATGCAGGCAATACTTTACGCCGTGCATTTTTACATTGTGTATTTGAATCCATCCATTCGATATACGCGCTTACCCTGATCACGACTGCACAACCCTGTATGTTCACATGCTTTTGGACTGTTGGGATTGGAGTACCCAGAGATAACCCATGCATGTATGCATGTATATGTGTAAGTGGGCGTGCGTGCGTACGTGTGCGCGCGTGCGTGCGTGCATGTATGTATGCAGACATGTATACATACATGTATGCATGCATGCATGCATGTATACATAAATGACACCTTGCAATTGCCCCTCGGGGATAAATAAAGTTTTTCTGAATCTGAATCTGAATGTATGCAAGCATGCACGTATGTATGCATGTATGGCCTCGTGGCTCCAGGCTAAAAGGTCAGCAGTGGGCCCTAAACCAACTACCCACTGCCCCACTGCCATGTGGGTAAACCTGGGAGGGTACCTTGGCTAGGGGAGTAAACTCCAAAATCAAATCTATACCTGGGGACAGGCATAGGCGGAGTCCAACAGAGATTACTGGCAGTTTCTGCAACTCCTGCCAGACGAAGGTCGTCATGGGTTTTCCATGCCACTGGAACGCACCTGGCGGAGTGAAGATGGTGGGAGTGAGGACTGCGCACCCACACCCTCACCCTCACCCTAATCCTTACCTTGTGGTAGCATGTTGCTCCACCCACCCCAGCCCTGTGGCGATGTGGAATGGCGACTGGCAAAGGCCAAGGATGTGGCTGGGAGTGCCTAGCCAAACCATGCACACAAGCGGCAATGGAGTGATGGTCGTTGTGACTGCGGGATGGGGCAGCGCATCACCCTGGCAGCTTCCATTGCGACTGAGAAGCCCCACACTGCTCACCCCAGATTGGGTAAAGACCTGGAAAAGGTGGTTCAAAAATTGTCTGCTCCCCAACCTCGGGACGGTCAGCCACAACTGTTGGAGCATCCCCCCCTGCGGCCAAAAAACCAAACATAGAAATGTAAACTTATGTATTGCTAAGTGGAATGTCCGCAAACTGCTGGACTCGGCTGTAACACCGGACAGGCGCCACCGTAGGACAACACTGGTGGCTCTTGAGCTTGCCAGATATAACATCGATATTGCAGCAATCAGCGAGATCAGATTACATGGAGAGGACTCCCAGGGTACACTTTCTTCTATAAGAGGGTGCCTGAAGGCACTTGCCGCATCCATGGAGTTTGTTTTGCTGTGAAGACCCAACTGCTGCAGTGCATCTCAGAATCGCCTACAGGCATCAATGAAAGAACGATGACGTGGCGTATGCCCCTTACAAAGGGACGCTTCTCCACCCTCATCAGTGCTTATGCACCAACCCTTGATGCCGAAGACAACATCAAAGAGGATTTCTACCAGTGGGGAAGATTAATTCCAACGAGCTGCGACTCCTCTCCCTCTGTGTAGAACACCACCTGGTCATCACCAACACCACATTTCAAAAGAGGGACAGGCTCAAAACCACCTGGCAGTACCCCCGCTTGAAACACTGGCACTGGACTATGTGATTATTCGTCAAAGGGACAGATGTGATGTTACTACCACCCGAGCCATGCGCAGAGCCGAATGTTGGACGGACCATCTGTGGTCAGATCCAAGCTCCACATGAACATCCAATCCTGTTGTCCAAAGGAAGCCTCTAACAGAAAACTTAACTGTGCAGCCCTCAATAGCCCTGCCAACAAAGACAATCTCCAACGGCTCCTTGCAGTAAACCTTGACCAGATCCTGGAGGATCCCCCTAACTGGCCAACCTTGCATCACGCCATCTACAACGCAACCTCAGAGGCACTTGAAATCAAGAAAACTTCACTAGGACTGGTTTAACTGCAACTCGGCCAACATACAGTCACTTCTTTACTCCAAACATCATTAGGAATTCTTGTGCAGAGGACACTCAGAGTACAAACATGAAAAGGAGTAAACATTTAAAAACTAAAACTAAAAGTAAAAATAATAAAATAACAATAAATATCAATAAATATCAGACACTCTACACTTCACCTAAACATATTGCATGTTTCCCGGTTGGTTGTCAGTAAACAGAGGTAGGTTAGTCAAGAGGACTGATAGTACTTTGCTTTTGCCATCAGTCTCACTGTAGCAAGGAAGAAAGTGTTGTAAAAGTGTGTCTTCCGTGTGATGATACTTTCTGCTTTGTCTAACGCTGTATGTAGAGTGTTTATGTTTGAGGAGGTTGTGTGCTGGGTGATGTGTGTCTCTGATGATGCTATGTGCCTTCTTAGTGCAGCTTTGTGTGTAAATGGTGTCCATAGAGGGATGTTTTGTTTTTATGATCCTCTCTGCAGTCTTGATCACCCTCTGAAGAGCCCTGCTCTCTCCCTGGGTGGTATTTCCGTACCACACAGTGATTCTGGTTGTGAGGATGCTCTCCACAAAACTTTTGTATGCTGGGGGGGCCGAGCCTCAGGCCAGCCTTCCTGAGCAGTCTGATGATGTGCTGCTGGCCCTTTTTCATCGTAGCAGTGTTGTTTGCAGACCAGTTTAGATTTGCCGCTAGCTGAAGAGCAAGGAACCTGTAGCTAATCACGCTCTCCATCTCAGACCCCCTGATGTTAACGGGCTGCAGAGGGGGGGGCTTTCTTCCTAAAGTCCATTATGAGTTCTTTGGTTTTGTCTACGTTGAGGACAAGGTCATTCTCCTCACCATAAGCAAGCATGTCTTTGATCAGACTCCTGTACCCCGACTCGTCCCCACCTTTGATCAGACCCAGGGTGGTTGTGTCATCCGCGTACTTGATGATGACGGTGTCGTCCCGGCTGAGACGCAGTTGCCGGTGTACAAGGTGAAGAGTTTAGGGCTGAGACAGCAGCCCTGTGGAGACCCTGTGCTGCCTGTGAGCTTAGCTGAAATCCTGCCTCCCTTCCTCACCACCTGTGGTCTGTCCATGAGGAAATCCAGAATCCAGTTACAGCTGGTGGGCGGGACCCCCAAGTCAGTAAACTTTATAATCAGTTTGCCTGGACGGGTGGTATTCAATACACTCAGTGGTCATATCGTCCTGCCCGTGGTACATATGTCCTGCTGCGGTCTAGATGTTGTAGTGCATGATAGAGGGCCATGGCTACTGCATCTGTAGGGGATCAACTGTTACGGGAACCAGGGAGTCAATGTGTGAGCACACCAGCTTTTCCAGACACTTCATGGCCACTGATGTAAGTGCCAATGGTTTTAATTTGTCAAATCTGGTGTAAAACCTGTTAATACAGTCAGGCAGATCTGTTTCCTTAGCCTCCATGCTGTAGGCTCTGCTTCTATAGTTAGTGAGTGTTTTGCCACATACTGTGCGTGTTATTTTGCAGGTAGAAGCTTTCAAGCTTTTGTGAGTGTGGCTTCTTTGCAGCTGTGATGGACCTCAGCGCTTCATATCAGGCCTGCTTATACTCCTCGCTGTCACCTGCATTGAAAGCCTTCTGCCTTTCCCTGATTTTAGAATGGATGTCAGTGTTAAACCAGGGCTTTTGATTTGGAAAGACATGTACAGTTTTTGAGGAGACACAGATTGAGGTGCACCAACTGACATAGTCAATGACAGTCTCTATATACATAGACGGATTACCGCATGGGCAAAGTGGGCGAGTGCCCAGGGCCCTGGAGCCAATGGGGGCCCTTGGCTTTCAAACATTTTTTTTTTTTTTTTTATGTGTAAATTAAAATAAATGTACAAACTCATAGGGCCCAATGATAGGGCCCCGTTTTGTGTGATACGTTCATATATAATCGTAAATTGTAGGCTATAATTACGATAAAATGTGCATTGTGCGGTCAGTGTAGACTAATTCTTACTTTACAACTGTCCTGAACGCATCAGAGCCGTGGGCCAACGCTGATTTGCTGTAAAGCTTGATTTATGGTTCCGCGTTAAATCGACGCAGAGCCTCCGCGCATCGCCGCGTACCCTACGCCGTAGGCGCTGCGTTGGTGTAACGCGGAACCATAAATCAGCCTTAACAGTTAGAGCCAATTTGCCGACTCGGCAAATTTGCGGCCATGTAAGAGATGAGCGCTAAACTTTAAAAGAGGACTAAGCATGTACAAAGTTTTATGGAAGAGTCAACTACCATTGGTGAGTCAGTGTAACCTTCATAAATAATTTCTTTATCAGAAAGTTGTGGTATTCTTGACCACCTGCTTATTTGAATGAGCTTTGTGTTTTTGTCAACGAGACCGCCGAGTCTATTCTCTGTTCTAGAGCTCAGAAATGATGTTATAGACCGCTGTGTCTATATCTATCTAAATATGTGTAATGTTTTTTTTTATTTAAACTGTATCAAAGATGGAACTGAGTCAGTCCGAGTCAGCGCCGTGTGATTGACAGCTGTCAGGCCGGTGTGTGTGTGTGTGTGCGTGCGTGTGTGTGTGTGTGTGTGTGCGTGCGTGTGTGTGTGTGTGTGTGTGTGTGTGTGTGTGTGCTTCTGAACAAGTTTGTGACTTTACTCTGCTTTCTGCAGCATAGGCCTATAGGCTTGGCTCAATAAAAGTGAGATAAATGTTGTTTGATGGGTAGGATGATGTTGTTGAACGTTAAAATGACTATCATAAGGGCCCATGGAGAATGCTCCGCCCCCTCTGTACTGAGACCCACGCTCTGCCATTCCGCCATCCACATTCACACGGTGTGATTGTGGATTCTCTGCGCCATTGTGAGACCAAACTGAGTGATTGGGGAGGGCATGCACCGTGCACGTAGGATATTATTGTAGGTAGGGGCCCATAGCGAGTTTGTGTCCAGGGCCCGTGGTCATGATAATCCGTCCTTGTCTATATAGTCGTGTATGTTACTTGTAGCTTCCTTGAATATGTCCATGTCTGTAAGCTCAAGACAGATGTTAAGAGTTCTGACTGTTACTGGGTTAGCTTTCAGCTGTTTGATGTAAGTAGTCTTGAGCAGGATTGCTAAGCGATCTGATTTTCCAAAGTGGGATTTTGGCTCAGCTATATATGCATTTCTTAGAATGCTATAGCATTGGTCTAGTGTGTTTTTACCTCTAGTGGGAAAGGTCACATACTGGTGATAATCTGGCAGATTTTTCTGAAGGTTAGGGATTAAAATCCCCTAACACAATAACAGCACTGCCAGGGTACATGTTTACTGATCATGTTGTGCAGATTATCCAGCGCAGCTTCTTCCTTGGTACAGGGAGGGATGTACACAATAGTCACAATAATGCACTGCAGTTCTCTGGGTAAGAAGAACGGTCTGCACCTCAGGGTTAAATATTCCACGTCCTGAAAACAGAAGAGTGAGATAACTTTACAGTCAGTGCACCAGGACTGCTTGACAAAGTATGGCCGTTCCTCCGCTGCAAGTCTTACTGCTCATTTCAGGTATTTCTCCATTCAGCCATGTCTCACAGAAGCACAGCATTGAACAGTCCTGCCCATACCGCTGGGTGAATATCCTTGCCTGAAACCCGTCCATTTAATTATCCAGAGACTAGACGTTTGCGAACAGTATCATCGGGATGGCTAACCTTCCTGAGTTAACCAGATGCCGGAGCCTCCACTGTACTCCTCCTCACATGCCACGTTTGCACTTTGTCCCTGCTGCATCGCGTACTGGCATTGCAAGTATTTCAGGGAAGGAGTTTAATACGCGCAAGTCACAAAATAAACTCTGACTCTGCTGTGCCAGCTGTAATAAGACTGTCCGGTCATAGCTAATAGTTGCTCGGACTATTGCTCTATCATGGCATATAAAAATGAGGGAAACCAATAGAAAAAACAGTTTGACTCTGACCATCTTCCGTACTTCCGTAACTGCAAGCTCATAAAGCTGTCCTGTCCTGCCCTGAATCTCCAATCCTGAAATCCTCCTTCGCTGCAGTGAGAGCTGAGACCCAACGTGCTCTCTGGGTAATGGAAGATACCTGGTGGGTTCAGAAGGCTCAGGATATCCAACATCTAGAAGACTGCCACAACAACCAGGACTTCTATGATGCTATCAAATCTCTGTATGGCCTTGATAAACTGCCTTACCTACCACCAGTCACACATCTGGACTCCCCGACACAATATCCAGAGACCCGCCAAGCCATCAAAAGCTTGAAAAACAATAAAAGCGCAGGACCCGTTGGCATCCCATCTGAGATTTTCAAACACGGGGGATACCTCGTAACACACTGCCTACACCTTATGATCACACACATCTGGGAGCATGAGACCCTGCCACAGGACTGTAAGGACGCCAACATCACCGCCATCTATAAACGCAAAGGCGAAAGAGCGACCATTGAGAATAGCCATGGAAACTCTCTCTTCTCCACCGCAGGGAAAATCCTGGCAAAGATTATGCTCAACAGACTGGTATAGCACATCTCAGAAGATGTTCTTCCAGAAACACAATGCTGCTTCTGGAAGACCAGATCCACCTCAGATATGGTCTTCATCCCGAGACAGCTAATGGAGAAAAGCAGGGAGAAGTGCAAAGACCTCTACATTGCCTTTATAGACCTCAACAAAGCCTTCAACACTGTTGACTGTGAGTTGCACACCAGAGTCATCGCAGGAGAACTCCAGTCAGTCCTTCAAAGTAAAAACTGAGGTGAGGCAAAGCTGCGTCTTGGTGCCAATACTCTTCAACCACTTTCTCTCCAGCATCACATATCTTTTCCATGGTGCCCTGGATCCTGGAAATGGTGTCAACCTAGAATACCGTCTTGACAGAAGCATTTTAACATCCAGCGCCTCTAGGCCCACACGAAGACAAAGACTAATCTGGCCAAATCTATTCAATTCAATTCAATTCAATTTTATTTATATAGCGTCTAATACAACAGATGTTGTCTCTAGACGCTTTCCAGAGATCCAGAACATGAACATGAACATAAACATAAACATAAACATAAACCCCCGAGCAATTATTATATAAACAATGGCAGGTAAAAACTCCCATAGTGGGAGAAAAGCCTTAAGCCAAACAGTGGCAAGGAAAAACTCCCCTTTAGGAGGGAAGAAACCTTGAGCAGGACCAGGCTCATAAGGGGGGACCCTCCTGCCAAAGGCCAGACTGGGGGAGTCAGGAACGTCAGCAGCACAGCAGGCAGGTGGAAGCAGCAGCGGGATGACCAGAGGTGGGGGGGGGGGGGGGGGGGGGGGGCGTCAGCAGCACACAACAGTCATATGGAAGCAGCAGCTGCAATATGCTGACGACTGTACAGTTAGCACACAGACCAAAATCCATGCAGCACGACCTCAACACCATCTCCTCTCTTTAAAAATCACTCGGGCTACAAGTGAAACACCCAAAAAACTGAAGTCATGTCCCAACTCACCCAACCTACCTCCACCCCGAGCTTTCACATAAATGGTGTTCCACTTAAAACAGTTGATATTTCACCTATCTTGGCTCTACACTGTTCTCACACTGCTCCCTCGACATGGAAATACACACCTGCATCAACAAAGCATCATCAGCTTTCGGACGCCTGCGCAGCAGAGTTTTTGAAAACCGAAACCTAAAGGGCAGCACTAAGGTCACTGTCTACAACGCAATATGTGTTTCAACTCTGATCTACAGGGCAGAAACATGGACTCAATACAGGCAGCATATCATGAACCTTGAGGGCTTCCACATCTGCTACCTCCAGAGGATCCTGGGTCTGTCTTGGGTAGACCGTGTCCCCCAAACAGAAATCCTGGCCAACACCAATTCCATCTGTATGGAAGCAACGGCCGCAAAAAGACACCTACAGTATTCTGGATAGGACACATCATCGTATGCCTGAGCCCCGCCTGCCCCGCTAAGTCCCCGATGGCCAACTGAATGACGCAAAGCAAGTTCCCGGCAGACAAAAAAGGTGTCACAAGGACTATACAAAAGAACTCCTAAAGCGCCCTGCCATCAGTCCCACACAGCTTGAAATCCTGGCACTGGACTGGTCAGCCTGGCAGGTTACCTGTGCCAGAGAAACCTCACAAGAACATAACAGCAACCAGCAGAAAAGGACCAAGAGGCGTGACCAGTGACATCAGAGGGCAGCCCGCATTCCCCCCACATCCGGGCTCCCCTGTCTTGACTATGGACGGCAACATCGCTGACCCCTTTTCCCCCACCCCCACCCCGAAGCAAGCATCCTCATCGTACATGATGGATCTGCCTGAAGGTTTGATGGGGGAGGCAGCCTGGTCTAAAAAGGAGAGAAAGGGCACTGAAAACCCATCTAACACACACTGACGCAATGCAGCAAAACTTGATGGTGGCGCAGCTGAAGCTTGGAATTGTAGTTGGAAACTTGGAATCTCAAGGTCAGACAACTGATCACAGGCAGTTTAAATGGCTATTGATCTTACTTAAAAAAATTAACTTTTCCAATTTGTCACTGCCACCTGCTCTAATAAAAGGAAGAAAAGCAACCCAACATTCAATGAGATAACACAAGATGTGACTTTCCAATAAGTCACTGATACATGTTAATGAAGGGCAATTGATGTGCACAAGACATACAAATTCCCAAGGCATAAACAAAGTCCAGACTGCATCTTAATGATGACGACCTTAATTTATTGTCATAATCCATTCCAGTGAAGCAAACTTGGCTAATTATGTAGCCTATGATTGCATACTGCGCCAACCTGTTTGCACCTGGTCTCCATACCAATACCTTGAGGACAGACCCACAAAACCCAAGGTACATTGCAACAAAATGACAGTCAGTACATTCAAACTGAGTCAGACATTAGCTTTTTGGTCCCTGAATTGCGTAGGTGTTTGCTATGTGAGTTCTCAGAGTAAAGAAAAATATTACAGAGAACTTTTAACTGTTTCGTACACACACACACACACACACACACACACACACACACACACACACACACACACACACACACACACACACACACAAAACCGTTTGAAGCAGCGAGGCATCAGCTTCACTGCATGTAATCAGACACAGCATGACTCCTCCGGCGTGGCTGTTGGTAACACGCAACAGCCAGTCTTTAACAATTCAAATGAAGCTGAAAGCTTTTTTAGAGTGCTATTTTGATGATCATCTGCACCATGATGTGTAAACTAAAGCTTTGCTATGTAAAAAACCATCCTGATGGTTTTTTGTGCACCGATGTGGACAATAATTGAGCCAGTATTTTGAAAAAGGATCATATTGTGTTTCGGGGCCGGCTTAAACTATTGCCGAGCTCCTTTTGGGATAACCACTGAGCCCAGAGGCTCAGTATTAATCCTTTTTGCGACCTTATCTAAATGGGATTCTCATTTTGGTAGTAGAGTCAAGAGAGATGGGATTCTAGCATAGTCAGATAGGTCCTGAAACAGCCACTTGCTGTCAGACAGGTGCTGCTATGCATGATGGGAAAAATTAGTTCACAGGTTCAAAGTTACTGCTACTGTTTTATTGTTTATTATTGTTCAGCAGGCTCATAACATCTGTAACACTTTCTATTAGTAGACCTTTTCAGCACTGTATGAATTATTATTATTATTAGTATGTTTAAGAATATATTTCAAGATTGATACAATTTTCTGAGATTGTAATGCCATGATGTGTATGTTTAAAAAGATCAAATATCCATACGTATATAATAATAATAATAATAATAATAATAATAATAATAATAATAATAATAATAATATATCTCCTTTATGTTTTCTTATCAGAACCGAAAATACAAATAGACAAACAAATAATGAAAAAGGTCAAACATGTAAGAAGTAGATTAAAATCTGCGCATTTAGGAATAGCTGGAGGCAACAGTTGTTTTAACAATCCCATTCCAAAGATGTTGGAGCATATCATATGTGTTGTAATTCATGCCCATTAATTATGTAGCGCATTTACGTGGTCAGGCTTTAATATTGGATGGGAAGGCCGTGCTCGCCATCTCCACTCTAGTTCATCCCAAAGGTGCTCAGTGGGGTTGTGGTCAGGGCTCCAAGCATGCCAGCCAGGTTCTTCCACACCAAACTCATCAAGTCATGTCTTTGTCCAAGATGAAACCTTCCTCCACTAAACCTCATGAGCAGTGCACTTGGGCAAGCAGCGTTCTCCTGGCATCAAACAAACCCAGACTCGCCCATCTGACTGCTAAACAGAGAAGTGTGATCGTTATTCCATAGAACATGTTTCCACTTCTCCACAGCCGTGTCTGCTTTACACCACATCTGATGCTTGGCATTCACTTGGGATTCTTGCATGAAGCTGCTTGGCTAATGAAACCCGTGCACGAGGCTCCTGCCACACAGATTTACATTGGCACCAGTGCAAGTCTGGAAATTCTTCATTATTCTTCTAATAATGTCACTTAAAGGTTTTACATATCAGGACACCACCAAGTATGTGGTCCTGACCAGCTCTATTAGGTACGACAACATCTGGATGCTTGTGAATTTACAGTTGGAATAAGACTGCATGAGTTTAATAATTTGATCATTTAGTTTTGTAATTTTTGCCAGGAGAAACTGGCAAAAGTGTACAGTATCTCAAAACACAAACTACAAAATAAATCCAGGATAATATCCTTTGTGGGTCTTTGAGGATGATGATGATTTGAGATTAGCCTTGGAGTTGTTCTGATACAGACCAAATAAGCAATGTTGTTTATAAGCAATGTCGGCTAAAACTGTAAACAGGTTTACAACAATTCAATTCCATTTTATTTATATGGCATCTATTACAACACAAGTTGTCTCTAGGATTTTTTCAGAGACCCAGAATATGAACCCCGAGCAATTATTACAAAAAACATAACATAAACAATGGCAAGGAAAAACTTCCCTTTTAGGATGGAAGAAACCTGGACCAGGACCTGGATCATGAAGGGGGGACTTGGATCCTGCTGAAGACCAGCTGGGCAGAGCAGGAAAAGAGAGAACAGACAGAGAGAATGAAGAACAGAGAAAGGAGAGAGACAGACACAATGGCTAACTGATGCAC
Organism: Cololabis saira; assembly: GCF_033807715.1. Lineage (NCBI taxonomy): Eukaryota > Metazoa > Chordata > Actinopteri > Beloniformes > Belonidae > Cololabis > Cololabis saira. Next base: position 7,001,128 of record NC_084604.1, on the reverse strand, counting down.
TACAGGGATTATATAAGCAGATGTAGAAAGCAGACAATAAGGTGGTCAGGGGGAGGGGACTGCAGGTCAGGATGTCAGCAAGCATATAGTAGACATCCACCCAGGCAGGTGGAAGCAGCAGTGGGATGATCAGAGGGGGGACTGCAGGTCAGCACACAGCTCCTGAAGCTCCAGCCTGCAAACAAAAGGACATTTGAACATTTTTACAGACATTTATTTATTTATTTATTTATTTATTTATTTATTTATTTTTTTTTTCTTTTTTTTATTAACAAACAGTGCAAACGATGACAAAAGACAGCATCAGTATGTGTGTGTGTATGTGTGTGTGTGTGTGTGCATGCGTGCCGTGTTTGAGTGTAAATAAGGTGATGAAAATAGGTACATAAATTGAGAATATTGATTCGAAAGTGAACAAATAAACAATTTTCATATAGAGTGGTGTAGCATGATATCATATAAATATAGCAATATCCTAATATAACATAATTTGTATAAAATATTATAACATGTAACCAAATTATATCACCATACTATTATATATTACAATATAATACTATAGTTTAACATGCCAAGAGATTTCATAACTTAAATATAATAATATGAAACAATATATCATGATAATGCCAGTAATAATTATTAGAGTTAGAATTGGTCATTTATGTTTTGCAATGAGGGGTGAGGTCAGACCGGGGTGTCAGGGGAGCGAGCAGGAGGCCCCCACCAGACTTCAGTTGCCCGACCGGGAGCCCCAGCAGGAGGCAAGTAGGACGGCAGTGAAAGGAAACCCCCCCCTACTATATAAGTACATATATATTTATTTATTTATTTTTTTATTTATTTATTTTTTTTTCTTCTCCCCCTTTTCTTTTTCTTTTTTTTTTATTTTCCCCTATTCCCTTTCCCCCACTACCCCTCCTGATTAATTTTGTTAGTTCTGTTAGATGTCATTTAGAGTCAGGAGGGATCGCATCTTGGACCGCAACCAGACCCAGAGGAGGCTGCCGGCCCGTTGTGGATCGACCTCCTGTGCTTCTCCTACTCTGGGCAACTCCCAGACCCAGAGGAGGGGGTCTGCCCGCTGAGGAGAGGCTTTCCAATTTTTCATTATTCATTTATTTTATTTAATTATTTATGTATTTAATTGTTCCCTCCCCCCCTTTTTTGAGAGTGAGAGAGATGGGGTTCTCCCATACCTGCCCCCTACCGCCAGCCAGGGCCCCGTCATGGCCCCACAGAGCCAGGCCTGGAGCCCCCGCCCACCTCTACCTTCAGCCAGTCAAGCCCGGCCCCGCCCCCCCGCCTTTACTCTAATTATGATATAATAACTTCATTATCATGATTATTGTTCAAATTAAAAAATAAATAAAATAAAATAATAATAAATCATAATAATAATAATAATAATAATAATAATAATAATAATAATAATAATAATAATAGTAATATACAAAAAAGAGAAACTTTGGTTGTGATGTTGGCTGATAATGTTGGCAATGAGAACAACAACAGTAGTAATAATAATTACAGTCATGATCTTAATCATAACCAATATATATATATTTTTACAGACATTTAAATGGGTTTAAATGACAAAATATGAATGCTTTTTAAAATTTTACTATAATAGAATATATATATATATATATATATATATATATATATATATATATATATACATATATATATATATATATATATATATATATATATATATATATATATATATATATATATATATATATATATATATATATATATATATATATCAATTACATTACTGGTGTCAGATGAGGACTTTGTATCAGGTAATATCCAAAGCCCAAGTATTAGAGTGGTGCCGGGACCAAAAATTAAAAAACAAACGCTATCTAAAAATCAGCAGGGATGCATAACGACCTAGGCAATTTTAAAACCAGCGAGTTGATCATTAAATCCTCTGTATATCAAAAGTATATCGGAATTACTTTGAGACTCAGTCTGAAAACTAAGTCACCGGATAATTGTTCATGGAAAAGAAAATTGATCCCAAGCACATCAGGAACTCTACGGCAGAGGGGCAGAACAAATGAAGGTGTTGTTATTGGCCAAAGTCCAGACCCAGGACATTGAAATTCTGCGGCAGGACCAGGACCAGGACCAGGACCAGGACCAGGTCCAGGTCCAGGACCAGGACCAGGACCAGGTCCAGGACCAGGACCAGGACCAGGTCCAGGACCAGGACCAGGACCAGGACCAGGACCAGGTCCAGGACCAGGACCAGGACCAGGTCCAGGACCAGGTCCAGAGAGTTGAGCATAAACAGCAAACCTCAATGATTTAAAGCAATGTTGATCAGAAAAGGAGAACAACAACATTGTCCCTATATGGGATATAGAAATGTACTTTTTTACACAGCTTAACCATTTTAACTTAGTTCCTGTTCAGTAAAAAGCCACATAGTGTAATTTTTCATGTAATGTTCACCTGAGGCTGTTTTCCTAATTTGGAGTCCTTGAAAGGAGAAGATGATAATATACCTATCCGCTCAGGCTTAGTTGCAGCCCTTATTTCAGAAGTTGCTGGCAGGTTGTCCAGTTAGTCAACTTGAAGAGATCCTGAAATGATCCAAGGTAATGATCAGTCAACAGAAGGACCCCGTTTCTGTGAAAGGTAGAAGCTGGTGATGTAGAAACCGCTGAGCTGAAGTCTGTCTAGCTGAGGTTCTCTGGCCAACAGCATTCAGCCCAGAGAGAAAGGGGGCGGATGAAGATAGCTGCTTCAGGCTATTTTGTTCAGTTTCACCCCTAAAGCCTTCAGGGCCTGTAAACAGCACCACAACACATATCATCTTGAAAATATGAATAACTATGCTCTGGTGCATCTTTATTCACAGCTTAGAAGTCAGGAGAATGCTTAGCATGCTAAGCTAAAGCGATGACTGCCAACATTAGCACCAGCCAGCCATCAATCAAGAGATCACACCTCTAATTGTGCTAACATTTGTGGCTTTATATCATTTTACCTGATAAGGTGCATACAAATTTTAATCTAGCTATGCAGACCCAAGCCACTTTTTGAATGAGGCGGTGAATATATTGTGATATATTAATACACAGGTTGATGGAGACGGACTTGCTTTTGACGCCAGCCCCCAGCAATCAGTCGAGGAAAAGCAATTTTCTTCATTTGTAGGTTTGCAAGTCAGATAGACCCTTGGCAGGAGCGAACCACAGCCTACAATGCTTGTAAGTGTAAGTCCTGGACAAACCTTATCCCCAATCAAGGTGCCTCAAGCAGAACCAGGTTCTGATGGATAACCCTCTCTATCCTTACTAGAACCACATGTGACTGACTGTAGACCAGGTAGAGCACTAGTGGCAGCTGGTCAGTGGACCTGTAGAGAAGTAGGTGACATTAGACGAGGACTGTACAGGAGCTGGATGTTGATGTGTTGGTGCAGAAGGAGGCACAGGGACTTGAAAAGTTGTGGCAGATGATGCTCCTTGTATAGGTTCAATCATCCATGATGAGGAATGTAAGAACCTTGCGCCACCACTCACTACAGCACACAAGCCTACAGGTTGTGACTGCATCACCACACACACCAGCTGTGTTCAGTCCATGTCCACCACTGCCCATGCTCTTCCTTACCAAAGCATTTCCCCAGACACAGGAAGAGGCAGTGGCAGCTGGTGTAGTTTTCTCCAGGGGGGGCTATACTAAACTCCAAAATGGACATATACCAAAAAGTAGGCAAATAATGTACTAAAGCAGGGGTCACCAACTCCGGTCCTGGAGAGCACCTATCCAGCGTGTTTTAGATGTTTCCCTGCTTCAGCACACCATGATACAAGGAGCTGTGTCATCAACAGAACTGTCCAGACCTTGATGACAAGTTAATGACGACCATTGATTAGAATCAGGTGTGTTCATGCAGGGAGACACCTAAAACATGCTGGATAGGTGGATCCAGGACCAGAGTTGGTGACCCCTGTACTAAAGTATCACATCTGTATTTGAATCAATTAAATTACAATAGCAACTTTATAATTCTAATAACATGTAGTGTTTTATTTTTTGTACCGAAGTTTTGTCCTGTTTTTGACAAGTTTCTTCTCCATAGAGAGGCTGGCCAATGCATTAAGATGATGCTGTGTTGTGTTCCTGAGAAGGTCTAGATTCTCTTCAGAAGCCTCTCAGATCAGCTGTAGTCAGAGGAGTTGAGATGATGATCTGGTTCAGAACGGTTCAGAACCACAGAACTCATCATTGCTGTAGATGAGGCCCAGTTCAGTGTTCAGCTTGTTCAGCAGAGGATAAACCTCCATGGTGTTCAGTCCTGCTTCAGGGTTGTTGTACTGCTGGAATCCGTCTGCTTGTAGCAGTGCAGCACTGATCAGCTGCTGGAGAAGGAGAACTGGTCTTATGCACAGCCTAAGATGGTGTCACAAACCTAAAACATGAATGCATCAATTTAATAGAACTTAGAGATGGGTATAAGTCAGCTTTACAATATCTATGATCTCATATATAAAAATAAATTATTTTATCTATTATGTGTTCATTTGATTTAAGAGAAAATGCAAATAAACATAGCACCTCTATAAAAGTAACAATTATATTATACATGGTCTATTCCAGTGATTCTTAACCATAGGGCCGCGGCCAACACTTGGGCCGCGAGCGCCATCTAGTGGGCCGCCAAAAAAATTCAGTTTTGTACGTCTGGGCCGCGAGGGCCGCGGGACTGCATATCAACTCCCGACCAAATGAGGAGAAGAAGACCCTCAGCTAGCTGTTCGTGTAATAGTAAGAGAAATGGTGTGTATTTACAGAGACAATCCTTCATTTTGCACAGAGTAGGTTTAGATCCGCCAGGATCAGGGATCGATTAATTGGGTCTGCGCCCAGAGCAAGCGAGCGCGGCGTGATCATTTATCCTGACGCGTCCCCGCGGCCGGGGAGGTCGGCTGAGGCTGCCGCTCGGGCGGTGGGCTCCGTCGTTACTGCTGAAAGATGGTAGATGTAGATGCGTGGGGTGTCTGCTGGACTGGACTGTTCGGGCTTTCGAAAAAGCATCGGAAAGTAACTGCTGCAGCGCGACCAGAGAGCTGCGGTGCGGGCTGGGCCCGTCGCAGCTGATCAGGCTCCGATGAAACCCGACACACTCAGTACGTACACATGCAGCGATTCAACATGGTTGGAGATCTGATCAGATAATGACATGCAGAAGATTGGATCAACTTATCTGATCACACATGCTGTTCTGAGATCAGACTGAATCAGCTTGAATAAGCCACTGTAACCAGAGCATGGCTGACTCCGTGACGCTAGGTGGCGCTGTACCCGAGGTAACCATGGTAACCATTTCAACAAAGAGCCACTTCCGGTTGACCTCCGCTTATCAACAAGGAAAGGAAAAAGTGCACTCTAACTGCTTTCCTATTAATAATCTGTCTAAAACAGCCTTTCTCAACCTTTTTTCAGTCATGACACCTTTCAAAAGTGAATAAAATCTCACGACACCCCAGAGTAAAATATAATTAAAAACCGCACTGCATCGCTCTGACTGTAAATGCATAAATCCTGTTTATTTTGTAGCAATAACTTGAACACGTTAACTGCACCACAGTAGAAGTCATCGTTCACTGTTGTGCTTGGTTGCCACGCTGATGGACAGAAACTATGGTGACTTTTAAAAGAAAAGACTGCCTAAAGAGACTTTTCCAGCCGGCTTCACGCCGGCTGGAAAAGTGAAGCCTGATTTATGGTTCCGCGTTAAATCGACGCAGAGCTTACGCCGTAACGTACGCGGCGAAGCGCACCGTACGTGTGCGTCGCCGCATAACCTACGGCGTTTTCTCTGAGTTGGTTAACGCAGAACCATAAATCGGCCTTAAGGCTGCGAGCGGCGTGTGAGCGACGGATGACTGAGAGGGAGAAGAGTTTCTCCAGGAGTGAAGCAGCGCCGGGCGAATTATGCCACAGTTTGCAGATGGATTGTTGATGCGTGGGCTAACGTGTCTGCTGGGACTATTTTGCGAGCTTTTGCAAAAGCATGCATTTCCGAGGCGCCGCACGGAACGTGACTCTGACAGCGAGGAGTTCGGACTGGCACAGCTGATTTAGCGGAGCTCTTTAATGCAGAAACAGAGGATGAGACTTAATGGGTTTGATTAATGTAAAAACTGAAATAAAGTAGCCTACAATCAAACAAAGTTTTGTTCCCGCTGTATTTTTAAATAGCACGCTTGTGTGCTTGTGTGTGTGTGTTGTTGTGTGTGTGCCTTTTCGGTCGGTGCGCCGTGTGTGTTTTAAATACAGAAATGACACAAGACTGTGCCTTTCCACACGGCGCCCGTATGGTCGCGAAAATACAGTATTTATATATGAAATGTCAGAATAGGAAATATTTTGACGACACCCCTGAAGCAGTCAAACGACACCCCAGGGTGCTACTACTGAGCAGCGTTGCGTCGTCTCCTTTCACTTCCGGGTGAATCCCCTCCCCCGGGGGAAAACCCCACCCGGGGGAAAATCTCGAGCATGCGCAGACTGTAATATCTATGTCCCCGTACACATGGCATTAACAAGGCGGTTGCGACTGGCTTATCTAGGTGCTGCAAGCGGGTTGATGAATCCAGTCTGATCAGATTGACTGGACTGACTTAAGGTGTTCACATGCAGTTTAAAAGTCAGTACGATGTGTGCAAATGATCTCCAACCAGCTTGAATCGCTGCATGTGCACGTACTGAGTCCTGACAACTTATTAATGTAAATAACTTAAAGTAAAATCAAACTAAGTTTTGTCCTCGCTGTATTTTTAAATATGCAACCCGGAATGGACAAATTCATCCTGTTCAGTCTTCCCACTGGGACAAAACCAGTGTCTCATACGTTCAGAGACCGTGGCGTTCAAAGTGCGAAAGTGAAACGCCACTGAAACAAAACACAAAGTTTTTCATCAAACATATCCACTCAAGTCTGAACTGAAGTCACAGAAAATAAACTGACCATCTTAAAACATCCTGCCCATGTCTGGGTCCAGATACAGCTGTGAAGCAGCTTTCTCCACAGTGAACATAATTAAAACTAAATATCGTTTCAGGCTCAACAATGAGCACCTCCAAATGAGAACCTGACAACATCCAGCCCAGATTTAAAGTCCTGACAGGAGAAATTAGAGCTCAGTTCTCTCACTGAACGACAGAAAGTGGGGGCATAAGATTATAAGAGGGGAAGAAAGAAAAACTGCAAAACTGTTAAATTGTTAAGATATGTTTATATTAATTTAGTATAAAAATGTGTTGAGACAATTAACAAAGAAAAGGGGAAATTCAAACTGCTGGTAGAGAAATAAAATAAGATAGCATTTGAAAAATAAAATAAAATCTACTTTATTTTTAAGAGAAAAAAATATGTTTAATTCAAGTTAAACATGTTAATTGGCAAATATGTACTTTTATTAATATAACAGTCAGATGCAGATGTTGATACAACTATGAGGCTACTTGAATATATACACACACACACATATATATATATATATATATATATATATATATATATATATATATATATATATATATATATATATATATATTATGATGTTCTGGACCTTCGCTTGAGTAAATTTTCTCTAAATGGACCTCTTAAAGTTTTAGTTGAATACCCCTGCTATACAGTGTTTATATTTAATGGGCCCAGGGCCACTCTGTACTGAAAAAATTGGACCCCAAAGTCAGAAAGGTTAAGAACCCCTGGTCTATTCTAAGGTGTGTTCCCCACTTTTCTGCACAATACACCACTACGATTAAAAACATTGTCACCTCTCTAGCTTCCCTCTAAAGGTCACCTGAAAGTTACCTGAAGGTCACGTGGGCCCAGTGTGGGCGTTTTACGATTCCCTGGGCAAAGACAGTTCCAAGCTGTTTCACGTCCAGCTTCTCCCAAATGGTGTTGTTTTAAGTGACTTCACTAAATTTGATTTCTCTCTCCATTTTGCTTCTTCCTCCGTTGTCCGTCTCCCACTCAAACTCACTCTGACAGATGGCAGTGATGTAGCATGGGCAGTGTACTGTATGTAAATCCAGCTGCATTCATTAATATAGCAGCCAATTCAGTTGGCGCTTCCTGTGCAGTGTCAGGTGTTTTGGTCGTGTATAAGGGAGTTCAAAGTTACTTTGAAAAAGATCAACACCTCTGAATTTATTCACCAACCTCAATATGCTCCCGTTTGAAAAGGAGATGCAGCTCCTTTTTACAACATAAGCATTGTAGGAAGTGTTTCTCAGCTTTAAACACAAATTGTATGTTCAGGAAAGGTTTCTGCCAAGGTGCCTACTTCTTTAGATAAGAAATAAAAATCGCATCTCTTTAGAAAGGAAATCTGGGAAAATAAATCTGCTTCCCAAATCTTGGTCAAGTCACCAACCCACACCAGTGGACGTCTCCACATCTGCCATCACGAGTGTGCCTTCGTAAACTCATGTTGAATATCACAACAGCAAGAACTACGTAAACAAGTTACACAGGTGCCATGGCCATCATATCAAGGGTTGGGATGTGAATGTCTTTAGCTGGATGAACTGAGTACGGCCAGACAGGTAGGAAATGAACCAGTCCAGGGGTGTCCAATAGACCAATAGATGCGAGCCTGTCGATGAGGATGATGTGGGAGATGGTGTTGAAGGCTGCACTCAGATCGAGGAGGATGAGAATAGATGACAGTCCGGAGTCAGCTGCCAGTAGGAGGTCGTTGGTGATCTTTAGGAGAGCGGTCTCCATGCTATGACGTAGGCAGAAACCAGACTGGAACTGTTCATAAAGGTTATTGTTGTGGAGATGAGCATGAAGCTGGGGTGCCACTACTTTTTCCAGGATTTTTGAAAGAAAGGGTAGGTTGGAAATCGGACGAAGGTGATTGAAGTTGTTGGGATCAGAACCAAGTTTCTTGAAAATGGGTGTTACAGCCACAGATTTGAAAGATGATGGAACAGAGCCAGAGGTTATGGAGGAGTGAATGATGGCGGTTATCAGGGGCAACAGAAAAGGAAGGCATGCGGTGACTAAAGAGATCGGCACTGGGTCAAGCTGGCAAGTGGATGTTTTTGATTTCAGGATGAGGTCTGTTACAATGGGAGAGGGGAGTTGGAAGCTTGAGAATGGTTGAAAGAGGGGGGCATTAGAAGCCAGAGGAGATGGATTGCAGGATGAGTGAGGGGTCAGTTGCTGGTGGATCTTACTTTTGGATTGAAAAATTACATTAGGGAGTTACAGTGTTCAGTGGAGTAGAAATGAGGGTGAAAAGAGTCCGGGGGGTGTAGTGTTTTGTTCAGCACTGAGAATAGGGCCCTGGTGTTCCCATCACCAGTACTGATCAGACCTGTGTAATATTGGGATTTGACTGAGGAGAGGGTGTTCAGGTGGATGACCTTTGGTTTAAAGTCGGCACAGAATAGGTGAAAACCAGGGAGCAGAGTGGGTGAATGATACAGTCCGAGTTTTTACAGGGAACAAGTGAGTTCAAGTGGTCCTCACTCCTGGTCCTCGAGAGCCGCTGTCCTTTTTGATGTTTCCCTGCTCCAGTAAACCCTGATACAGATGACTGTGTCACCAACAGAACTGTACAGACCTGGAGGAAAGATTGGTGATGACCACTAATTAGAATCAGGTGTGTTGATGCAGGGAAACATCAAAAACATGCAGGACAGCGGCTCTCGAGGACCAGGAGTGAGGACCACTGTTGTAGAGGGTAAGCAGTTGATCAGGAGGAGAGGAGTGAATGAAACTGGGGAGGCTGTCAATACCTGAGAGAGCTGCTAAATCAATGTGTTTTATAGTACGGAAGGAGATAAGACGTTAAGACGTGACTGTTTAGAGTTGACTGTTTAGAGGTGTTGAATGAAATTAACATGTGATCTGAGGAGGGAAGATCATCTGTAGCACAGTTAAAAGGAGTGACACCAGAGCAGCAGACCAAGTCCAAAATATGTCCTTTAGTGTGAGTGGGAAACAGTTTTAGTCCAAAACCTGTCCAGGCAAGAAGTAAAATCCTTGGTAAGAGCCTGATTGGAGCAGTCCATATGAATATTGTAATCACTGAGCAAAATTACATTGGGGAAGAGGGAGCAGATGTGAGTGAAAAAAGCAGAGAAGTCATTAATAAAATCCTTGTTTGGTTTGTTTCAAAAGATGAATATGCTGGAGCTGTAAGAGGGGAAACCTTCCAGGTCTCGTGGTAGATTATCACGAGACCTCCCCCTCTGCAGGTGAGACAAGGCTGGCAGATGTAAACAAACCCAGGTGCTGAGAGAAGTCATTGGGTTGTTGACATGTCTCAGTTAGACATAAAAAGACATACTTGATCGCAGAGGAGGTCCAGGAGCAATTCTCCCTTGCCCGTAAGGGAATGGATGTCAAACAGTCCAATTTTGACGTTGCTGCGCTCATTGGTGAAGTTGACGTTAGCCGACCTGGCTAGGCTGGCTGATACACTGTGGTCCACTTTCCTACCGGAGTTTCTTGCAGGATGTCGAGTTGTGGATCAGATGGAGTTGATTGCAGTGGAGTCGTCAATGTGGTAGCTTCGTCGGGCGCCACAGTGGATGTATTTCCGAGGAGGTGGGTGAGCGAGGTCAGGGCAGAGATGCTGAAGCAGTGGAGGATGGCATCGGTGGAGCTGAAGCTGGAGGAGCTCAGCAGCCGTGTAAGGGAGTAAGGCTGACGATGGATTAGGTCCAGACAGTCCAGACGAGCACGAACCTCAGGGCAGGGTGTGGATCTTAATGTTGAAGAGGAGTAGGTCCAATTTTCCTGGAAGCAGTAGGAGAAGAAAGACGCGGGAACCCCACAGGTGAGCAGAACAAGGGCCTCATGTTCAAAACGTGCGGCGCACAAAAAACGTGTGTACGCCACTTTCTACGCTCACGGTCGAATGTTCGAAAATTGACGACACTCACTGGTGATACAGTGAAGTGCAGAATATGAGGAAACGTGACGTCAACAATAAGTTCACGACAGTCCCCACATTACCAGATAAGTTACACAAGACTGGAACTGCAACAATCTCACAATCAACCACATGATCTGAACAAACAACTAAAGGCAGGAGCTCAACGATGGAACCTGCAAATCCAAACGGCAGCTTTGGCTCCGTTAGAGGAACCTGCTGATGCATCAGATCACACTGACCTGCTGGTCCAGGACTAAGACTGGACCATCAGCTGGTTTAGTCTGGACCTGCTGGTCCAGGACTAAGACTGGACCATCAGCTGGTTTAGGTACCAAGAGGATCCTTCTGGATCCCTGAACTGGACCTGCTGCTCCGGTTCAGACCAACATGATGCTTTCAGCTGGAGCTGCTACAGGTCCGACATCTCTCTGTCACCATGACGACCGTATGGGACGAGTACTGGAGATTAAAGCCAGATCCTAAAAAATCCCATAACTGTGTCTCGACAGAAAAACATTAAAATACATTTTACATTTTGTATGTATTTGAGGGAGGAGACAGGGAGTGTTGTGCTCCTGCATATGCGCTCAAATCCACGCTGATTGTGATGTTCAAAGGAACCTGCGTGGATTTGGGCGTACGCAAAGTTTTGAACATCTGAATTTCTTTTGCATACGCAAAAATCCATGCACGGATTCACGTTGAAATCCACGCACATTTCGAACATGAGGCCCCAGATCAGACGAAACTGACAAACAGGTCGTTTTGATGCGGGAACCGAGGTACAAAACCAACAGCGCTGTCTTTGCCCGATGTCAAAAATCCACTGCTGAGTCCATATATTCAATAAAAATCACAAAAAATCACAAATGCGCCAGGGTGTACTCAACCGGAAGTTGAGAGCACATGTGGAAAGTTTCCCAGTTATATTTTTGACCTTTATGAAATGACACCATTGACTTTTGGATGTTGCAACTTCCTGCAATTGTATTTTCTCACCATGAAAATGCCCACAGAGACTTGACTTGAAGATTGTTGCATTTATTGCAACTGCATTCTTCCACAATCACAAAGATCCATCAAATTCTGAGAAGTACCCCCCCGCTGGGTGCAGTCATTACCAGTAATTGCATTTTTCCACTTTCAACAAAACCATTTACCCCAGTGGATTAAAAGGATCCTGCATTTAATGTCTTGAATAGTTTTGCAATTAAATTTTTTTCTCCATCATTACAAACAACCAAACTTATAGGACTTCCCCCTTGACTTCCTGGATGTTCATGGGTGTCGTGTTTCCTGGCTTTTATTTGTATTTGCTCCATGAATGAATTTCACCATGACTAACATGTGCGGGGATTTTAAGTGCTTATTTTCTGGGTGGTGGCACAACTCATACCCCATGAGATGAAGGTATTAATGATCATGTATCCGCAGCTGCTATCAAGGCACGCCACACTGCTCTGCTCTTCCTTGCAGTCTTCACTTTGTAATCAGTGCTGGAAGATAGTGTCCACTTATTCTTCATTCAACAGAAATCACTTCAGCATCAACAACTTTTCAGTCATATTTAAGTCATACCAATCTATCTCTTACCTGCAACACACCTGGAAGGAATCTTCTAACGCCCTGCCCACCCTGCCTATTAACGGTGATGTCACCTTTAGAGGCTCTGGTGTTAAGTGGTTACTGTAGCATCCCTGCCTACTACTGCCTACTGTCCATTTTGAATGCATTTAGCTGGAAATTGTTTATGCAGACTCCAACAGATGAGTCTCTCTTCCTCTTCCACATGTACATATAGGGCTTCTTTGTGCACACTTCAAGTTAGTTGTCACTGTTAAAAAGCTAGATTTGATGCATAGTGGTAGGAGACAACAAAATTTGTATGTAAATCCAGCTGCATTCAAATGTAGCGTTGGGTGCAGCAGGACTGCGTCCCGACAAGTTCCTATCTCCTCCTATCTGAAGAGAGGCAACTGTGCATGTACAACTTCTGTGGGCAAAGATTCTTGTGCCCCGGGGAGCAAACACGTGACCAATCAGTAACTTTAGATGACATAGATGAACATAAAGGGCCGATCCCAATACACCCCCTACTTTCTACCACTAGCTCCCACCCACTACAACTAGCCCTAAAAATAGGTAGGGTCCTTATAATCTTCCCTAGGGATTGGGACACCACTTGCTACGTCACTGCGTGGTTTACGTTCGGGTACGTAAGTGACTGCATAGTTACGTTTGCACAAACGTCACACCATATCAGGAAGCCCAGAGCTAAAAGCTGTTTTAATTTCCGCTGTAGCGCTGTTAATATGTCACTTTATTAAGTTTTAATATTTTTTCAGGCGTAAAAGTAACCGTTAAGCTCCCCAACCTGGGCTCAGTTTATCCAAATAAAGCCTGTTAAGAAATTTGATCCAATGTTTTTGGGGGATGTCTAGAGCCGCCGGCTGATTAATGGTTCCGCGTTAAATCGAAGCAGAGCCTACGGCATAGGATACGCGGCAATGCGCACCGTACGGCGCGCGTCGCCGCATACCCTACGCCGTAGGCTCTGCATTGGTGTAATGCGGAACCATGAATCAGCCTTTATTATGGCGAGATCTGAAAAAACGAGCAAGCGAGTGATTATATACATTCACTGAGTGAATATTATGAAAGTAAAATATATATTTCTCGCTAGAAATGTAATCAAAACGCATTTTTATGCAGAAACTAACTCAAAATATTGATTTTATTCACTAAAAAATAAGAAATGTCCGTCATGTTTTTTCATTTGATTCAGTCTGCAAATGACGACGTAAAGCATTCTGGGAATTTTCTCTAGCCCTCGGTCAGCTAGTGAGCATCTGAAAACCCTCGCTCTGAAGGGATAGATTGATAACCACTAGCCCTCGTTATGTTCGCTAGCCCTACATGCAAAGAGGAATTGGGACACCACTACCCTCACAAAAAAACGCTCAAAATGTACGGATAGTGGTGAAAAGTAGGGGTAGGGGGGGATTGGGACTGGCCCAAAAACCTTTACTCACTATGTACTACTTGTACTGAAAAAAATAAAAAAATATATATAAATATATTTCAAAGTATTTTATTTATTTATTTTTTTCTTGTGCTGGGGCAGCACCGTAGCGCCCTCTATTGGCCATCCGCCATTGGGAGGAGCTTGGCAGCCCCTGCCATCTATCTATCTTTATGAGATTACTTAGAAACATATCATCTCTGCAGATCTTTTTATTGTATTGATTAATTTATTATTTTTTATTATCACTGGGTTCATTTAAAATTTTCTTCAATATGTTAGAAATTAATGCCAGGTCTCTTTTTGTTTTTAATTGTAGTATATATGCGAGTGTTGATATTCCTCTTTTTGAAATGAAATGAAGCTTGAAATTAAGTGTGGGGGGGCACTCTCACTCTCACTCTCACTCTCTGGGAGTGATCTGTCAGGAAGTTCAATACTCCAGCAGCAGATGCCGGGATAAAGTCCCAGCTCTGCCACATCTGGACATCCGTCTGTGGGGGAAGATTGTGTTAACAACAGGCAGCCTTGCATAGCTGCCCTGCTGCTCTAGGAAGATTAGAGCAGGGTGGATTGCTGTGGCGATGATGACATCCTCTGTGACTCGCTCAGTAGGCAAACTGGTGAGTTGAAATGACGTGACCCCAGAACCAGTGTTTCAAAGCTCTTCATAACTCTTGGTGGAGGTTTCGCTGCACAGTAGTCATTTGGGCTGCTGATAGTAGTCTTTTCAGGCAAAGGAACAATAAGAGAAGACTCAGGCAAAGTGGGACAGTGTCCTGGGACAAGGACTGGTTGAAAATCCTGGTAAAGACACCAGACAGCTCACACAGGCCTACAGTACATATCTAGTAGGGGTGTAACAATATATCGTGCAACGAAATGTCAGGATACAAAAACGTCACGATACGTGTCGTGGAGGTGACAAACTGTATTGCGATATTGGATAATTAATATTAATAGCCTATATTGTGTTGACTAGTAACGTGCAGCGTATTTTTGCCGACCGCAGGACGAAAATCTTCCTCCGCTCAGAAGAAACTAGTACCGTTTTGGTCCCGATCACGGGGCTCTTGGGGGGTTTTGAGCTCTGAACTTTTACTTATGTAAGGCTGGTGTAGAGTTAAGCCTTACTTTATTAAATTAAACCTTTTTGGGGTCGTGAGTAGGATAAATACGGGGACAACTTCTGCTGAGTTCCAGTCTACTTTAATGTCCCTCAACAGTGTAGGATTTTAGAACATCAACACAGCACCTAGTAGCGTACTGTGGCGTATCACTCCGCCTAATCTAAAACAGACTAATCACTACAGATAAACTGACTAGTGTCATTATAGTCCCTGATTTACATCAGAATATAAAGAATATATTTATAAAATAATCAACCCTGAATTATCAAAATAATGAGCATGAAAAAAAAGAGCATGAATCAATCTTTTTTATGATGTAAAATTGTATGTATTTATTTACTTTTGTTTATTTATTAAATTTTTGTTGTTAAATTTCTGGAAAAGAAAAAAGTCATATCATACATTCAATTCAATTCAATTCAATTTTATTTATATAGCGTCTAATACAACAGAGTTGTCTCTAGACGCTTTACAGAGACCCATACCCAGAACATGACCCCCGAGCAGATATTACATAAACAATGGCAGGTAAAAAACTCCCCTAGTGGGAGAAAAACCTTAAGCCAAACAGTGGCAAGGAAAAACTCCCCTTTAGGAGGGAAGAAACCTTGAGCAGGACCAGGCTCATCAGGGGGGACCCTCCTGCCGAGGGCCAGACTGGTGGGTCAGGGACGGCAACAGCACAGCAGGCAGGTGGAAGCAGCAACGGGATGACCGGGGGTGGGGACCGCAGGCCAGCACACAGCTCCCGAAGCTCCGGCCCAATCAGCAAGTCCCAGGTTGGGGTGCAGGGTCAGGAAAAGACTTGTGCTCCGTAATGCAAGCTACAAGCCACCCACGGCCACCTGCAGGACAAAAGAGAGAAAAGGGAGGAGAAGGGGGAGGCAGCAACGGGATGACCAGGGGTGGGGACCGCAGGCCAGCACACAGCTCCCGAAGCTCCGGCCCAATCAGCAAGTCCCAGGTTGGGGTGCAGGGTCAGGGAAAGACTTGTGCTCCGTAATGCAAGCTACAAGCCACCCACGACCACCTGCAGGTTCCGGTGTCCGGCAAAGGATGCTGCAACATGGACAAAAGAGAGAAAAGGGAGGAGAAGGGGGGGCCAGCACAAGAAACTACAGGAGCGACTCTGACACACTAAAGTTTACACTACCTAGAGATTTACCAACACCAGCTAGAGGTTTACTAAACACTAACTATAGGCTTTACTAAACAGAAAGGTTTTAAGTTTAGTTTTAAAGGTGGAGGTGGAGTCAGCCTCCTTAACCCAGATTGGAAGTTGGTTCCAAAGTAATGGTGCCTGATAGCAGAACGCCCGCCCTCCAAATCTACATTTAGATACTCTAGGAACTACGAGTAAACCTGCACTCTGAGAACGGAGAGCTCTGACAGGAACATAAGGCACTATCAGGTCTTGCAAATAATGCGGAGCTAAGTCGTTTTGGGCTTTATACGCAAGTAATAAAATTTTAAATTGGATTCTGAATTTTACGGGTAACCAATGGAGCGACGCTAACACTGGAGAGACGTGGTCTCTCCTGCTAATTCCTGTCAGTACTCGTGCTGCTGCATTTTGGATCAGCTGGAGCCTATTCAGCAAATTACTTGGACATCCTGCTAACAACACATTACAGTAATCTAGTCTAGAAGATACAAACGCATGAACTAGTTTTTCTGCATCACTCTGTGAGAGGATTTTCCTAATCTTTGCAATATTACGGAGATGGAAAAAGGCTATTTTACAAACCTGATTGACATATGGTTTAAACGACAAATCCTGATCGAAAATAACACCAAGATTTCTCACAGTTGCACTGGAAGCCATCGCAACACCATCTAATCCCTTCCTAAGATGCTCTGGACCAAGAATGATAACCTCTGTTTTATCTGAATTTAGAAGCAGGAAATTTCTGGACATCCAGTCCTTGATGTCCCTAAGACATGCCTGAAGTTTAACTAACGGTTCTGTTTCATCCGGCTTCATAGACAAATAGAGCTGCGTATCATCAGCATAACAATGAAAGTGTATGCCGTGATTCTGGATTATACTTCCCAACGGCTGCATGTATAAACTGAACAAGATTGGCCCTAGCACTGAACCCTGCGGAACACCATAACAGACCCTTGACTGTTCTGAAGAAACCTCATGTACATGAACAAACTGGAACCTGTCAGATAGATATGATTTAAACCAACATAGAGCTGTCCCTTTAATCCCAACAACATGCTCTAACCTGTGCAGTAAAATGCCATGATCTATAGTGTCAAAAGCAGCACTGAGGTCCAGTAGAACCAGTATGGACACTAATCCCTTATCTGAGGCCATAAGGAGGTCATTCGTGACTCGAACAAGTGCTGTCTCTGTGCTATGATGCATTCTGAACCCTGACTGAAAGACTTCAAACAGATCATTTCTATACAAATAGTCACATAACTGGCTTGAAACTGCCTTTTCCAGAATTTTAGACACAAATGGAAGGTTGGAAATTGGTCTATAATTAGCTAAGGTGTCTGGGTCAAGAGAAGGTTTTTTAAGTAAAGGTTTAATTACTGCGACTTTGAAAAAATACATGAGAGAAACTATTCAGTTTGTGGCTAAATATTTGTACTTGTAAGAAACTGAAGATGCATAATTCAAACCTGACATTTACTTTTAGTTCAGTTTGTAGAAAATGGTTGGCCTGGCTTTCTCTTTAAAACTTAAACAGTTATAAAGCATTACAAACTGGAACAATAGGGCAAACGCACAGTATTGTTTTGTATTTGTGTCTTTCAAATAAAATAAATTTTTTTCCAGTCATATGTTCCTCATTCAAGGTTGTTAAAAAAATACTGCTATAATATCGTATCGTTATCGTGACCTCAATATCGTGTATCGTACCGTATCGTAACAGCGCTAATATCTAGTACACAAGCTTGTACAGATCAAACAGCTCACCACTGGGAGGTGGTTGGAGCTGTGGCCGGTGAAGTGGTGGATAGGCACTGGCTTCACTCAAGAAATGTCTGTTTAAATTTAATCTGTAGGACTATCTAATTACTTTTAGGGAAACTTTATCCAGCCCTCATGGCCTATCATATCTACTGTTGACCAAAAAAACAGGGAAAATAACTTTGCATTCACCTTTCCATTGTCTCATGTACCGCGTATAGCTCCCGCTAGCTCACCGGATAGCTGGACATCATGGACATTCACACACCAGAGAGCAACTATAACATATTTAACTTCTTCTCCTGTCACTATCATTTAACTGTGTGTTGGCTTAGTCCGTTTTGTTATTAAAACTGCTGAGTCAGGAATTTAGATAAGAATATTGATGCATAACATCAGTTTGCATTAACATGCTGTGGCAGGGTGGAGGAGCAGACACTCAGCGGATTGGGCACAGGTGTGCCCAATCAACCTCTCCACCCTGCCTGCCTTCGTAAGGAGCAGCTGCACTCCAGAGAGGGGCTGCTGCTGGGAGAAGGTTCTGCTTGTTCACGTGTCGCGGTGTGAGAGAATAAAGAGTTCCTGCACTAAACCCTGTGTTCTCTGTCCTGTCGGTCGGCCCCAGTGGCAACGAGCTTGCTACACATGCCCTGCCATATTTCTACCACTTTACACTGTTTACCTCTGTACTTTAAAGATAGGATAATCAATCCTGCATGATTCCAGATCCATAACATAAAGTGGGTTGTATTTTCTTGGGGAGCACTGGAGGGAGGAGCATCCAGAAATCCTTTACCCTATATTTAACACATTCTATTGATTCAAATCTGACAGATATAAAAATGCAATGATTACATTTGACCTTTTCTCCTGTCTGCAGGCTGGTACAACCGTTTGTACATCAACTTCACTCTGCGGCGTCACATCTTCTTTTTCCTGCTGCAAACCTACTTCCCTGCTACCCTGATGGTCATGTTGTCCTGGGTGTCTTTCTGGATCGACCGCCGGGCCGTCCCTGCCAGAGTGTCTCTAGGTAGGAGGATTCAGAACTATGACTTTGCACCCTGTCCAAATTTTAATGTACAAACACATCTCAGTGATTTTAAAGTGTGAAATGTGCTCAGTATCTGGCTCATGACAGTGTGAATGTGGAGTTGTGGTTGTGGTTTGCCCTGATGACCATGTGAACCCCTCTTTGGCCACGTTGATGATCTTTTAAAGGCTTCTTTCAGTAGAAGGCACCATGTCATGAACCAAAAGTCATCTTCAGTTGGTGCCATGGAAATACGGTACTGTGCAAATGTCTTAGGCACTTCTAGTGTTATTGTTCTATCAAAGTTGTATTTATCAAAATACTAGCAGAACATACAGTGATCATATTATATTATAATTGATGGTCTGATCATGGCCATTTTCTTTTTTAAATAAGTGACATTGGCCATAGAAAAATCCTTATCATACCTAAGTATTTATATGTAAGTTCCTCCCTCCTGCGTGTCCTGTTTGTACTACTACTACTACTAGTACTACTGTCATTTAGCAGACGCTGTTTATGCTACCATAAACAGTATTAATAATATCAGAGCTTATGAGCACTACAGTCGATTATAATTCGCCCCTGGAGCTCTGCATGTTTCATATTTCTACAGCTGAGGGCTTGCCTTCAATGCAGTTCTAAAGGACTTAAAACTTACTTTTGTCTTTCTAAAAGTAAGATATCATATCGAATCAATGAAAGTGGTCACTGTGGCAGGTTGGGGAGGTGCAGCCACTGAGGTGATTGGGCACAGGTGTGCCCCATCAACCTCTCCACCCTGCCTGCCTTCATAAGAAGTGGCTGCACAGCAGCAAGGGGTCTCTGCTGAAGGTGCTGGTGTATGTGTGTCTGCAGTGAACGAGTGAATAAAGAGTTCCTGTGCTAAACCACGGTGTCCTCTGTCCTGTCGGTCGGCAGAGGTGGACAGAGTACTCGACCCCAGTACTTGAGTAAGAGTACAAATACTACTGGTCAAAATTTACTCTGTTACAAGTAAAAGTAGCTCAGTCAAAATATTACTCGAGTAAGATTAGAAAAGTACTTGCTTTTAAAGGTACTTAAGTATCCAAAAGTAAATGCTTTTAAATTTACTTTAAGTAAAAGTAAGAGTAAGAGTAAGAGTAAATTTCTTATTTTCCACATCAGTAAATTACTATATTTTTTCTAAATTAATTTAAGGATCTTTTAACTCTTGTTTCTGAGAATTAACTCTTTGAAACCAGCTTTAGGGAAGAAGAAAAAAGAGCAGACCTGAAAGTAACGAGTACTTTTCAGCTTTCCTAGAAATTTACTCGAGTAAAAGTAAAAATATTTGTCTTGGAAATGTATTCAAGTAAGAGTAATAAGTACCAAAGAAATCTAATACTCAATTAAAGTACAAATCCTCTGGATATGTACTTAAGTACAGTACTCAAGTAAATTTACTCCGTTACTGTCCACCACTGTCGGTCGGCCCCAGTGGCAACGAGCTTGCTACAGTCACATTAAGGCTGAATTCTGGTTCTGCGTTAAACCTACTCCGTAGGGTACACGGCTACGTGGGAGTCTCTCCGTAGCCTACGCCGTAGCCTGACGTTCACTATTCACGACGAGTTCCCTGAACACTAGCAGATGTGACTCAAGTATCTTTTGGATTGGTTGAATTCCTGCAGGCATGCAGCTGACCAGAGCTAATGGTTCATGAGCAAACTCCTCTCATGTTTCTGGTCAGACAAAAATTCTTAACAAATTGATGCTACATTACTGCCAATAGCTCAATTCAGATGTGCATGTAGCCGTTCTGACTGTCGGACCACTGATGGTACTCTCAAAGACTGTACTCTGGCAGTCTGGCTTTAGAACGGGCCATAGCACAGAGACTGCACTCCTCAAAGTGCTCAATGATCTCCTTTTAGCAGCTGACTCTGGCCATTCATCTATTTTAATCCTTTTAGATCTCACTGCAGCTTTTGATACCGTAGATCACCTGATTTTATTGGAACGTCTCAAGAACTGGGTTGGCGTCTCTGGCATTGTTTTAGACTGGTTTTACTCATATCTCCACAATAGGACTTTTAATGTTGCTATTGGTGACTGCAGATCTTCCACAGCATCTCTGTCTTGTGGAGTACCTCAGGGGTCAGTCCTTGGCCCGCTGCTCTTCTCACTCTACATGTTACCTCTAGGTCACATAATCCGCAGACACAATATTAGTTTCCATTTTTACGCAGATGACACACAGCTTTATTTCTCTTTCGACCCTACCATCAACCATCAACTACACACTCTCAAAGTATGCCTAAATGAAGTACAAACCTGGCTGTCTAATAACTTCCTTCAATTGAACCCGGACAAATCCGAAGTCATTATCATAGGCCCAGACACCACACACAATCACATCTCACCACAACTTGGCTTATTCTCCACCAGTATTACCCCCAGCTGCAGAAATCTTGGTATCATCTTCGACAGTAATCTCAACTTTAATCAGCATGTTAAAGTAACTGTCCAGTCTTGTTTCATTCAACTACGCAGAATCTCCAAAATCCGGTCCTTTCTGTCTCCCAAGAACCTGGAAATTGTCATTCATGCATTCATCACATCCCGTTTAGATTACTGTAACTCACTCTACTCCTGCCTAAGTAAACATAATCTCTCCAGACTTCAGCTTATCCAAAATTCTGCTGCCAGACTCCTCACAAATTCAAATAAAAGAGTACACATAACCCCGATTTTAGCTTAATTACACTGGCTACCTGTGCGTTTTAGAATTGATTTTAAGATTTTAATGATCACTTTTAAGGCCCGGATGGGACTGGCCCCTGAGTACATCAAAGACTGCTTAGTCCCATACGAGCCAAGGTGTCGCCTGAGATCCTCCGGCGGGTCCCTATTAGAGATTCCTAGATCTCGACTAAAAACTAAGGGCGACCGGGCCTTTGCTATCAGGGCCCCGTCGCTCTGGAATGACCTGCCGATTTTTAAATCTCTTTTAAAAACACACTTTTTTAAATGTGCTTTTACTTAACATCTAATAATGCACTCTATAATATCCAATGTTATTATTTTCTAATGTTTTATTGTATTTCTATGCTCTTATGTTTTTATATTTTTGTCATTTTATTGGATTCTGCCTTTTAATTCTGCTTTGTAAAAGCACCTTGTAACCGTGTTTGGAAAGGTGCTATACAAATAAAGCTTATTATTATTATTATTATTACTCCCCATAAAGAATCTTGCAAGACAAACCAAACCAAACAAATGAGTGCTCTGTTTTCCAGGAATAACCACGGTGCTCACCATGTCCACCATCATCACTGGAGTCAACGCCTCCATGCCTAGGGTCTCCTACATCAAGGCTGTGGACATTTACCTCTGGGTCAGCTTCGTCTTTGTCTTCCTCTCTGTGCTTGAATATGCAGCCGTGAACTACCTGACGACTGTGAGGGACGGCAAAGACCGCAAACTCCGGGAAAAAGCAAGGGAACAGGTACAGCGAGCGTCCGGAAATCACATCTTTATGCAAATGGTGGTAGAAACATTTTGACTTGTTTTCTGTTCTTCGTCTAGTCCCAGTCTCTCCCCTGCACTTGCGGCATCCCTCACACAAAGACCATGATGCTGGACGGGACCTACAGTGAAGCCGACTCCAACAGCCTGGCCGGGTACACCAGAGCCTCCATGCCCGCCGAAGATTCATCAGACAAACAAGAGCAGATGGTGGTACATCTCGCCTTGGACAATGAATCCACAGGAACAAAGAAGAAGGGTATCCGCAGCTTCCGGATTATCCAGAACACCCACACTATCGACACTTACTCTCGCATGATCTTCCCAGGCGCCTACATCCTCTTTAACCTGATCTACTGGTGTGTCTATTGCTGAGTGAGAATATTACAGTTTGAGGGACAGCAGAAGAAGAAAATCAAGAACTGTGGACATTTTTCCTTGAGTTTTCTTCATCCTACATGCTCCAGTGGAGTTTTGCGGGATGGCTGATAAATAGATCAGGTTTGTGAGAATCTGGCACCCTGTGGTTCACGTCGCTCTTGGACTGGATCACCCAGAGATTAGAGAGCTTCTCCTACCACTATGAAAAAAATCATGCCTGCCCCAGAAATGCTTCAAGTCTTCATTCTATTGACACTTGTACAAAAATCAAACTGATTAATTTCAAGTAAAAAGAAAAAAAAGAAAAAAAACCATGTCATCATATCCAACGTTAACAACGGTGTCACTTTTGCAAATCAGTCTCCAACAACAGAAGTAGCTACTTATTAAATGTTATGATGTTCTGACATGTTTTTTGCTGAATTCCTGTTTTTTTGCATCCTTTTGAGTGTTTTGAGAACATCCTGAACTCAGACCAGGTGCAAACAATCCAAGGTTACGTTCATGCTGCAGGTCTCAATGCTCAAATCTGACTTTTTACCAAAATCCAATTTTTTTTTATTATTTTTTTCGTGGTCGTTCACATTATCATTTTAATGTGACCTTCATCGCAGTTAAGTGTGAATAGTATGAGGCCCTGAAGTGACATGCATCCACAGAGGAAAACACGACGTCATGTAGTGCGTGGTGTTTATAGAAGTAAATATGGCTGCGCAGCAGTGGTGTCTGCTGCTGCCACTGTTCAGAGGTGCGTGTGGATGCGGAGTCGGAACCAGGAGAGCTGAGACCGCGACGTGAGCGTCTTCACTGACACAAAGTTCATCCATAATGTCAGGATGTGGAGGAAGACTATATCCTGTGACATCAAAGTCGGATGAAATACGACGCAACCGTTCTGACGGATATGATCGGATATGTGTCCGATTCAGAACCACACATGAAAGTGGCCTGGGTCGGCTTTGAGAAAGAAATCCAATTTGCGCCGTTCAGACTGTCATTAAAAAATCAGATATGAGTCACATATAGGCAAAAAAATCAGAGTTGAGCTGCAGTGTGAGCGTGGCCAGTTTATCCAGGTGCTTCAATGTGCTCAAGGCTCCATATTTGGACTCCTGATTCCAAACGTCTTCACAGCCGACATTTATGTAGCGGAAGCAGATGTGGAATAACAGATATATTTTAAATCCATCTAGGAAAGCTAGCTTCAGAGCTTCTCTATGTCTCCCAGGGTCAATTATTATTATTATTATTTCAGTGTTTCAGATTGAACTTCTTCATCAACACTACATTTTAGTCATGAGGGCTGATGTGTACAGTGGCCGACAAGGGCCAAACGCACTGCAACGGCCTCAGTTAAGGAAAACGGCTTCAAGTACAGAAACGATTCAAATTCACAAACTCAAAACGAGGTACAAAAAGAGGAACGTGGTGCAAATGAAAAAACGCTCTCAGCGTAACAGCTCAATGGACAGACACACGGGATGTAGAGAGACCGAACAGCTGACTAAACCACAGAGTATACATCCATTACGAAATGTTTCTTTATTATATTTTACACCAGACGATACAATGTACAACGTTGTACAGTGATATGAACATCGTATATGAAAATAGTCATATAAAAATCACATTACCGTTCCCGCTGTATGTTTAAACCATAGATGTAAACACTGTGGTTCAGTCAGTCAGAAGTTACACCCATAACCGTTTCTACAGTAGAGCCTCCAGGAATAAGGTGGATAGTCACGGTAAAAAGCTACCGTATTTACAAATGTTGGCGTCTGTCCATTGAGCTGTTACGCTGAGAGCGCCCCCTGCAGGTTTGGAGCACTTCCGGTTGTAGTGACCGGTTATGAAGCGTTTTTCTTTTGAAGATGGTTTCTTGTTTTATATCGTTTTGTGCTTTGTATCGTTTCTCTATTTGCAGCGTGTTTGATGAAGCTGCATTTGTCTTTGTTTTTTGCAGCACGTTTTTTCATTTGCACCACGTTCCTCTTTTTGTACCTCGTTTTGAGTTTGTGAATTTGAATCGTTTCTGTACTTGAAGCTGTTTTCCTTAACTGAGACGCATTAGGCCGTTGCAGTGCGTTTGGCCCTTGTCGGCCACCGTAGATGTGTCCGTGTTAGCTGTTTAGTGTTAGAAAGAGACGACCCTGCTAATTTCACTCATCATGGGAGTTATGTTAAACGTTGGTATGAGCAGTTACCTCTGGCCATTTTTGAGACGGCATCCTAGTCAAAAACAAATAATATTCCGATAGTTAGTGTACTGCACTTTATACTGAACTTTATTACTCCATGTTAAAAGCATCTTATCATTTAAATTTCTATTGAGTCGCATAAAATTGATAATTGTGTCCATTTTTGCTAAAATGCAGACCTGCACCTCTGGAATTGCAGCATAAGCTCTATTCACACAGGATTAGTTTAACGCCTGATATTCGGGCAACTTGTCGTACGTACTGTACTAAATCAGACTGCTTGTCCCTTTCTGCAGAGGATACTGGTCCTGAGTGAATAGTGAATGTGTGTTTGTTTATTTCTTCCTAGCCATGAGCCGATAAAACTTACCTACAGCCTTAGAAGAACTGTGGTTAAGTTGGAGGGAAGGTTAATCACGTTCGTTTGATACGGCATGTGTAATATTTTTAGGCGTCACCTCTTCATTGCTCTACAGCTGTCTTCTTCATGTGGCCAGGATCACACAGTACAGTAGAAAGGAGTTATCATATTATTAGTAAGTCCATACAATGAATGAATCCGTTCAATCTCTGCATCAATGATGTGTGCTCTCTGATGTATTTGCACTCCAGGGCAGTCATCTATAGGCACAAACTTAACTTGTCATGGTGAGAAAGGTGTTCCGGTTTTCCAGCCAGATATCAGCAGCTGTAGAAGTCCTGGAAAGAGTCTTGGTTCTTTTACACAATCTACACTTGACAGTAACGTTCCCATCAGCTTTTTTCTTGACACGTTCAAAGTAACAGGCACATACGGAAGAGTATTAGGGCCAGGCAGGAGAAAAAACATTTGAGAGTCGAATATTTTTTTATTGTGCACTTCGAGAAAAAGACGAAATGTTGAGAAAAAAGTCGAAATGTCGAGATTAATGTTGAAATACAATTTCGAGGAAAAAATAAAAAAGTCGAAATTTCGCCTTTTTTCTCAACATTTCGACTTTTTTCTTGACATTTCGACTTTTTTCTCGAAATTGTACTTCAACATTAATCTCGACTTTTTGACTTTTTTTTCAACATTTCAACTTTTTTCTCAACATTTCGACTTTTTTCTCGACATTTCGACTTTTGTCTCGACATTTCGACCCTTTTCTCAACATTTTGACTTTTTTCTCGAAATTGTACTTTTTTCTCGGAGTGCATAATGAAAAAAAAAATGTCTTCCTCCTCTAAAATATTATTTTTATTTTTCTCCTGCCTGGCCCCAATACTCTTCCGTAGGCACACTATCAGTTAGTCAGTAGGAGCATTTATGGCTCTATCTTCCAAACTAAACAACTACGCTGCTGTGGTGCGCGTGCACATTTTGCTTTATGTGGCTGTAAAGGCACTGTAGTTTGTGGTATGTTACGGAATTTGTGGCTAGTTTCCAGTTTTGTAAAAAAAAAAGGTAAACAATAGTAATATTTACTGCTGTCTGCCATTTTTCCAAATAGTTTCAGACGCCGACTGCTGTATTTGGATGCTGAATTAGAGTAGAGCAACATTTTATGTATATTTTAAATCCTCTATTATTGTATCCTAAACTTCTGTATGAAATTTGCAACTGCAGTCCCAGGAACACCAAGCTGGTCTTGGAGAAGGTCTTGGAACTCTTGCAATTTATCTTTCTATAAATATTGTTCATACTATACAGTAAGTTAATTAATTAAGGGAAAAGTTGATTTCCACAGATCCTGCAGACTCCAAGAGCATAGTTCTATTTTCAATTAAACTACAATGAAAAATTCAAAGGATGGATAGATAGATAGATAGATAGATAGATAGATAGATAGATAGATAGATAGATAGATAGATAGATAGATAGATAGATAGATAGATAGATAGATAGATAGATAGATAGATAGATAGATAGATAGATAGATAGATAGATAGATAGATAGATAGATAGATAGACGGTTTGAATAATTGTTTTTGTTTGTGCTTCTATCTACTTTGTTTTATGCGACTTCTCAGTTTCACATGCAGGACTGTCTCAGAAAATGAGAATATTGTGATAAAGTTCTTTATTTTCTGCAATTAAAAAAACAAAAATGTCATACATTCTGGATTCATTACAAATCAACTAAAATATTGCAAGCCTTTAATTATTTTAATATTGTTGATTATGGTTTACAGTTTAAGATTAAGATTCCCAGAATATTCTAATTTTTTTGAGATAGGATATTTGAGTTTTCGTAAGCTGTAAGCCATGATCAGCAATATTAAAATAATAAAAGGCTTGAAATATTTCAGTTGATTTGTAATGAATCCAAAATGTATGACATTTTTGCATTACAGAAAATAAAGGACTTTATCACAATATTCTAATTTTCTGAGACAGTCCTGTACTGTACATTGAGTGGTACAATTGAAAAATATAAAAATCTTTTAGAAAAGAGGATAAAAAAACATTTGGTGCATTGATGAGAGCACATTTCAGCCAAAATGTGCTGCATAACTAATAAACGACTACAGCAATGCACAAACCTCCACGTAGACCTCTGCTCTGAGCTTTGAGTTGTGACAAAGATTCTTTTCTCTGTACATCATTTCACTGCAATGAACAGCAACTGGGGACTTTGCAACATCATAAACAAGGTCCTAATTTTCATTTATGCTATCGTGGACAGGCAACAGAAACGGGCATAAATGTGTATTTCTTGTTGATTTGCAGGAATGTAAACTACATTTGGATGTAAGACTTTGTACTTGTTTCTTTTATTGGCTGCAATTTGTTCATTAAATAACAATTTGTTTACTTTTAGTATAGTAATATATCCTTGTGCCATTCTACCTTAAGTTTTCAAAGGTGCACAGAACAGGGCTCATAAAGACATGTCTTTACGCATGCTATGAAATGTGCATTATAGATTATTTGTAGTTCTATATTTATTAGAAAATACTTTAAACCATGTGGAAGCGTTGTAAAAAGCTTGAACCGCCTTAAGTTAAGTTATTTATTTCTTTTGGTTCACCAGCATGGTCTATTGGGTTGGGCTTTTCTTTTTACGTTGCGTATTTCAGCAGCGTTAGTGACTGCATCGTACTCTATCATGTATCATGTAAATAAGTAAATAGCAAACCAGAAGCTGTTCCTCGAGTAATTATGTAATGTGTGTGATTTCACCCATCCCAAGAAGGACCATTTTACACGTTAACATTTTAAAAGCAAATTCTACATTGTAAAGTATGTCATATCAATATATTCAATAAGCATTTTACACATTTTATAAATTTGATTTTAGTTCAATGAGCATCCGTGCACATAATGTAAAGCGCTGGATTATGGAGATGATAATTCACAATAAAAATTGGAAGCAGGGGAAGATGACTCACATCGGTCGGTCCAAAGTTACACCATCTGTATCTAACACTTCTTAATCAATGATAATATGCAATTTCTTCAATCTACTCACACTGTAAGAAAGATTTTCTGTACTTTTGATTGCACTTTGTTCAGCTTTACTTTGAGATCTTTTGCTGGTAGGCAGGGGATGCTCTTTCATCAGTTTTACACTTAGAAATCAGTTGGAACATACATTCCCTCTTGTCAGCTTTATTATCAGTCAAGAGTGAAGCTGCAGCGCCGGTTCTTTGAAACAGTTGGCGTTTGGTTTGAGCTGATCAAAAAGAGAAGGAAAATCAGCCGGTCAGAAGTACTTGGATTTTTCATTTAGGTTAAAGCAGCTCGGCCTACTACTGTACATCCACCATTTGTATTTTTGCTTATGTGAAATACAGATCGTACAGAAATGCTTGATGGTTAATGTTAAAGTATAAAAAAATAAAAGTGGGCCTTTGTAGATAGAATACTGTTTTTTCATGGTGTTTTTTTTTTCATATGGGCCATTCCTACTATCTGGTGTCATTTCAGTTTGCTAACTGTCTCAGAAAATGTTTTAATTTTACATAATCATCTTCTTTTCCTTTTAGCTGCTCCCTTCAGGGGTCGCCACAACAAGTTAACAATCTCCATCTACCCCAATCCTTACATCCTCCTCTCTCACACCAACCGACCTCATGTCCTCCTTGACTACATCCATATATCTTCTCTTTGGTCTTCCTCTAAAAATGTAAAATGCATATATAAATAATCTTTAATTGTCGGTATACATCTCAAGAAACACACTGAAATTAGTTCTCACTTGTTGGGTGTTAATAT
The DNA here is from genome assembly GCF_033807715.1 of Cololabis saira. Taxonomy (NCBI): domain Eukaryota; kingdom Metazoa; phylum Chordata; class Actinopteri; order Beloniformes; family Belonidae; genus Cololabis; species Cololabis saira. Next base: position 6,971,820 of record NC_084604.1, on the reverse strand, counting down.
CCTTTCTAGTAACACGGAAGGCTTGTTGCACTCAGCTTTAGATGCAGTTGCTCCTTTGAGAAGGAGAGTTTCCAACCAAAGGAGCTTAACTCCCTGTTATAATTCAGGTATCCACATGTTGAAACAAAACGTGTGTAAATGGAAAGGAATTTGGGCACAGGTGTGCCCAATCGGCTGAGTGGCTGCTCCTCCACCCTGCCACACACCCCCATCGTCCAACTCAGGCCAGGAACCGCCATCTGAACCTCCGGGCCTTCCAGGTTCGGCGGGACACCGAGACCGGTCGGGAGGTCGCCCTCGGCATCGGCGTCGGGCCGACCGCCGAGAGGGCCGCTCTAGGGACTGGGCCCAGGGTGGCCTCGGGCCAGACGGCATCCGCGGCCCTGGCCAGGGTGCGCCCAGGACCACCCCCTCCCCGACGCAGCACTGCTCCAGCATCTGGTCCGCCTCCGGAGCTGGCGTGGACCGCCTCGGCGACCTCCGCCACCGACGCCTCCGCCTCGGCGACCTCCGACAACTCCGCCTCGGCGACTTCCGCCACCGACGCCTCGGCGACCTCCGACACCTCCGCCTCGGCGACTTCCGCCACCGACGCCTCGGCGACCTCCGCCACCGACGCCTCCGCCTCGGCGACCTCCGACAACTCCGCCTCGGCGACTTCCGCCACCGACGCCTCGGCGACCTCCGACACCTCCGCCTCGGCGACTTCTGCCACCGACGCCTCGGCGACCTCCGCCAATGACGCCTCCGCCTCGGCGACCTCCGACACCTCCGCCTCGGCGACTTCCGCCACTGACGCCTCGGCGACCTCCGCCACCGACGTCTCCGCCTTGGCGACCTCCGCCTCCAGAACTGCCGTGACGAACCTCAGGCGTGGCGCCTGGGTGGGTCGCGCTGCAGGTTCCGCCATCGCTGGAGCCGCCTCAGGAGCCGTCACTTGGCGGCCTGCAGCCTCCGCCTCACGGCCTGTCGGCTGCTGCACCACCAGCGCCTCCAGCACTGCTGCAGCGAACCTCTGGCGTGGCGCCGGGGTGGGTCGCGCTGCAGGTTCCGCCATCGCTGGAGCCGCCTCAGGAGCCGTCGCCTGGCGCCCTGCAACCTCTGCTTCCCAGCCTGTCGGCTGCTGCACCACCAGCGCTGCGGTCTGCTGCTCCCACTGGCTCTGCAACAGGGCTGCCAGGTCTGCCAGCACCTGTGCAAGCGCCTCCAGGGTCCGCTCCCCGCATCCCTCCTCCATCCTGTAGGGCCCCACGTTGGGTGCCAGTGTAGCAAGCTCGTTGCCACTGGGGCCGACCGACAGGACAGAGGACACAGGGTTTAGTGCAAGAACTCTTTATTCTCTCACACCGCCACACGTGCACCAGCAGAACCTTCTCCCAGCACACCTCTTGCTGGTGTGCAGCCACTTCTTATGTAGCCAGGCAGGGTGGAGAGGTTGATTGGGCACAAGTGTGCCCAATCGGCTGAGTGGCTGCTCCTCCACCCTGCCACAGAAAGATTATCTATTAGTATGTAAAAAAGCCATTCGCAAAGCTTCTTTAACAGTAAAATCATCAGAATTAGAGAAGAAATCAACCAGGCCCACCTATTCAATTGAATTCAATTCAATTCCTTTATTGTCATTATAAGCAGTGCGAACAACGAAATTAGATAGCAACTCTGTGGTGTTACAACAACATAAAACACACAGGACAATGAAATAATAAAAAGCATGTATCAACTAAGATCTGCTACTAAGCATGTATAATAATAAATAATAAACAGTAAAACAGCTGGCTTGTACCAGGTTAAAGTGCATGGTTAAAGTGCAAGAGTGGCAACATAGCAGCATCAGCTTAATTAGTGCATTACAGTATTAAGAGCACAAATAGCCTGGGAAAGAAGCTTCTCTGAATCTGGTGGTGCGTGTTTTCATTGATCTGTAGCGCCTGCCAGAGGGCAACAGATCAAACAAGTGATGGCCAGGGTGGGAAGAGTCTTTAGTGATGTTTCTGGCTCTTTTGAGGTGCAGAATCAGTTTCCTCCAGTGGTGGCAGCGGGCAGCCGATAATTTTCTCTGAAGCTTTCACCACATTCTGCAATTACTTTTTGTCCACTAGTAGCGGTTGTGGGCGTTTCTTCAGCTTTAGCGACTTCCCTAGGCTCTGACTTGACTCTAGACTGTTTGGATCCTGTAGACCTCCCTGAGCTGACCGAGTCATCAATAGAGCTAAATCAAACACGTGTTTGTTAGACCCCATCCCGACTCAACAAAAGAGTCGGGATGACTCTTTTCTCTTATTGAGAAACATTTTCTCTTATTGGCACAACAATACTGGACCAAATCAACTTATTCCTAAACTTAGAATATGTACCACAGGTTTTCTAAGTTGCAGTAATTAAACCTTTACTTAAAAAACCTTCTCTTGACCCAGACATCTTAGCTAATTATAGACCAATTTCCAACCTTCCATTTGTATCTAGAATTCTGGAAAAGGTAGTTGCACGACATATAAATGTCATTATTTTCACAATTTCTTTCCATCCATTTTCTATACCCACTTCATCTTGTACAGGGTCAGGGGTCTGCTGGAGCCTATCCCAGCTCATTACAGGTAAGAGGCAGGGGTTACACCCTGGACAGGTAGCCAGTCCATCACAGGGACACATTTGAGACATTTTAATCTGTCCTGATTTGCATTAATGAGAATATGAGAAGCCCCACACTGCTGCCATGCTCCTCCTTTGTACGGTAGTCGTAAAAGTTAAACATCATGGCCGTGCAGCGCTGCTTGCACTTTGGCAAGTCGCATCAGTTAAGAGATGTATGTTAAAAGATGATAAAAAATAAAGTATTTAAAAAAAGAAGATGATACATGTATACATGTAGCTACTCAAAAACATGGAGGTAAGTGCTCTGAAAAGTTCAGATTTTTTTTATTACACTAGAAAACAAACAGACAAACGAAACTACAAAACAACAAAGTCAATGTTTTCGCTCAGATTTTGATCAGGTGTGTGCGTGTATGAGTGCGTTTATGTATGTATGCACGTGTGTGGTGTGTATGTGGGTATGGTGGTGTTCTACAATGATGGTTATTTAAGGAGAGAAATGCAGAAATGTTGATTCACCTCCGGGCTGTAGAGCATCTATTCAGGTTGGGGATGGGTCCGCTGACTTATTAATATAGCTGTCCAGCCCCAGTCCCATCCGCTGGTCCCCCCTCTCCCAAAGCCCCCAGCCTCCAGGGCCCAACCCGGTACAGTTCCAGCACTCGAATGGTGAAAATAAATAAGTAAATAAGTAAATATAGGGTGGGCTATGTATCAAATCAAATCAAATCAAACTTTATTTATATAGCCCTTCTCATACAAATAATGCAACACAAAGTGCTTAACATAAAACAAATAAACATAAAACTTATTAATGCCCTGCCCCCCTCCCCCCTCCCCGCAGACACAAGCACACTACAATTGACTTAGGTCATACACACAGACACACACACAGACACATGGTGCAGACATGGCTAGGCACAGAGGATCCAGGTGAGGAAACGGTAACAGGGAGCCGTCCACGCCAGGAGGTCTCATAGCCCGCAGCTACAAGGGGGGGGGCCCACAGAGACCATCCCGGCCCGGACGGATAGAGGAGTCCACACCACAGCGGTGAAGCCGTGGTACAGAGCTCCACAACCATCCAGGCCAGAACCACCCCCAGGACGACCCCCTGCAGGCCAGAGTCACTCCCAGCATGGAGGCTCCCCATGAGGAAACACTGGAGATAAAAGCTACAAGAAAGCAGGATAAAATACACTAAAGGAGTTTAAAAGAGTATAACATAACATAAAATCCTAAAAGTATGTCTAGAAAGCAAGACATTAAAAACTAAAAGAATAAGACAGTAGAATGTATAAAATAGACCATAAATAACGACTAAAATATTTAGATAAAACATGAGATTAAAAAAAAAAAAAAATATGATAAAAAAGGATAAACTAAATATAAAACAGAGCAGTAAGATCCAATAAAAATAAGGGTGAGCATAAGAAATTTAAAAGAGTTAAATGAGTGTATGTATGGGTAGGATCAGATCATACACATAAATAAATATAATAATAATAATAATAATAATTAAAGCTGCAAGCAGCGATGAACGGGCCCTCACGCGTAAATTCTTCACTAATAAAAGTCAAGGACTCAAAACTAAGTCTGATGACACCACCCAGGAGTCTTTATGTCAAACCATTCAAAAGTTATGGCAGAAAGTAGGAACTATCAAATGGACCAATCAGATGAAGGGTGGGCTCGCTTTTTGGCATCTATCGTCGCCGTGGTAACGCTTTTGACTGAGAAAAGTCATGTGCATCGTCGCAGGATGGAGATGCATATTTTGATGTATAACACACCTGGGTGCACGCTACGGTTCGGGCCGCATTAACAGCCAAAGAAATGGCATACATTTCGCCAAAATTACACGATTCATTCAAAATGACCGAAACCGACTTCCTGTTCGGTTTCGGCCATGGCGCCAAGAGACTTTTCTTAAAGTTGCAACATGATACAGGTGGGTACCGATTTTCGTGCATGTACGTCAAACCATATTGTGGGGCTTAAGGCACAAAGTTTTCTAGGGGGCTGTTGAGCCATTAGGCCACGCCCATTAATGCAAACCATTAAATATCACATTTTTCGCCAGGCCTGGCTTGGTGCAAAATGTGGTGACTTTTGGGGCACGTTTAGGGGGGCAAAAAGGCCATCCTTTCGTCGGAAGAAGGAAAAAAAAAAACAAGGAAAACGAGAACGAGAAAAATTCCTACAGATACAAGAGGGCCTTCGCACTGTCAGTGCTCGGGCCCTAATTAATAACTAATAAATAAAGTAAAAGAAGGGGGTAAGGTGATCTATACAAAAATAAACATATTCATTCAGAAAAGAAAGAAAGTAGGACCAAAAACAGTCAGGTTTGTCAATATTACCACCTCTTACACTGAAAGCAACAGTAACGTAAACCAACAGATTCCACATATTAATGCAGCTGGCGTTTTAAGGTAATGCACTGACTCATGCTCCATGTCCTGTCATGGCTTATACCTGCTGGCTGCGCCTTAAGGACTAATTGTCCTAACAGGATGTCTGTGCTTTGCCTGGCACACATTTGCATTTATACACATTTCTAAGAGTGCAAAACTAATGGCTGTGGGTAGTTTAGTGACATTTGCACCAGAGGAATGGGAATCTGAATTGAACTGAGCATAACCCTGATGTTGCAGGTTTTGTTTTCTCTTTCTTTCTTTCTTTCTTTCTTTCTTTCTTTCTTTCTTTCTTTCTTTCTTTCTTTCTTTCTTTCTTTCTTTCTTTCTTTCTTTCTTTCTTTCTTTCTTTCTTTCTTTCTTTCTTTCTTTCTTTCTTTCTTTCTTGTTGCTCAGTAAATCAATACTCGGTATAAATGTATGCAGTACTGAGGCAGCAGCCTGATCTGATTTTGGGTTTGAACCCCGGGGGAACTCAGATGAGTATTAACCAAAAGAAGACAGATGGTAGCTATCAAATCTTTTAGCATCACACTTGTGGTGCATTTAAACAGCAGTTGTTTATTGTAGCAGTTGTTAACCATAACTTGGTTGTAGTGATAGATAGCTTTTTATGACTACAAGCAAGAGATTGACCTTCTTTTAATATACAGTCATAGGAAAGTTAGTAATCCCTCTTTTAATCCTATTTTAATATCATGAAAATCATCTAATAGTAATGGATTATGTGAGGACAAGCACAGACAAAAAGCAACATATGACTTTTTTGTAAGATACATGAAGTCAAAAGGCCAAAATTAGAAAAAAATAATAAAAAAATATATAAAAAATCCCATGGGGAACACAGTACATCCTAATTGCTTTCATGGGATTTAAAAGTGTAAGTTGCAGCTGCTGCTAATCAGCCCTTGATTAACTGTTCACCATTTTCAAACAATTTGGAGTTCAACATTCAACGAAAAAGATTATTCAGTAGTGGAAAACAAGGCTCTCTCTCTACTCAGTGAAGTAAAGAAGAACCACAACGTAACAACTAAAGGCCTCTCTGGAACTAGCAGACATCTCTTCATGAATCTCCCACGCACGTCCTTGAACAGATGGGATGTTCATGAAGAAATACCAGAGGAAGCTACTGCTCTCCAAATAGATACATATATAATTCTTCCATACACGTATGTTAGTACACCTTCATTAAGCTTGTTGGCTCATTGAGCCTCCTCCATATTTTCAAGTACTTACCGTCTTCTTTGTTTTAAATACTTCATTTTTGCATCTTTTAACATACATATCTTAACTGGTGCAACTTGCCAAAAAGCTCTTTTTTTTCTTTTCCGTTCAAAGGACATTGACTAAGAAGCGTTGTGGTTTCTCAAAATTGCATTTAGGCAAATTCCAGTCTCAGCTGCTCTTATTTGCTGTCGCCTGGAGTCCTTGGTTGACTTGCAAGTCCAAAGTAAATTGGCTCTCATTTTCTAGATATTTAGCCTTCTCCCTCGTTACTTCCATCCATCTCTCTGATTTGTTGTTCTGAGTTTGTTCCCGTTGTTGCCACTAACCTCGCAAGAACTGCCACCAAGGCTACAGCAGGCGAGGTTGGTGACAATTCAGTTTGGAGAGGTAGAGGAATGCTGTTTAAAAATTATTATATATACAAAACTGGAAATTTACGGGAAAATACTAATACGGGAGGATGGTGGGAAAGAGGGGTAAAATACTGTAGTTTCCCGGCCAAAACAGGAGACTTGACAGGTATGTGCTGGGTGTTGTGTTGTGTTGTGTTAACATGTGAGACACTTGCAGAGGTGTCAAAACTATTCACATTCATTACTCAGGTAAAAGTATAGATACTAGAGTTTAAAAATACTTCTGTAGAAGTTGAAGTATCAACTCAAATTTTTTACTCAAGTAAAAGTATAAAAGTACTGGTTTCAAAACTACTTAAAGTATAAAAGTAAAAGTAATGTAAGGGGGAAAAAAGCCCTTAAGGACAAAAGCCATATATGTGTACTATTGAGCATTAACATGTGTTTCAGAGAGCAGGAGATATGATGACTAGTTGCCTATAAGCAGGGCCGCCGCAAGGGGTGTGCGAACCGTGCGAGCGCACGGGGCCTCGCGCCCCAAGGGGCCTCGCGCTATGGGCCGTTTAAAAAAAAAAAAAAAAAAAAAAGATGTTTTTTTTTCGTTTTTTTTTTTCCTTTTTTCCCTTATAAATATCAACAGTCACGTTTCATTACAGACCTAAATGTGTATTAGTCTCTGTGCATATCAATAAATATATGTGCAATGATGCGCGTGTCTGTTGTTCAATACAACTGATCAGACCAAGCGCAGACACAAGCTGCTCTGATCCAGACGGGTGGAGTGTGTAACAAACTGTCACACAATGTCGAGAGAACGAGACAGATTCAGGAAATTTCCATCAGGGGAGGAAAAAAGAAAAAAAGAGTTTAATGCCTCTCTGAAAGGCTTGTTTGATAAATTTGTTACAAAAATCACCGATCCGACCCTCTCAAGCAGCCGTGGGGCCCCGCGTCGAAGCAAGCCCAGATGATGATGAGGCAGGGGAAGGTATCCAGTATTTTGCTAATTGGAGAGTTAAAATTGCGCATATAGACACCCGATCCGACCCGAAAAACCCAAAAATTTCGCTTGCGCGCTCGATACGCTCACGTGCGAGGGCCCCCCCCGGCCATTTCGCACAGGGCCTCGCAAATCTCCCAGTCGGCTCTGCCTATAAGTATTGTAATGGTGCAAAAAGTCAAACTTCCGAGGCATGTTATCATTTATCCTAACCTTTATTGGAATGTACATCCAAGTTTAGTTGCAGGAATCTGAGGGAACGGATGTGGTGTTCCACAAGGGTCTGTTTTGGGACCAAAGCTATTTATATTGTATTTAAATGATATTTATACAGCATTGAATAAGTTGAAATTTATTACATTTGCAGACGATACAAACTTATTTTGTTCAGGACCAGACATTAAAGAATTGTTGAAAACAGCAGAGAGGGATTTGATCATGTTAAAAAAATGGTTTGATACCAATAAATTATCATTAAATGAAAGTAAAATTAAATTTATGGTGTTTGGTGGTGCTAGAACTAATTGTGAAATTAAATTGAATCTAAGTGGAGTTGAAATTGAAAGAGTATATGAAACTAAATTTTTGGGAGTAATTATAGATCATAAACTTTGTTGGAAGCCACATATAGATTATATTAAGCAGAAATTGTCTAAATCTATTGGTATAATTTACAAAACAAGGGATCTGTTGGATAAAAAATGTCTGCACATACTGTATTTCTCTCTTATCATGCCATACATGTCATATTGTGTGGAGGTTTGGGGGAATACGTATAGAACTTATATAGACCCTATAGTTAAACTCCAGAAAAGAGCTGTAAGAATAATAAATAAAGTTTCTTATCGTGACACTACTAATAAATTATTTGTAGAGTCATGCATATTAAAATTCATAGATATTGTATATTTAAAAACATTAGAAATTTTGTTTCGAGTTAAGAATAATAGCCTTCCTGCTTGTTTTCAGCATTTCTTTAAATTAAGAGAAACAAATTATAATTTAAGAAGGCTGTGGGTCTTTGAAAGATGTCGTGTGAGGACTAATGTTAAATATAGATGTGTTTCATTTTTGGGAGTCAAATTATGGAATCAACTTAGTTATGAAGTGAAACTGTGTAAATCTCTGTTGAATTTTAAAAAAATATTGAAAAGTAAAATAATTAAGGATTACAATGCTAAATGATTGGAGTATAATTTGGTTAAGCAGAACAATTTAAAGGGAAATTTCTCTTTTTGTTTATTTTCATATTGCAGATAATCTGGGTTTTCTGTTGGAAAGTACAGGGTAGGCAAATATAAGCTTTGGCTTCAGCCTATTCCTTTTTCGGTTACAGAGTTTATTATTATTTTTTGTGTGAAACTGATGAGTGTAAACTTGTATGAAAGTGTTTACACACACACACACACACACACACACACACACACACACACACACACACACAGTTTGAATTGCAAATAATGTAATGTAACCGAAATAAACAATTCATTCATTCATTCATTCATGTAAGAACAAAACTGGACAAGAACATCTGAAACAACCACAACCAAATTCACTCTATCCGGATGGAGCAATTTAACTGGATAGTTTTTTTTAAAGGCCGAAATGAAATAGAGTAACAAGGCTGTTTTTAAAATGTAAGGAGTAAAAAGTACAGATAATTGCGTGAAAATGTAAGGAGTAAAAGTAAAAAGTCGTCTGAAAAATAATTAGTGAAGTATAGATAACCAAAATTTCTACTTAAGTAAGGTTATAAGGAAGTATTTGTACTTTGTTACTTGACACCTCTGGACACTTGTGAGATAGTGCTTCACCTGTGGGCTGCTTTGTTACCACACCACACCTAAAGGTCACTGAATAAAACTTTTTTTTTCTTTTTAATTTCTTTTAATCTGTTACAGTAGACTCTAAAAGTTATAAATTGGCAATCATCAGTTGACTGAAGTAACTCCCACAGTCTTGAAGTTAACAAATTTGCTGCTTAACCAAACCCAAAAAACATTTTGCACTGATTGTGAGAGAGCAAGGCATATAATTAAACACCTCCACGTTGCACAGTTCTCACATGTTGAGTCCAAGTTTGTTTTCTTGAGTAATGAGGTTTGGTGTTTATAAAAATCAGAGATTTGGCAATACTGGAAGTAGGCTCTTCAGTCACCATGGCAACAATTGCTCCAAGCCTCACGAAAACATGGATATTAATCAATGCATTTCTTCTGTGTCTGTTTTCTGTATTTGTTATATTAGTTTCTCCATGCTGTGCCTGTGTGGTCAAATTGCCAAAATATTTTCTTAATTTACTGGATGCTCAAACTACGCCATGTGGACTTTGTAAAGCCACCATGCGTTCCCTTTGTCATCTGTCATTATGAAAGCGTACTCTGCGAAACTGTTGCAGCTCCAACTGCATATAAATGTCGGCTTCTCAGAGCCAGTTGCATAACAACATAACACTTGAAAACAATGCTCAAAATGATCATGAGCTTTGCTGCACAACAAAAAAGCATATCCAAAAATTTTAATCGTTTTTTTTTTTACCTGGATTTTCATTCAGAGAGCATGTCTAGAGCCATGTCTAATATGGAGCTATTTCCTATACAGACCCACCTGTTACCAGGGTTCATAAATTGCCTCGGGGGCTCTCTTTCTTCAGCAACAAAGAGAATTCAAAAGTCTTTTAGCACTAAATGTCAGATTATTACATGAAAGAAACTCATATGAATGATTACATCTTTACTCAAAGACATTCAGTGATACATACCGCAGCTATGGAAGTATACAGGTTATCCCTCTTCACAGTATATATAGTTTCTTGAAGTATAGCATGACAGTTTCTCTCAAAGTGATTCTATTGCTCATCTCAGTTTTCTGCACCAGGGCTGTCAGAGTTTGATGGCTGAACCTGGAGGGGGTATTACCACAGGATCTACAAAGGCTGCTCCTTTTTGCTGCACAGTAGGATACGGACCGCTTGGCTTTTATTTCACCCTCCATTCTTATCTGTTATTGTACTTTACTGCTCCCAGTTAGCCATCCACAAGTGTTCTGTTGCCACTGATGCCCAAGATTCAAAGGGTTGGATGTCTGGGCATCAGTGTTATGGTATCAATACACAGTCCTTACAGAGTCCTCTGAAGTCTGCTTTCTGTCTTGGGTTGGAGTTGAGGATGGCGTCATCCATCTGCTGCACCAAGGGCACTCACATCGAGACTGACTGCCGTCGTGGAGTGTGTCAGTAGCACACAGGGGATTCACCACACACACACACAACGGTGGACTGCTTTGTGGCATGATACGGAAGCAATCATCTCATCTTAACCAAGAAGATAAAAGAGAGGATTGTGAATTTTATAAGGACTGGAAAGTCAAATAACATTTCTGTTCATGGAATAAGGTGAGGGTACCTGGGACATATATTTTCTAAACGCCAGAGATGCAAAAGAACTTGTAAGAGCCATTTGTGTTACTTTGTCAAATGTGTCTGTAGAAAGCTTGTTGCCACTGGGGCCGACCGACAGGACAGAGGACACAGGGTTTAGTGCAGGAACTCCTTTATTCAATCACACCGCCACACGTGCACCAGCAGAACCTTCTCCCAGCAGACCTCTTGCTGGTGTGCAGCCACTTCTTATGTAGCCAGGCAGGGTGGAGAGGTTGATTGGGCACAGGTGTGCCCAATCGGCTGAGTGGCTGCTCCTCCACCCCGCCACAGTGTCTTTGTCGTGTTTTTGGTCAGCCTTCCGTCCACTGGGGGCAGTAGTGATACAGTCAATTGGGCTCGGTCTACTTAATCAAGGTGCAATCACAAACAGGTGGCTGTGTGGAGGCAAAAGTTTCTTGACCGTACTAGCGTGTGTTGAATAAGTGAATATAGAAGTAGCAGGCGGATATTTATGTTTGTTTATTTTGGGTTTACAAGTGACAAAGTAGCAATACCTGCATGAACACTGCTTGTATTTCCACGCGTCATAAATGAACTCTAATCACAGCCAGGTAGTGGCTTTTTTGATGGGCAAATGGTCACTACAGAACTAAATAAACAGGTGGAGGGCTTATTGGGAAAATTAAGGATTTGTAAAACACCGAGCACAGCGCTACACATCCTCTAAAAACAGTGTTATAAAACACGTCAGTATCTTCAGTCAGAGGACTCTGCAGGTTCACTGCAATAACAACCAGTACTGCACTGCGCTGGAGAGGAAACAACTGGCACGGATGGTGAGAACTGCTCAGGGCATTGCAGGCTGTCCCCTCCCAGACCTGGACTCCCAGATCCATCGTCACCTGGGCCACTGAACTGCTTCCATCAGGCAAGCGGTACAGAAACATACGGACCACAACAAACAGGCTGAGGGGACAGCTTTTTCCCCACTTTCACTTGACTTGTTCAGTGACAATAAAGGCTAATTGTAGAGCAGCGCTTTGCTATAGTCTAATTCTTTTATAATTACTACAACTACTAGTACTACTACCACTACTACTATACTACTGCTGCTATTACTACTACCACTACTACTGCTACTACTACCATTACTACTACTAGTACTACTACCACTACTACTACTGCTGCTATTACTACTACTACTACTGCTATTACTACTACCACCACCACTACTACCACCACTGCTACCATTACTACTACTACCACTACTACTACTGCTGCTATTACTACTACCACTACTACTACTACTACTACCACCACTGCTACCATTACTACTACTACTACTACTACTACCACTACTACCACCACTACTACCGCCACTGCTACTACTACCACTACTACTACTACTACTACTACCACTACTACTACCACTACCACTACTACTACCACTACCACTACTACTACTACCACTACTACTGCTGCTATTACTACTACCACTACTACTACTACCACCACTACTACCACTACTACCATTACTACTACTACTACCACTACTACTACTACTTTTACCACTACTACTACTACTACAACTACTTCTACAACTACCATTAGTACTACAACTACTACAACTACCACCAATACTACCACTACTACTACTACAACAACTACTACTACCTGTTATGGCTAGTGAGGGTGACCCAAGCGCACAGCAACGAGGAGACGTAAGCTTGGTGAAGCCCGTGGGCGTATTTATTTAAGAGACCAAAAGCAGTGATGAGGAAGTTGGAGTGGGGTGTGGGCTCCGCCGGTGACCGCAGCTCAGCGTAGAAATCCAGAGAACTGAGGAGAAGAGAAGAACGGGGTCAGTGGTGAAAAAACCACAGCAGGAGAAAAACAAAGGCTGCAACTGCATGAAGCTAACAGCTTAGCAATAGCTGTGAGGCTAAATAGTTCTGCTACAACTTTAGAGAGCTAAACTGTAGGCTGGCCTGTAGTACTTTACCATACGTGTAGACAGGTGAAGCTCTGGCGAGGAATGAAGTGCAGACTGGGTCTTTATACTGGCAGTGGTTGATTGTAGATTGGCAGGCTGGTGTGAAGATTGGTGAGGGACATCAGGTGTGCTGGGCTGAGCCATGGAGCAATCAGTGAGGGGGGAGGGGTGGATGTGAAGGTGAAGAGGAGCGAGCCGTAACACTACCACTACTACTACTACTTCCAACCACTACTACTACTACTTCTACCACTACTACTACTACTTCTACAACTACCATTACCACTACTACCACTACTACTACTACTACTAGGAACTCCAGATCCAATTCATCAGATTCTAAGCACCAGTCAAGGGTTCACCCTGACGAGAGATCACTACACTACATTAACTGTTTGACTGTCCCCAAATCTCCTGTTCAATTACCTAAAATGTGGCCTGTTAAATGTCCGCTCCCTCTGAAATAAGTCTTTTATTTGCAATGATTTTATAAGTGCTAACTGCCTAGACTCTTCTTCTTATGGTTACTGAGTCCTGGCTTACGCCTAACGATATCATCCCTTTAGTTGAGGCTACTCCTCCAAATATTTCTAATTTTCATCTCCCTCAGCGTTCAGGTCAGGGTGGAGGCATTGCTGTCATTCACAAGAATAGTTTTAAATGTTATTTTCCATCCTTTGGTTCTTTTAAGTCCTTTGAAGTTTTACGTTTCTTAATTTTTAGTCCAGTTACTCTACTTTGTATACTTTTATACAGACCCCCTAAGCTTGATGGTTTTATTCATGAATTCTCTGAGGTCCTCTCACTTGTCACACCCAAATATGACAAAATCCTCATACTTGGTGATTTCAATGTCCATGTGTGCTGTCCCACAAACTCCTTTTCCTGTGATTTCTTGGAACTTATTGAGTCATTCAATTTATCACAAATGGTTAAAGGTGCGACACACACTAAAGGCCACAACCTAGATCTGGTCATCGCTAGTGGATTTCTCCCCAGTAATGTGAACCTCTTAGACCTTCATGTCTCAGATCATCAAGCCATTATTTTTAATGTCCCCATATCTCCCCTCATTAACAACCCTGAAACCACTGTTCTGCTACGTGATCTTAATGCTGATTCTGCCAGCAAAGTTTATGATGCCATCTCCATTTCCATTACGTCTAGTTCCTACCTCCAGCAACTGTGCCCAGATGCCCTAGCTAATTCTTTTAACAATATTTGCATCACCATTTTGGATTATATTGCTCCTCCTAAATCTAGACAGAAAAAATGCAATCCTTCTCCATGGCTAAATGAGCACACTCGGGCCGTAAAGAAACAATGTAGAAAGGCTGAACGTATATGTGGAAAACAAACAAGCTACAAGTCTCCCTTGAAATACTAAAAAACCTTATAACCTGCTATCAGGCTGCTGTTAAAGAGGCAAGATCAGCATATTTCTCCAATCTGTTTAATAACAATTCCCATAATTCAAAAGTTTTATTCAAAGCCATCGACTCTGTGGTTAATGGTCCATCCACCTCAACTACTGAGCCCACCCTGATTTGGTGGAGGATTTTCTCGACTTTTTTGTTAAGAAAGTTGATAATATTAAAATTCAGATTGTCCCAGACTCACGTGTGATAAGTATTCCCCCTTCAAACTCTACAGTGCTGACTCAATTCCATTCAGTTTCCCTCTCAGCTCTTGAAACCACAATGTCACATATAAAATCCTCTTCTAAGCTATATATGATTCCCTCTAAGCTTTTGAAAGACATTTTACCCAATATAATTCCTTACATTTTAACAACCATTAACCGCTCCCTTGCCACCGGTATTTTCCCTTCTTCCTTCAAACACGCAAGTGTGCAACCTTTGCTAAAGAAGCCCAGTCTCAACCCGCTCACCCTCAGCAATTACCGACCTATTGCAAAAATATCTTTCCTGTCTATGGTGTTGAGAAAATAATTGCCTCTCAAATAATTCATCATATGACTCTTAATAATCTTTTTGATGACTGTCAGTATTTCAGGGCATTTCACTGTACTGAGACAGCATTAGTTAAGGTGACTAATGACCTGCTCCTGGCTGCAGACAAGGGTGATAGCTCGATTCTGGTCCTGCTAGATCTTAGTGCAGCCTTTGACACCGTTGACCATTCCATCCTGCTACAGCATCTTGAAACATGGGTTGGTTTAAAAGGGTCTGCTTTTAACTTATTACACTCCTACTTGTGGTCCTTCATCCTCTATCTCCCATTTCACCCATGGTGTTCCTCAAGGGTCAATTTTGCGGCCATTATTATTCTCCATTTATATGCTGCCCCTGGGTCAAGTAATCAAGAACAACATACAGTACCATTGTTATGCTGCCGACACTCAGTTATATGTTCCATTAAGAGCCACCGATCAGAGCAGTCTCACCCAACTCACCGCCTGTCTTTCCGACATCAATTCCTGGACATCCCAAAACATTCTCAAATTAAATGATGATAAAACAGAAATTATTTTATTTGCCATTCCCAAATCCTCCAGCCAGATAGCTGCCAATCTCTGAACCCTATCACACTACATCATACCAACTGCTAGGAATTTGGGTGTTTTATTTGACTCCGGCCTTTGTTTTAATGAACAAATTAAGAAAGCTGTCTCCACTTGTGGCGCTTTTCCACAAGTACATACTCAGACCGACTCGACACGCCTTGCCATATCTCGACTCGACTCAACTTGCCCACGTTTCTTTTCCATACCCGGATGAGAAGTAGGCGGGGTTGGAGCGAAGCTGCTGTGACGTACTCGATTGTGTGACACAGCTTGTCTCGGCACTGCTGAGAAGTCCGTTTGTAGCCCTGAGCAGACTTGGACTGAGAAAGCTCCTGACATATTTTCTCATTCCTCGTCGCCCCATCTAGCTCTCTCTAAATATTTTTGTCTGCCACCAGGTTTAAGAAGGTCTCCACCTCGGAATTAGACCACGGAACAGACTTTCGTCTTGCCGTTGTTCTTCGAATAAAATGAACAAGAAGCGGCAAGACGCTCTTGAAATTATGTCACATCCTAACCCAGACATCTGATTTGCCAAATGACTGACCAATCGGTGGCCTGTAGTGTGATGACGTAAGATGCAGCCCGACTCAACCGCTTAGACCCTCGGCAGAATAGATACAGAAAAAGTATCAACTCGGCACGGCTCGACCCCTAGTGGAAAAGCGCCACTGAGGCGAGTCGAGTCGGGCTGAGTAGGTACTAGTGGAAAAGCGCCCACTGCAGAAGTCGACAAGCAGCGTGATGCAGGCGTCCCGAGCCTCCACAGGCGATCTTTGACGCTTTCAGTGTGAATCCACCATTAGATGTGGAACCTTTGTGAACTGATATTCTTGTCTCCAGGGTGTACCCCTGCCTTTTGCCCAAAGTGAGCTGTGACAGGATTCAGCAGACCCTCATGACCCTTAATTGGATTAAGCAGGTATAGATAATGGATAGATAGGTGGATGGGTGCATAATGCTGTTATTCCTTCTCAAAACACTGAAATTTATGTTGCTATGACTTAGGAGATTAGTCATCTGCCAATTATAAGGTGGGTCACTTTTAGTCTTTATTTGACAACACAAAGATCAGTATGTCCAGTATGTCCAGAGTGATCAAGTATGTCCAGAAATATCAGAAAGATGGCCAGAGATCCTGTACCCAACAAAGATACTCAACGGTCTGGTGATGAGTGGAGTAAAAAGGTTTGCAACCAGGAGTGATGGTTAGACGAGCCAGCTGTGTCTGACCTGCTGGGTTACAGGAAGGAGTCAACATGTGGGAACAAACTGTAGCAACCAGAGGGGAGAACGCCCAGATTCTAGCGTTAGAACCAAAGTCAAGGATAATTATCTACAAGCAATCTACATGTCACAGAGCAGACCCTCAGCAGCGCCTCAAGGTGAACCATGGTGTCTCTGTGCTAAACAGATACTTCCACCAGAGTTCCTAGAGGAGAAATGATGCCTGGAGCCCTTAGCAGCACATGTAGCAGTACCACAATATGACACAGGAAGAGCAGCTTGTACCAGCTGGATGAACAGGCCCAAGGCATAAGAGAACTATGCAGCTGCTTGGGGCCCCCGTGCCACCAAGAGCACATGAAACATAATTTGCGTAAATTAAAAAAATATAATAATTACAAAAAATATAATTGAATAATAAAAATATAAATGATACAAATGAAAATGATAATACACACAAACATTTTGATTTAACCCTAATTTCATGGTTGGCACACAAATTCTGTTTTTACTCATTCCTGCAGCCTCGCTGACTCTGTCATACAGCACATGTGCAGCAAAGTGCCCCGCAGTTCAAATGAGGATTTATCCATCTGGAATGGAAAGAGAATAAAACAGAGTTTGGAGGAAGAGAAAAAATATTAGCAAAATAAAGGTAGGACTGTTCACGGCTGTTCAGTATTCATAAACTAAACGCCCCTGTGGTGCTGAACTACTTAGGTTTATGTTGATGCAGCTGACACTGACCTTTGTTGAGTTGGTAAAAAAGTGAATAGTAACTGGAATGTACCCACGAGAACCATATTG
The DNA here is from genome assembly GCF_033807715.1 of Cololabis saira. Lineage (NCBI taxonomy): Eukaryota > Metazoa > Chordata > Actinopteri > Beloniformes > Belonidae > Cololabis > Cololabis saira. Next base: position 6,954,292 of record NC_084604.1, on the reverse strand, counting down.
ACCACATTGTGTTCGATTTTATCAGAGTAAATTGTCGATATAATTTAATGTATTGCAACGTAGCATGTGGATGAGTGAGTTAGAGATAAGATATAGTTTCTTCTATGGAAGAAAAATAACATGTTTGGTGGTAGCTTTTAAATATTATTTCATGTCTGAGCTCTCCCACTTTCAAAAAAGAAGCAACATGCTGAAGTCACTGAGAAATGGATGGGGTTTTAATGGACTTCCAATGAACTAAAATGCAACGGCTTGCTAATAAAGATGTAAAAGCTAGAATTTTCAGTTGTTTGGATTTAAATGAGTCAGTCTCTGAAGGCCTCCAAAGATAGCAATTAACGGCAGGTGTCTGTTGTCTTTCTCAGAATCACAGGCATAGTCCTAAAATAAGACTGGGGCAAAAGAAAAACATGTGGCTTAGACTGATTGATAACATCTATCTCATCTTTCGTCTACCACTGGGAATATTTTCGATAATTTTGCCTTAGAAAAGTAAACTCTGTGTAGAACTTTGTTGTATTAAACTAAGCCAGGCACATATAGAACTTTTATGGCTTATCTTAATTGCCCTTTTCCCACTGCACCTTCTCATTCCCCCTCTGGGAAGTTTATGCCTAATTTTTGTTCCCAACTCAATTTTGCTTTAGATGTGGATCATTCATCACATGATAAGATGTTGTAAATCTTGGATATCAATTTTGTTTGTTTGGGCTCCTGTCTAAAGATTCCTCCCATGGTTGTTTGCAGGGTGTTGAGAGGTAAGTAGGAAGCAGGGGTGCTGCACAATGAAACTTGAAAATAGCAGAATAAACTACAAAATGTCAAGAAAATCCAGGCTATAAAGCTATTTCCAAATCCAATTATTATTTTTTAGCACTGCAAATAAACAACCTAACTCCACACAATTGAAAGCTTTCTCCACATCGTGATAAACTTCTGGGGTTACTGAAAATGTCTACAATAAAGAATGTTCAAAAGTACGTCTTTTTTATTGCACCACCTAGAGTCTAGAATTTTTGAAGCATGTGAGTCTAATGTTGGGACTTCCACATGCTACAGAAATAAAGTCATGTCTGTATCATCCGGTTGGGCTTCTGAGAGATAAAGGAGTCGTTTATATTTTTGGGATCCGAGACCAATACAATTGAGGGATTTTTAATCTGCTGAATGGTGCGAGATGGCGCTTTTTCCCCATGCTCATAATACAGATAGTGGAAGTGCAAAAGAAGTCGTTCAGCATCCTTCGTCAACATAAGATTAAGTTCAGTTTGTAGATCAAGTCAATGTTTGAATAGTTCGGGTGGTGGATTCTCATCATTTTGTCAATCTAAAATGTGACAAGTTGGACAAGCTCTCATTTCTTTGCATTAAGCACTTTATTTGCATAGGTCATGTATGACATTATTTGTGCTCTCAGAAACGCTTTTAGAGTTTCCCTTAACAAAGAGTATGAGAAAGTAGTGGGTTGTAGTGGCCATAACATTTTCAATCAATTCCGAAATCTATCAATAACAAAAGTTCATCTCAATACTTTGTTGTTGGGAATGACAGAGGTCAAATGTATCTAACTCCGCAAAAAGACGCCTCACCATCCCCGGGATTGTGCCGATGTCATCCATGCAGGCTGACAGAGACTTTTCAATTTGACCTACAAGGTTTTTCATCTCTGAAAAGTCTGATCCGATGGCTGATATGCTATTGGACAGTTCTTCTTTCATATGGCACAGGTCCGTCTTTATTTTCGACAGGTCAAATCTCTCAAAGAATAAAAGCAATGGGAGTTTAGTTTCTTAGTTACAAGCCTTCGAGAGTTACAAAGACCTGGATGACTGAGTGTAACCCAGCACACTCACTAAAATATATTTTCAGAATGCTGGACTTCTCCTGGCCAAAGTGCATAGACACATTTGAGTCTAAAGAGAATTTCAGAGAAAACTTTACAACAACCTTTTGTTGGCATACTACAAAACATCTCTATACTCAGCTGGTAAGGTCAGATCATTATGAACCTTTTCACAACTGAAAAGGCTAACGGGGCACGCTGAGGAGAAGTCTGAATTTACTTGAGAAAATGACACTTCAATTATGGACAATCTAGCAGAGGATTTACTCTGCTCTCAGCTGGAGTTTGTGCGAGAGGGATACAAACTGCCAGAACTTAGAACAAGCAGCTTTGAAGACGGTGAGCAAACTGAGCCCTCCTGCTGCTCCAGTCTAGAGATTCCTCATGTGGCCTCATGACTTTGATTATGTTCATGATTCACTTCTCTCACGCACTGAAAACCTGTTCTGCACGTACAGAGAAATCCCAGCACACACTCAACTGTGGACTCAGGCTGATCACAGTGTGATTTAGTTTTGTATTTTCTCATCTAGTTTTTGTGTTAATGATCTTCCGTCTTTTGATTTCACTGGACTGGTTCAAATTTCTTGGCTTACCAAGAAATTTAGGTAAGGCAAGAACATCATTTCTACTCCTCAACAACATCTGGCGCTCTAGAGAGATACGGGAAGCAACTAAAAACAGAATATTTAACTCCAATGTTAAATCCGTCTTGCTCTATGGGGCAGAGACATGGAGAACTACTAAGCTTACAATAAACAAACTGCAAACCTTCACAAACAAATGCCTCAGAAGAATCCTGAAAATCTACTGGCCGGACAAGATCAGTAACAACGACCTCTGGATGAAGACACAACAACTCCCAGCAGCAGACGAAATTGGAAGAAGAAGATGGAGATGGATCGGGCACACGCTACGCAAACCAGAGTCTAACACCACCAGACAGGCTCTGACCTGGAACCCTCAGGGGAAGAGAAGTCGAGGCCGGCCTAAAAACACCTGGCGGCGAGATCTCCACGCAGACACCAAGAGACTGGGATGCACCTGGTCGCAGAGAGAAAAGAACGCCAGTGACCGTGTACTCTGGACGTCCCTTGTCGATGGCCTATACCCCAGCAGGGGTGTAAGGCGTAAGTAAGTAAGTAAGTAAGGACTGGTTCAAATTGCGTCTCTGTAGCGTCGTCATTAGACATGGGTTTTCATGGGCACATAGGATGGAGGATGGAGGATCCCAGTTCAGTCAAAACACACATTTTCTAAATTATATTCAACTTTCAAAGCTGCTAAAGTGACAACAAATCATTATACATCAGGTGAGAACATTTCCCAGTGATGCATCAAAAGGTACACGGAGAACATGTGGATAGTTTAAGATTGACTTAATACCTGCAGCATAAACTTCACTTATAGTGCAGATAAACCATATCAAAATCATTTCCCTTACAAGGCAATATATCTTTATAGAGGCCTTTTCTAACCTCACAATGCCTTTAATAATAATTATTATATTAAAGGAGCATGAGGCTCCTTTTAAGAAATGAGACTCATTAGCGCCACCCTTCACCACGACGGCCGTTGGGGGTACTGCAGCCAACAGCGAAGCCGGCACGGGAGAACGGGGAGAACGTGCATGCAGCGTCATGTGACGTCACATCCGCAGCCCAGCGCGGGAAATTCGGGACCGAATTGCAGCACATTTTGCAGCACACAGCCTGTTCAAGGCAACGGAGAGATACACTAGAGGAAACATTCTTTTGGGTTTGGAACGCTTCATCTGACATTATTACTAGAAAACTTAAAACGTATACAAATTTTTTACATAAATCCTGCCTCAATCCTGCCTCAAGCTCCTTTAAAAAGGGACAGGATTAAAACTGATAACCTTTCCCAATTAAGTAACAACCAGATTTATGTCTTCAGCATCTGTGTAGATAGACCCGTACGATGTGTAATATTGAGTTATATCAACTGAAATATGACAAAAGAAGAGCCTGAGATGTGGTAAGAGGCTGTAAAAATGGAGCTTGAAAGTTTTTCTCCTGTTTATCTCTACAGGATCTCTCCTAACGCCGTCAGCCTGAAACAAGCTTCAAGTGATATTGTTCAACATGTTTAGGGGATGTGGTGTCAATTCTGTTGCTGATGTCGCTAATGGCTGATTTTCTATTTGTAGCGATTTTAAATTGAAACAAACAAACATAAGTCAACTTGTAGCACCAACTAGCATAAGGAGAGACACAGACTTCATTCAGTCTGTTAAACATTCCCAATATGTTGCTTTTAGTTATAATTTAAACCAGTTTTTTTTTTAAATATGTAAATATAAATTAAGCTTTGATGTTTTTCTAGCTAAATAAAGAGTTTTCCTACTTAAAAAAAAATATTTGAAATGTTTTGTGTTTTGGGTTATTTTCTTGAGTTTTTTTAGTTCTCCTGATTTTAGTCTTGTTTTCTTGTATTCCTTTGTGTCCCGTTTCATTCCTGGTTGCTTTGTTTCCCATTTTAGTTTGAAAGTGTGTTTCTTTGTGTGTTTAGTTCTGTGTGACTCCCCTTGATCCGTCTCTCTCTGAACGTTCACACTTGTGTTGTATCGTCTTGTCACTTTTCCCTGCCAGACTGTTTTGCTACCCCTATCCAGCTCTTTTGCACTCCTTTTTAGTTCTGTTTTCCTCTAACGTATTCTGTTTCTGCTCTGGATTAGGTGTTCATGCAGTGCATATAGTTTGTCATTAAAGAGCTTTTGCTTGTTTCTCCTGCCTTTGGATCTCCTGCATTTGCATCCCCACCACCAGCAGCATCATAGCGTTTTGATTTGTTTTTTCATCCTTATGAAGAGAAGGAAGAACAACATCTAAACTGCTCATGATCCTATGGCTTTATAAGACATGTTACATTGTACATACAAAAGGTCACCTACAAGTCACTTTCAACCTTTCTATTGCAGTAGGAAGCGATAATTGCTTTTCCTTTAGTCCCCCAAATATTGAACTTGCATCATGGAGCTTCATGTTTGAAGTTTGACAGCCTGTTAGAGTTCTGCAGGTCATCTTTAGGCTCAGCTAGCTACATTTCATCTTCAGAAACTATAGTCATGGTAAAAAGCTTTATTCTCATGGAAAGTTATTCATCTTAGTCCACACAGTTTTATTGTTAAGGTGTGTTTTCTTTCACATCAGTAATTTGGTGGATAAGGCTTCCCATGGCTCATGCCACAAGGCAAAGGTTTTTTGGCTTTGAGTTAACTCAGGGTTCCACTGCAAGGTTTCAGTGTCTATGTGCTCAAAATCTTTCATCTCTCTCTTATGATAGAGAGTTGGAGATTGTCTAAACCAAGGGTCGGCAAACCAAAATGTTGAAAGAGCCATATTGGACCAAAAACACAAAAAACAAATATGTCTGGAGCCGCAAAAAAATGAGTCTTGTATCAGCCGTAGAATGAAGGCAAATGGCGAAAGTCGAAATGTCGAGAAAAAAGTCGAAATGTTGGGAAAAAAGTCGAAATGTCGAGAAAAAAGTCAAAATTTCGAGAAAAAAGTCAAAATGTCGAGAGAAAAGTCAAAATTTCAAGAGGGACTGACAACAGTGACAATGAGAAAACGCAGCCAAGCGAAAGTAATAAGAGGAAGAGAAAGAAGATGTCGAAGCTGTGGGATCATTTTAAATTGATACATTTTTTGATAAAATAAAAATGAAGGCCCCGGTCCACATGGTGTAAGACTCTTGTTCCGAGTCCCGGTCCACAGCCAAGCATTTCTGTTTAAACGTGTTGGTCATGTGTCTAGGTGCGATTGGAGTAGGACCAGTGCTTTAAGTGGGCCGGTACGCACCGGTACGGAGTACCCGCACTTCTCAATGTTAGCCTCTGGCGTACCGGGACTTCTCATGAGCTCATAGTACTCTGTTCTCTCCTTGCGATTTGGCTACAGTGGCGTCGCCATGACAACGCGACTGCCCCTCGCGAGACGTTCACTCGTAAGGAGGTCTCGCGAGACGTGTACCTACCTACCGTATTTACAAATGTTGGCGTGGCTCCAAAAGGGCCAAAAGAGAACCCAGACCGATGACGCACCCGGTGAAGATGATGACACAGGAGGACAAACAGACGTTGATTTTGAAAGTGGAGAGCAGCCAGTTAGCAGTAGCTCTACTCCCTTGCTGTTACCAGACTTTCAAACCTGATCTTACTTAAGGTGTCAGTATGCTTCTGCGTCACACACACGCAGAGCACACGGCGCAGCCGTGACACCGTCACGAATCGTTCAGACTTCTCCGTCTCTCCATTTGGTCGCGGTGCAGTACCCCCCGCGACCACTAGTTAGCGATCTTTTTCTGAATGGTTTATCCGACTTTTTCCGGTCACAGTAAATCAAAGAGATAAGGACAACTATTGTGCAAAAAACAAAAACAAAAAAAATCACACATAAACGAAGAAAAAAGCCCTGGAAGTTCACTACTGCTTCAAACCGGAAACCGGAAATGCTTCGCTTTCAAACGAACCAATCACAGCCCTCTCGGTCTGCGTGTGGACGGCGTCTCCTCGACGCGTAGTTACAATTTTCGGGAGGTGCACGTCACTGACGGCGCATGTGACGGCGTGTCCTCTGCGTGTACAAAAACCACACGCCGTAGACACGGCGTCATTTTGACGCAGAAGCATAATTCAGCCTTTAGATGTAATGGGCCACCATTTGAACAGTTCAGTCCACAAAGCTATGTGATGTCATGGCTGGCGAAGGGGAGACGAAGCGCAGGAGACGGGGAATGTGAAGCTCCAAGCCGTTTGAGCAAAGATGACCCCAAGACCTGCTGGAGCCTCTTCTAAGTAGGTTGAAATATAATCACAATTGTCTTATATATTCACAGTCCACTTCTTTTGACACATTTGTACAATATAATGCAAACCAGAACAGCAACACTGCTATGAATTCTACTTAAAAAAAGCTTCGTAGCTTTTAACATTTGTTGTCTGAAAAATTATGATTCTTCTTTATGTTTATTATGGGTCCGTGTGTTATTTTCTCCATGCTTTGTCTCCATATTTTATCTCTGTGTCTCTCATGTGTATGTCCACAGGGAACTCTAGGTCCAGTTAGTTCGGTTGTGCATCAGCCTCTCTGCTACCTGAGGGCCACCCCCCTGAAGACCTCCCTTGTGTACACATCATTTGTTTGGAAAATTCAATAAAACAATTTTCTTTTTAAAAATCAGGATCATGTCCTAGTATTTAAATATACCACTTAATCATCTGCTGTTACCCACCACCTAATTTACCTGACATCAGTTGAATAAGGGGAGTACCGGCACTTATTTTTGTCCACTTTAAGCACTGAGTAGGACCCAGATGCAGGAGAGCCCGAAGTCCCAAAAAAGTGTTTATTTTAGTCCAAAACAAAACCAAAAACACTGCTGAGCAGGATGTAAAAACCAGAGCTTAAAACAAGAATCAAACACTACAAAAACCAGGGCAAAAAACACGGAGGGAGGAAACAGTACGGACCAGCAGGGAGCAGGGGAAAGACAAGACTACATATACAGAAGGGTTAAGGAGACACAGGTGGGGACAATCAGGGCAGATGGGAAACAGGAAGGTCAAACAAGAACTCTAACGGGCTTCAAAATAAAACATGAACTATCAAACCATAACTGGGGAGTTACCTTCTTGTTCACTGGGGAAGACCTCAATGTGCAGACTATGAGCCACTACGGTGCCTTGCAAAAGTATTCACCCTCCTTCGCTTTTTACGTATTTTGTTACATTACAGCCTTTAATTCAATGATTTTTTTATCTTGTTTTTTTTGGTGATGAACATATAAGAACCAGGTCCTGCTCAATTAATTTTTCCCTCAACAATGGCAAGTGGTCCAAGCCCTCGAGAGCAAATTGACTCCATCATACTTCACACAGTAGCCACAGTAATAAAACTGTCTCCATTTATGGAAGGATTTTCTCGAATTGCTGGACTGAATCCTTATTAATGCAGTTTCCATTCCCAACGGTTCATGTACATTTTCTTACCCAAAAAATGGACAGTACAACAATTACAGCAAATATACAGTCCATCCATACCCGCTTTATCCTTTGCAGGGTCACAGGGGTCTGCTGGAGCCTATCCCAGCTCATTTCAGGTGAGAGGCAGGGGTTTACCTGGACAGGTCATCGCACACATAAACACACTTACACTCACACCCAAGCGCAAGCACGGGGAGAACATGCAAACTCCACACAGAAAGGCCTCTGCTGGGCCTGGGAGTCGAACCGAGAACCTTCTAGCTGTGAGGCAACAGTGCTAACCACTAAGCCACCGTGCTGCCCTCAAATATACAGTATATTAGCTAATATCTATCTATCTATCTATCTATCTATCTATCTATCTATCTATCTATCTATCTATCTATCTATCTATCTATCTATCTATCTATATAATATATAATATATTAGAAATCGTTTGATATTTCTAAATTTAGCAAATTTGGCTGAATTTTTGCTATAAATTATTGGGCATTTGCATGATTTATTCAAACATTTAAATGCAACTATGGTCTGTTGGCAATAACAGCAATAACTCTTAAATGCTTGATTTGATTCAGATCAATTTTGGCTGAAGCACACAGACTGAGAACAGAAATTGCCTAATTGGACTCATTTTCACTGCAGGGAGGATTATTATTAATAATAATAATAATCTAAGGCATACCTGACAGTATGATACAACTTAATACCAAATGCCAGTAATACTGTTCCATTGTTAAAATGTCAAGCATAACTAAAGAAAAATTAGTTGTCGGCAGCCTCTTGATATCACTTTTATTTGGTTGGGTATCTTTTTTTTAATGATTTAATTAAAGCATTTAATTGCTAATATACCGGTAGCTGTGAGCGTTTCTAGAGCTTTAGTGGCCACATTTCCATTATCCCTAGATTTGCACAAAAGCAAATATTGTAAAAGAAATCATCTAATGGAAACAAAACAAATTCCAAAAAACTCCTGAATATTGAGTTAACCTTTTTCCTCTGTTCAGGATGTGTTTTTTTCAGGTGATTCATAATCCACTCTGTCGCAAAAGTGTAATGGAAATGCTTTTTGCAAATTTCCACGTCTCTGGCAGCACTGGATTTGACGTTGCTGGTCAATCTAAAATCATCCAAATCTAGTTTTCAGCTGTTTTTGGCATCATTAATACGATGTAGTTGTGCCGTAACACCACTTCATTATGCATTACATAAGGGCTTTGGCAATAATCATTAGAGTGATCATCCGCTGCCTCATCATCTGACTATCTTCTCATCAGTGACAGCAGCAATCACAATTATTTGTCAAAGACGAAAGATGTTCTTGTCCATCTTCTTCAACATTGAGTATCTTCTTTTTTGTTGTTTTGAACAGAAGTCTTTGGGGAGTTATGAGAATTACGACTGTTCGGAAAAAAACGTTCAATGGAAACCCCGACCCCCTGCAGTCCTACCTCTGTCATAAATTCAGAGATTCGATTTTCTTTTGTGCAAAAGTGTCATTGAAACGCAACTAGTAACTTCCTCAGGTCCTGACCTGACTAGACTGTTTTGCTCCTCTAGACCTGACCTGACCTCAATCACCAGTCAGCTTAAGTGCTGTTCTTGTATCTTGTTATCTGCACTCTTTCTTCTTCTCTTCTGTAGGTGTTTGCAGGCCGGGGCTTCCAGAGCTTCCAAAGCCGCATTCTAACCTGCATTTTCACCCTCTGACCACCTCAGTATTTACCTCCACCTGTCTATACAGATGCCTTGGTAGGATATTGACTCATGCTGATCTGCAGTCCTGCCCTTTGACCACCTCAGTGTCTGCTGTCTACACCTGTTTAGATAGCGCTCTCTGTAGTAAAACTGACCCTGTATTCGGTCATGATATAAGCAGAGGTGGTAGTAACGAGTTACATTTACTCCGTTACATTTACTTGAGTAAGTTTGGGGAAATTTTGTAGTTTTAGGAGTAGTTTTGAATCACTGTACTTTTTACTTTTACTTGAGTAGATTTGTGAAGAAGAAACTGTTCCTCTTACTCCGCTACATTAGGCTACGTTGAGCTGTTACTTTTCTTTTATCACTTTTATCCACATACGCGTCAATCTCATGACATCACTGAGTCATTCTTTGGGAAAAATGTTTGTTTTTGCATGTTTTGTCACATTTACACAGACTCAAACACACACAGAGTTTCTATGAGTTCATGTTTGTTCTAGTTCTGGTTAAAAAAGAAAAGTACAAAGGCTTGAAATGTTGTGCTACTTGTGCTTAATTTATTTTCTTATTCTGTTATTATTTTATTATTTATTAAAGAACTTGAATTTACTTTAAGATTATTTTAATTTAAGCTATTTTTTATTCTTTATCAATTTTAATTTATTTTATTATTTTATTGATTTAATTTGCCTGAAGATGATTATTTTGTACTTTTGTCTGTTTGAATGGTTGTGTTAAAAAAATAAATCAGACGTTACTCAACAGTTACTCAGTACTTGAGTAGTTTTTTCATCAAGTACTTTTTTGCTTTTACTCAAGTAATTATTTGGATGACTACTTTTTACTTATATTTGAGTCACATTATTCTGAAGTAACAGTACTTTTACTTGAGTACAATTTTTGGCTACTCTACCCACCTCTGTCCGACAGTCAGAACGGCTACATGCACATCTGAATTGAGCTATTGGCAGTAATGTAGCATCAATTTGTTAAGAATTTTTGTCTGACCAGAAACATGAGAGGAGTATGCTCATTGACACTGAAGTCTTAGTTTTCCAGCTAACACAGAATGATTACTGATATATTTGGTCTTACTTATCTAATATTGACAGCAATTTGTGTCTCTGCTCTCTCTGTTCTTCATCCTCTTTGTCCTGTCTCCTTCATCTTTTCTTCTTCTACCCGTCTGGCCTTTGGCAGGATCAGGTGCCCCATATGGGCCGGGTCCCGCTCAAGGTTTCTTCCCTCTTAACAGGGAGTTGTTCTTGTCACTGTTTGGCTTAAGGTTTTTCTCCTGCTAGAGTTTTTTTCAATTGTCACTGTGTCTTTAATATTTGCTTGGGGGTCATTTTTTTGGTCCCTGAAAAGCACCTAGAAACAATTTGTATTGTTATAAATGCTGTTTAATAAAATGTAATTGAATTAATAACTGTAAATGATATAAAGACACATATCAGCCGCCTACGGTGAAATGCTTTGTATCACTTTGTCACAGAGTGCTGTATAAATGAAACACTCATCTTCCTACAAGTTTTGTTAAAATTTGTTTATAGGTTTTAATTAAGTTAAAACAATTAACTAATTTGATTGTGACCGGTAAGCTGAACAAGGAAGAACAAGATATGAAAAACAGCTGCAAAAGATTTGAATAGAAAGCAAGAAATAGCAGTTTGAGGAAAGGCAGCTAAGGTTCAGCATCAAGCCAGCCCTCTGCTGACACCTGCTGGTTTCACTGGAATATCCATCCTGAGTTGTGTTCAGGTCACAATTTACCATATCAAGTCATACAGGGAAAATTCAGTTCAATGTGATTTTGTTCATCTTGTACAAGCGATGAACAATCCTGGAAAGAGACAGACAGTATTGAAGGTTTACACCTGGATCAGTCTCAACAACTTCACAGCCAGCTGAACAACAGTGATGCATGTTTTAGTGCTCTCAGTTGGAACCTATGATACTAAAGCCCCCAACTAGGGCTGTTCGATTTTGCCCAAAAATAAAATCTCGATTTTTTTTCTCTCAAAATCCGATTTTCGATTACGATTATTTTGTGAATTGACAAAAGGCAAAGAAATGATTTCAAATATGCTGTTTTTTTATTGAACATTTGCCCCATTGGGCTTTAAGTGCAAACTTTGCTCTTATTAAACCAAAAATCAATGAATAAAGTGCAAAACTCTGTAAAATAAGTTGAAAAAAAGTTTTAAAAAATATAATAAAATATAAAGTTTTATCTCTGAAAAAAAAATCAGCAAATCAGCACTTGCAAACATACAGTAAGTTATATTTCCAATTGAATAAAACAAGACATTTTCTAATTAAACTAAACTGGGTCTTTGCATGCTAAATAATAATGCAACCCATGAAGGAGGCAGAGGTGTGTAATGTCAGTCATTACATTTGCTATTCACATTTGCAAGTTTTTTGCAAGGAACACGAGCCGGTCTACCGCATCTGGCTTGAGGGATGCCCGGTGGCATGTTACAACGCCCCCTCCTACACTAAAGAGCCTCTCCCATGGGGCACTTGTCGCAGGTATTAAGAGGTATTTCCATCAATCATTAATATGGTATCAATCATTAATATGTGTGCAGACAAGGTAAAAAAAAAAAAAAAAAGTGAAAAATCGATTTTACGATTTTCACGTTTTAACATCGTTCTAATTACATAATCGCGATTACGATTTAAAATCGATTAATCGAACAGCCCTACTAACTGTAAAGGTTGTACTTTTCACAAGCATCTTCATCTTATATTTATGCTCATACATTGCATAATTTCTTTAGTTTTGCATTAACATGTTAAAGATTCAAATAATTTGAAAATTGTACAACAAAAAAGCTTGCAGCAATGGACATAAAGGAAGTAAAATACCATGGTTGAGTGTGGAAAAACACCTTTGTACCATTACTCACACTAGGGTCGCCACCCGTCCCTTAAAATACGCAATTGTTACGTAATTGGGAATTAAAAGTTGTGTTCCGTATTGAACCAATACGGACGTATATTATGCTCTTATTAATTGATGTCATAATATACAAGTGAAGGTCGGAAAATTTGAATATATTACAAAAATTCATTCGTAGTAAATTCAACTAAAGGTGAAACAAATATATTATTTCCCACTACAGTCAAAGTGAGATATTTCAAGCCTTTATTAGTTATAATTTTGGTGATTATGGCTCACAGTTTATGAAAACCCCAAATAAAAAATCCTGAAATTATGAAATCAATAAACAATTCAATCATCAACATTATAACAAATAAAGGTTTAACACATCTTGATTTGCATGTAATGGGACTATGTAATGTATTAGTTTCACCTTTTAAGTTGAATTATTGAAATAAATTAACTTTTACAGCATATTCTTCACCTGTAGGTTATATTCTACATCTGGGCTGATGGACATACATAGCATAGGAGGCTATTTCAGTTGCTAGTATGATTGGCTGTCTGTACAGTCCTGCAAGTTCAATGCTATTAAAGCACTTTAAACTTTAAATCAAAGCATTTAGTTTTTTCATATAAAATAAACACATTTCTAAGCAGTTTAGAAGTTTTGCGGATGTTCCTTGTTTTGGCACCTGCACTGCTGAAATCGGGGCGTCCCTTATTTCTATTTCTAAAAGGTGGCAACCCTAACTCACACGCACCTGTGCCTGAAAATGGTTCACAAAGCATGAAGTATATTACTCTGCATTGAGGATGCCGTCAGTTAATGCCACACCTGCTGACATGCTGGGATGTGGTGGAGGGCAGATATCCGTCAGAGGGACTTCTGCCCACACTTTGCAATGATCCCGAATGTCAGATATTGAGTAAAATCATGAAAAGGTAAAGGACTGATTTTTGACTGACACAATATTGAGGCCAATATTTTTTTTTTAGGAAGACAGTATGTTTTTATCCTCTCAGCTTTCTTGGCACTTGCTATGAAATCTGGGCACTTTGCCATTTCAATTTCTCCTTCAATAGATTTGTCTCGCTTATCTGGTAATGAGTCTGCGCTATCTAAAGCTGCAAAACACACCAGTTTCATTGACCTAATGCAGTTACTGTGTCAGGCTCCATTGTGAGAACTATCAACTTTATTTCATTTTTTCCAAGTTCTCGTTAAACTCCGAACACAAAAGGGTTTAAAGGGCTGGAGAGGACATGTTTTTGCTGGTAAACATGAATGATTAGGATATTTTTTTTTTTTTTTTTTTTTTTTTTCTTTTTTTTTTTTTTACAAGCAAAAAAAGGGCAGATTTTTTCTACTAACTCCAAGCGAAAATCTACCTGAAACAGGCGAAAACCGTCAAACAACAAGCCACTTCTCTGGCAATGAGTCTTGTCTCAAGTGCAATGAGACTTCCTGACCAAAAACTAGACATTCCAACCAGAAATAAGACAAACATTCCCGCCAAGATCCAGATTCCTTGCAGTGTATAAGAGACAAATCAGCGATTAAAAAAATATTCTGCGATCAGCTTCATAGTGTAATATTTGAAGCAATTTAAATCACAACTTTTAGCTAAAAATATACATCAGGGGTCTGTGGCACAAAGCTCTCATATTGACGTGACAGACCGACATAAACATATTCGTTAAAGAGTTTTGGTTTTCTTTTTTTTTTTTTTTTTTTTTTTTTTTCTTACCTTGTCTGCACACATATTATTGATTGATACCATGACGGTAGAAACCAAAAGTGTATATATGTGCATTATTACTATATGTAATATATACATATATATATACGCACACATATGCGTACACATACATAAATATACACATACAAACCCAGTGTTTTTTTTTTTTTTTTTTTTTGGGGGGGGGGGGGGGGTGGGGGGGGGGGGTGACGACATCCACTGCCAATCCAGGAAGCAGGAACACACGGAGACACACGTCAAGCACTGGAAATCTGCAACAAAAAAACCACAAACAAAGCACGAAACCGGCACGGAGCCATCCAAAACATGAACAGCAATCGACCTAAATCCTGAGATCTGATCGCAGTCTGAGCTAAGCTATCGCTACCGCTACCTAAACCCAAAAACTAGAGAGCCAGCATGCAGGTGAACAAGCCAGTGTGTATGTCTATGTGTGTGTGTGTGTATGTATATGATCATGCATGTGTGTGTGTGTGTGTGTGTGTGTGTGTGTGTGTGTGTGTGTGTGTGTGTGTGTGTATGCATGTGACTAAATGACTATATGTGTGTGTGTGTGTGTGTGTGTGTGTGTGTGTGTGTGTGTGTGTGTGTGTGTGTGTGTGTGTGTGTGTGTGTGTGTGTGTGTGTGTGTGTGTGTGTGTGTGTGTAATAAACCAAACAAAGCTCCACCTGAAGTGTATCTATAGTGGGGGAGGGGGGGAGCAACCCCGCCACCCGCGAGACCAGAGGCCGACAAGGAAGAGCCCGGAACCCAGGCCACCGGCAACCCCACAGAGGGGAGAAGTAGGAGGGAGGCAACCCACCGCCTGCGAGGCCCCCCCCCACCCGGCGGCGGCCGAGGGGGCCCGCGGGCGGGGCCCCCACGGCGCGGAAAGAAGCAGCCAGGGATCCCGCGGCGGCGGACCGCGACCCAGGCAATCCCCGGCCACCCGGTCCGGGCCGGACACGCGGCCAGGAGGCCCTCACCCTTCAGGCCAACGACCCCCACCCGGCAGGGGGCCAGCCTGCCCGGAGAGACAGAGCTGATTCCTAGGATATTTGAGATAAGCAGATCAGTTTTAAGCAAGCAGTGGATGGACTGACCTTGTGTTCTATGATAAATGATAAATGGTCGTACATGTACAGGACTGTCTCAGAAAATAAGAATATTGTGATTTTCTGTAATGCAATTACAAAAACAAAAATGTCATACATTCTGGATTCATTACAAATCAACTGAAATATTGCAAGACTTTTATTATTTTAATATTGCTGATCATGGTTTACAGCTTAAGAAAACTCAAATATCCTATCTCAAAAAATTAGAATATTCTGGGAATTTTAATCTTAAACTGTAAACCCTAATCAGCAATATTAAAATAATAAAAGGCTTGCAATATTTCAGTTGATTTGTAATGAATCCAGAATGTATGACATTTTTGTTTTTTTAATTGCATTACAGAAAATAAAGAACTTTATCACAATATTCAAATTGTTTGAGACAGTCCTGTATGTAAAGGGGGCCAACTTCCTTGATTCTGCTGGATTTTTCTTTTTTGAGGTCTAATGTGCAGAGAAGGGGTTCCTGTGTTTCTTTCAAACCTTGTGGCATTGTCTGAGCTGGTATTGGACTGCAGGGACAGTTATGTCTTTGTCATGGGTCAGAATCCGGCCTTTTTGAGTCTTCTTTTGGATACAGAGCACCTTTAGCCTTTAAGGTGGCTAAAGCATGACCATAATGAATTCAGCAAAGTTTAGACTTCGGGCTCACTGTAAAGAACTTGGAGGACGGATCCGTCTCGCTCCCAGGTTCTCACAATGCAGAATGGAGTAAGGATTATCTCCAGTGATCAAAAGGGTTTACTGAGGATTGGAGACTAGAGACATCTGGGTTAATGTTTCATGAAACAACCCTATAAGTGGTGGTTTTATGATCTGTCTAAATTACCACTGGATGTTTTGTGCCTTCTTGCCAGTGTCCCGATTCCTTTAGTGTTGATTTCCCTGTTACTAATGTCACAAGCAGACGCATCCGGAAATAGTTTATGTGTAAAAAGCAGTGAGGCGTGATCTGAGATTCTCCTGAGAGCAGAGATGACACAGCTCCAAGACCAACATCGCTTCTACTCTGACTAAATGACTCAGGTAGATTGGTTTGAACTCAGGAGAGGGAACGCTAACTTGGGTTCAATTCAATTCAATTTTATTTATATAGCGTCTATTACAACAGAAGTTGTCTCTAGGATCTTTCCAGAGACCCAGAACATGACCTCCGAGCAATTATTACATAAACAATGGCAGATAAAAAGGGTTCAGAGTTCCATTTGTATTTCTACTGCCCAGGTGGGGATGTGAGGCAGGTGAGGGGTGCAACAACCTGGGAGTAATCCCTGGTGAAGTACCAAGAGAAAACGGCAAACCCCAGGAATATTTAAAGTAGTTTTCCTGGGATAAAGTCACTCCATCTTCAACCCACAAGAAAAGTCTGAAGCGTATCAGGTGATCCTGCTGATCATCTGAGGAGCTGACCTAGTTAAACTCACATGCCCTCTCTCCCCCTCTCTCTCTCTCTCACAAACACACACACACACACACACAAACACACACGCACACACTGACGAAAGGAAAACAAAAGAAAAGGAGACGAAGGTGCCAGATGAGTTTTTTGTCAATGATCTGCTGAAATAAACATGACTTGCACAAACTGAATTGGGAGGCTCTGGATCAGTATATGCATGTAGCAACAACCTCATGCTACTGGGGTGGACCGACAGGACAGAGGACACGGGGTTTAGTGGAGAAAATGTTTTATTTATTTTCACCCAGACACACGTGTGACAGCACTCTCAGCAGCTCTGTCGTTCCTCTACCAGCACACCCACTTGCTGGTGTGCAGCCGCTGCTTAACTAGCCAGGCAGGGTGGAGAGGTTGATTGGGCACAGGTGTGCCCAATCAGCTGGACCAGGCTCCACCTGTGTGCTGCTCCCCGCAGACCACGCCCAATCCTCCACCCTGCCACAATGCACCATATGACTGATTGAACCCGAGCAAAGAGGCAAGAAATCTAGGAGTCATATTTGACTCAGATTTTAATTTCAAATCACATGTACGCTGTGTCACAAAAACAGCATTTTATCATTTAAAAAATATTTCTAAGGTGAGGCCGTTTCTCTCTCTGAGCAACAGGGAGAGACTAATGCACTAACGCCTTCATAACTAGCAGGATAGACGACTGTAATGCTCTTCTTACTGGTCTACCCGAGAGTACCATCAATCAGCTGCAACTGGTCCAAAACGCTGCAGCGCCAGTTCTGATTCAGACCAGAAGGAGAACACACATTAGACCCATTTTAAAATCCTTACACTGGCTACCTGTTAGTTTTCGTGTTGATTTTAAAGTTCTTTTATTAGTTTATAAAGCGCTACATGGGCTTGCACCAGAGTATATTTCAGAGATGTTTTTATTCTATGAACCAGGAAGGAACTCAGATCCTCTGGCTCTTCCTTTCTAGCTGTTCCACAGAGTAGAATTAAAACATTTGGTGATGCTGCTTTTAGCCACTAATATGCTCCAAAACTGTGGAACAGCCTGCCGGAGGATCTGAGAGGAGCTGGAAATGTGGACATTTTTAAACGTAGACTTTGGTCTGGCTTTTATGTAGCATCACATTTTATAGTTGTATTCTGTTTAACATTTTTTAGAGGTATTTGTTTTATTTATTTATCTATTTCTTGTAATGTTTTTATTATTATATTTTATTGTTGTAGACTGATTATTTTTTAGCCTTAATCCTTGAACTTTTATCATTATTTCATTTTAATTAACTATATTGTATGTCAGTGTTCATTGGTCTCCCAGTTTTTATTTTTGTTTTTATTATGCTTATTTTTCAGTCAAAATGTCAAAGCACTTTGTATTTCATGTACCTGGATGAAAGGTGCTATACAAATAAAATGTGATTGATTGAATCGATGAGTCAATGAGAAAAACATCACAAACACATTGACAACATGAAAACATTGCTCTTTGTGGATTACAACTCAGCATTTCATAAAATCATCCTGGACACAGTTACAAATGTTTGTGAACTACAGACGCCCTTTTCCATGTGAACCTGGATTAAACATTTTCCCACAAACCAGCACAATCTGTCAGACTCAGCCCCCACATCTCCTCCATGCTCACACTCAGCGCTGGTTCTGCTCACAAAATAACCTGTCAATTAAAGGTCAGGAAAGACAGACAAGACCATGACCTTCTCATCGTCAACAGAGAGTGCAGGCGATGCAGGGAAGGGAAACGTATTGCGTCACATATTGCATCACTGTCATGGTTAGGTTGTTTTAGGACCCAAGTGCAGGAGACAGAGGTAGGCTGGAGACAGGAGTTCTCAAAACAAAAAGGATTTAATCCACAAAAAGGCAAAACAAAGCGCTGCAGAGCAGGATAGACAAAAAAACCAGGATCATGAAAAAAGTACGAGGAGACATGGAGGAAGACACAGTACGGACCGACCGGGAACCAAGGAATGACAAGACAAGATATACTGAGGGGATAACGAGACAAGACGAGACACAGGTGTGGACACAATCAGGGCAGATGGGACACAGGCGGGGCAAGACAGAAACTGAAGGCAAACTGGAGGCTGGGGGAATGTCAACCTTGACAGAACCCCCCCCTCAAGGGACAGATCCCAGATGTCCCATTTGGCCTACCACCCAGGGCGGGCGGAGGGGGCCTGGAGGAGGGCCCAGGCCAACACACGGCCAACGTTCCGGGGGCCATCCTGGGGACTGTGCAGACCTGCGAGACAGCTCCGGGGGTCGCCCACGAAGCCGGGCAGACCGGCGAGAACGCTCGGGGGGACGTCCACGAGGCCGACCAGACCGGCGAGAACGCTCCGGGGGCCGCCCACGAGGCCTAGGCCTGGGTCTTGACATGGGTCTCGGCGTGGGGCTTGGCGCGGGTCTCGGCGTGGGGCTTGGCGGTCTTGGCGTGGGGCTCAGCGTGGGGCTTGGCGGTCTTGGCGTGGGGCTCGGCGTGGGTCTTGGCGGTCTTGGCGTGGGGCTCGGTGTGGGTCTTGGCGTGGGGCTTGGCGGTCTTGGCGTGGGGCTTGGCGGTCTTGGCGTGGGGCTTGGCGGTCTCGGCGTGGGGCTTGGCGGTCTCGGCGTGGGGCTTGGCGGTCTCGGCGTGGGGCGTGACAGGGATTCCTGGCGGGACTCGGGAACCTGACGGGACTCGGGAACCTGACGGGACTCGGGAACCTGACGGGGCTGCGGGACCGCCTCAGGAACAGAGGGCTGCGGGACCGCCTCAGGAACAGAGGGCTGCGGGACCGCCTCAGGAACAGAGGGCTGCGGGACCGCCTCAGGAACAGAGGGCTGCGGGGCCGCCTCAGGAACAGAGGGCTGCGGGGCCGCCTCAGGAACAGAGGGCTGCGGGGCCGCCTCAGGAACAGAGGGCTGCGGGGCCGCCTCAGGAACAGAGGGCTGCGGGGCCGCCTCAGGAACAGAGGGCTGCGGGGCCGCCTCAGGAACAGAGGGCTGCGGGGCCGCCTCAGGAACAGGACACGGCTCAGGAACGGGACACGGCTCAGGAACGGGACATGGCTCAGGAACGGGACATGGCTGCGGGGGTGCCCGGGTCCGAGGCGCTGGCTGCGGGGGAGCCCGGGTCCGAGGCGCCGGCTGCGGGGGTACCCGGGTCCTGGGCGCCGGCTGCGGGGGTACCCGGGTCCGTGGCGCCGGCTGCGGGGGTACCCGGGTCCGTGGCGCTGGCCCCCCCTCGAGGGGCGCCGGCCCCCCCTCAAGGGACAGATCCCAGATGTCCCCAGAGTCCACATCCAGGGCGGGCTGGGGGGGGACACGGGTCCTCGGAGCTGGCTGGGGGGGGACACGAGTCCTCGGAGCTGGCTGGGGGGGGACACGAGTCCTCGGAGCCGGCTGGGGGGGGACACGAGTCCTCGGAGCCGGCTGGGGGGGGACACGAGTCCTCGGAGCCGGCTGGGGGGGGACACGAGTCCTCGGAGCCGGCTGAGGGGGGTCCGAAACCATCACCGGAGGAGGGGCTGATGCGTCCGGAACCACCACAGGAACGTGGGGAGGTGCATCCGAGACCACCACAGGAACATGGGGAGGTGCGTCTGGGACCACCACAGGAACGTGGGGAGGTGCATCCGAGACCACCACAGGAACATGGGGAGGTGCGTCTGGGACCACCACAGGAACAGGGACAGGTGCAGGAGCTGGAGCCGGAACAGGCTGGGGCTGGCGCTGGCGCTGACGCCGTCGCCGTTGCATCTGCAGGCTCCTGGGTCCACCCAGAGCCAGGCGTGTTCCCCAAAAGGGGTCCCAACACTCACGCACGTTTTTAGCCGCTTCACGGCAAAGGAAGTCCCACATGGTGAGGTACTCTCCCGCTGGGTCCACCTGGTCGGTCCGTTCTGTCATGATATGGTTTTTTAGGACCCAAGTGCAGGAGACAGAGGTAGGCTGGAGACAGGAGTTCTCAAAACAAAAAGGATTTAATCCACAAAAAGGCAAAACAAAGCGCTGCAGAGCAGGATAGACAAAAAAACCAGGATCATGAAAAAAGTACGAGGAGACATGGAGGAAGACACAGTACGGACCGACCGGGAACCAAGGAATGACAAGACAAGATATACTGAGGGGATAACGAGACAAGACGAGACACAGGTGTGGACACAATCAGGGCAGATGGGACACAGGCGGGGCAAGACAGAAACTGAAGGCAAACTGGAGGCTGGGGGAATGTCAACCTTGACAATCACTTCCTGTTTGTTGTTGTTTGCAGTCTGTGTGCCGTGTGCACGGTGTTGCGGGCTCTGATTCCTCCAAACCTTTTTGTCTAAATTTTTGTAGATTATTTTCGCTTGTTTTTTTTTTACAATAACTTTATTGATTTTTATTCACACACAGGATATTATTATAAAGGACATTTCACAACAACTTTTGACTTAACAGTCTTAACCCTACCCCATCCCAACCCACATCCATTCTCTCTTTGCATCTCTCTTCTTATAAGGTCCAAAATTACTACAAAGTAGCATATGACAATATTGGCCGGGTTTCCCAGATCAGTTAAGTAGTTCTTAACAGCGAAAGACTTCTTTCAAACCTTCTTAAGGAGCCTGTGAAAGAAAATCGCGTTTCCCAGAGTCGCTCTTAGCTTAAGTATCTCTTTCATTAAGAAGGAAATGAAAGATGCTGCTGACCCAGTCTTTACAACCATCTTAGTGAACAAAGACTCACAGATCCAGCCGCGTCAGGCAAATCAATATCACACCAAGCAATGAGATATTAAAACAATGCACCCCGCACAAATTTTGATCTATTTTATACTTTAGATTTATATTGTTTTGCATTTATTGGTGACAGCAAAGGGGGGAAAAAAAAGAAAAATAAGGAATAACAAGTGTGTTCCTGTATATGCTTTATGCTTTACGCACAAATAAAACGATCATCATGAATATCATTTATTTGATAATTTGGCTGCTATACAGCATGTTCTCGCTGCAAATCAACCGCATCGCCGTGCGCGAAGCAGAACTGTTTTTATGAACGCATTCGTGCGTCAGCACTTCAATCCCCTGGACGTGTGTCGGACCGGGCTGTCAGGCAGCCGTGACACCTGCGCCGAGCCCGAGCCCGAGCCCGAGCCCGAGGACCTACATGTGTGATGACAGGGAAGCAGCAGCTGAAGAACGAGATCCTTTGATGAATCGTTCATTACAGTCTCAAATATAATCAATGGTGTCGGTTTATATTAAAGAATCTTTTTGCCCAGAAGAAAAAAGAGCGAAGACAACGACCCATAACTATTTTCTTCTCTTGAAAAAACCCACCTGCCGACTCGCGCTGTATACAGCGCGAGTCGGGATGCCGCATCATTCAGAAGAGGAGGAATACGTGCGTGGCGGGGATGATCTCTGCAATCTGAAGCCCTCTATAATTGTAAAAAGAATTTCACTTATCACGGGTTCTTTTTGGAACATAACCCCTGCGAAAAACCAGGGATTGCTGTAATTCCACGTTGCGATTTGCGAAACTCGCCTTCTCTTGGCTCATGTTTTTGAACGCACACACACGCCCACCCCGTTTACTCCCGGTCTCCGTGTGTGGGGAAAAAAAGCCTCACTGTAGCCAGAAATAACGGAGTAACGCACCGTTTGGATGAAAAAGGGTCATTGAATTATATTTATCATCTTAATTTTTTATTATAACGCACAGGCAGCAGTGAATTAGTGCGTTAGGCAGCAGTGCTGCGTGTGAAAATGCGCTGATAGTGATCGGTGATCGATTTGCCTGGCATCGATTCATTTGGTTTCAGAACCGGACAGCTGCTCCAAAGAGCGTCTGAAAGAGCGAAACTAAAGAACGGTGTTAAGAAGTCATCTGGGAAACACCCGTATCTTAGGGTTCTCTCTTAGTTCAAACCTTCTTTGAACCTCTCTTAAATCCTTAAGAGAGGTTGGATCTGGGAAACCCGGCCATTGTAAGTACAGTCCAATGGTACCTCTAGCAAATTAAAAATATACATAAACAAAACTTACACATAAACAAAAATTACACTTTTGCCGTCGCCCTCCAAGACCCTTCCCTTTCCGAGGTTCAACACTTCTTTCATATTTAGGTTTCCTGCCCTGCATTTTCCTCCTGTAGAAGCATCTATATCTCCTTTTTTAATGAATTGATTAAACAGTTTCCAGATTTCCTCGTACATCCCGAGTTTGTTTTTCAATGCATATGTTATTCTCTCTATTGTGCGTTAATCTTGATCCAAGCACCGATTGTAGCTGCATCCGTTTTCTTCCAATTAAGAGCAATAATAATTTTTGCCTGCAATACAGCAAAATCAATACATTTACGTTCTTGGGGTTTCAAATTGAGATCTGCTGGATATAGATGCAGCAGTAACAACGTTGGGTCCAGTGGAATATTCATACAGGACAGGATAAACATGGTTTTGTTAATTACCTCCCTCCAGAATTTTCTAATGTTGTCACATTCCCAGACACAGTGCACAAATGTTCCCTGAACCTCATTGCATTTGAAACAATTGTCAAGTATATAACTGTTATATTTATTTAATTTGACAGGAGTTATGTATGTCTGCATTAACCAATTATATTGGAGTAGCTTTAGATTTGTATTTGCTGTTTGTTTCTGAGATTTTTCACATATTATTTTCCAGTCATCTTCTGAAATGTCCTCTTTTAAGTCCGCCCTCCATGTCACAAGTTTAGTCAGTGATGATTCATTAGAGCCAGATGCAAGACAGTTATATATTGATGAAATCAAGCCCCTATTATTGCAATTCTTTGTGATAGTTTCTTCTAGGGGTGATAGTGCAGGAATACCCACTGATTGGTTTTGCATAGAAGAAATATAATTCCTCAGTTGCAAATATTAAAAAAAAATGTTTCCTTGGGATGTCATACATTAGAGAAATTTCTTCGAAGGTCATTAGAACCCCATCTTTAAAGAGGTCGCCTATTTTACTTTTTTCCTTTCCTTAATCCTGCATTAATCCTGCATCCACCTTGCCTGGTTTAAATGTACCATTGCCCCAAATTGGGCTGAAATGTGACAAGGAATCAGGTATATTCATATTTTTTTTATCTCATACCATATATTAACCATATTAAGAACTATAGGGTGAGTGGTATGTGTTCTTAGATCATTTAGTTTATCTAAATACAGGAATAGATGTAGTGGTATCTTAAAGGAGCATGACTCCATATCCACCCATGACGGAATTTCTTCAGAGGAAAAATAGAACATAATAGTTCTTAATTGTGCTGCTAAGTAATACCAATAAAAGTTTGGACATCTCAGCCCCCCCGCATCAAAGGGAAGATACAGCAGAGACAGGCGAACTCGAGGACATTTCTTATTCCATACAAACTTCCATACAAGTGATTTGATTTTCATAAACATTCCTGCAGGTGGTACCAGAGGGATATTTTGAAATAGATACATACATTTGGGTAATATGTTCATCTTTAATATATTTATTCTCCCTATCAAAAATATAGGTAGGGACATCTTTCCATGGACTTACACGCTGAGTCCATTATGACGTCATAATTTATTAATGCTATGTTATCTACCTGAGGTGTTATTTTGTTGCCTAAATATTAGGGGTGTAACGATACACTAATCTCACGATACGGTACGATACACGATATTGAGGTCACGATAACGATACGATATTATAGCAGTATTTTTTTAACAACCTTGAATGAGGAACATATGACTGGAAAAAATGGTCTTTTATTTGAAAGACACAAAATACAAAAACAATGCTGTGCATTTGCCCTATTGTTACAGTTTGTAATGCTTTATAACTGTTTAAGTTTTAAAGAGCAAGCCAGGCCAACCATTTTCCACAAACTGAACTAAAAGTAAATGTCAGGTTTGCATTATGCATCCTCAGGTTCATACAAGTACAAATATTTTGCCACAAACGTTTCTCTCACGTATGACTTGACTTTTTTCTTTTCCAGAAATGTAACAACTAAAATTGAATAAATAAATAAAAGTAAATGAATAAACTATGAAAAGTCCCAAACTCAAAATGCAACATAACTGTTATTTATCTTGTGCTAGAGCTAAGAGCTTCACCTGCTCCAGCCTGAGGCCGTAAGGTGAACCCGTTATCGTTTCATCCTCCCACCTTTGGGGACGACACAATCTTTACATCATAAAAAACATTGATCCATGCTCACCTTATAAGTAAAAGTCCGGAGCTCAAAACCCCTCAAGAGTCCTGTGATCGGGATGCAAAACGGTACTAGTTTCTTCTGATTATTAGCGAATGGCTATAGAGTACATTGAGAACACGCCTTACATTATGAAATTCTTGTCTTCCCTTTATAAACCCATTTTGGTCATGCCCCACAATCTCTGAAAGTATACCCTCTAGCCTTTTTGCCAGAATTTTTGTATCAGTGTTTATTAAACTTATTGGGCGCATATTCTCACACTTAGTGTTGGGTTTCCCTGGTTTCGGAAGCAGAATGATTAAACCCTCTCTCATTGAAGCAGAAAGATAACCATTATTGTATGCTTCTATGTACATCTCATAAAGAGGAGTTACCAATTTATCTTTGAAATGTTTATTTAAGTCAATTGGGAGGCCATCCGGCCCTGCTGACTTTCCTGTGTTCAGTGCACCTATAGCTTCTAATATCGCAGCGGTGCATATTTGTTTATCCAGACCTTTCTTTCAGTCCTCAGAAATTTGGGGAATGTTAAGTTTGTTTAAGAATTAATTCTGGCCATCCACATTAGTAGTACACTCTGAGCTGTAGAGGTTTTCATAGAATTTTTTTAATGCCATATTAATTTCTAATGGGTCGATGATAATATTCCCTTTTGCATCCTCAATGTTAGTAATTACCCTTTCTGTTTCCTGTTGTTTAATACGCCACGCAAGAAGTCTACCAGGTTTTTCACCCTGATCATGCCTCCGAAAGACTGAACACGCAGCTTCTCTGTAAAGAGAGAAGTGTATGCGAACTCGGTCGGTGTGAGCTCTTTTGAACGGGTGGATGACTTTCCTTTCGAGTGGAGGCATCCTTCATGGTCTTCAAGATGTCCGTCCGCGGGTGGTTGGTGGAGGGAAGGCACGAGGAGGAAACGAAATGAAACGAAACGAGCGACTGCCCGCGGGGCCGGAACGGGTCGAGGAAGGAAACCGGGCCGAATGTGGTGGGAGGGAGGCCGGGCACCAACACCCCGATGCCGGCGGCTCCAACCGAGGCAACCCGCTGGGGCCGACGGAGCCGGGAAGCCGAGGATCCCGGCTATCCGGTTCCAAGAGCCCCTTCCGCCGCTGGCGGTTGGGGCTGCTGAAAGAACATGGCGGGGGGTGCTAGCATCCCAGTGCTAGCGGCCCCGGCTGAGTTAGCTGTTGTAGGTGCTGGGGGGGCTAGCAACCCGGTGCTAGATACCCGGCCCCGAAGTTAGCTGTTGTAGGTTTGTTTGCGCAGGTTTGGCCGGAACTGGAGAAGTGCGGGAAGTGAAAGCGTGGGATGACGGGCGGCGGGACCAGCCGCGGACAGGGCGAAACGAGCAGCTGCCCGCGGGGCCGGAACGGGTCGAGGAAGAAAACCGGGCTGAAATGCGGTGGGAGGGAGGCCAGGCACCAACCCCGATGCCGGCGGCTCCAACCGAGGCACCTGCTGGGGCCAACGGAGCTGGGATGCAGAGGACCCCGGCAATCCGGTGCCGAGAGCCCCTTCTACCGCTAGCGGTTGAGGCTGCTGAAAGAGCATAGCGGGGGGTGCTAGCATCCCAGTGCTAGTTACCCCGGCCGAAGTTAGCTGTTGTAGGTTTGTTTGCGCAGGTTTGGCCGGAACTGGAGAAGGGCGGGAAGCGAAAGCGTTGGGATGACGGACGGCGGGATTAGCTGTGGACGGGGTGAAATGAGTAGTTGCCTGTGGGGCCGGAACGGGTTGAGGAAGGAAACTGGGTTGAAATGCGGTGGGAGGGATGCCGGGTACCAACATCCCGATGCCGGTGGCCCCAACCGAGGTAACCTGCTGGGACTGATGGAGCTGGGAAGCAAAGGATCCTGGCAATCCGGTGACGAGGGCCCCTTCTACCGCTGGCGGTTGAGGCTGCTGAACGAGCATAGCGGGGGTGCTAGCATCCCGGTGCTAGTAACCCCGGCAGAGTTAGCTGTTGTAGGTTCCGGAGGAGGGCTGAGGGGGGTGCTAGCATCCCGGTGCTAGAACGTTGTTCGGAGATTATGTTTAACGAGAATGTTAATGAAAGACCCTGTGAGTAAAGGTAATGCTCAACGTCCGGTTTGTACGATCGCTTCTCTTTTACTATTGCGGTCTATGGGAAAAAGCTTTCTGGGCCCCATGGGATTTTTTTTTTTTTTTTTTTTGCAGTACCGCGGCTGGCCACTGGAAAAATCTTCTGAGTGCGAGACCCGGGGGTCGACGTCACGGCGCGCCTTCGGAGTTGGCGTGATGACATCATCCGGAAGAGAGCAGGCGTCGGCGGGGCTGTTGGCATGGCAGGCTGGCATGAGATGGTTGAGAAGTTTTTTCTTTTTTGTCCATGCGGTGAAAAGGGACTCCTCCACCAGGCAGTGCCATATGGAGGGTGGCGACAGTCCAGCCCGAAACACCTGCAGAAGGCAGGCCGTTGGGGCCCCCCCGCCGGGGCGTGGCGAGACCGCCGGCGGATTGCGCAGCCTGCGCTGTTGGGTCGACGGCGAGGGATTGCCCGCGTCCCCGCCGATGGCGGAGGCGGGCCAGGGGACGGGGAGGACACCTGCGGGCGGGCTGCCGCAATCCCGGATGTTCATGAGAGATGAACCGGCCGGATGGGCCACTCGTTTCTGGGTGTGTGTCGCTGGAGCTGGGTTGACAGCGAGCTCCGCAGGTGGCTGAGAAAAAAAAAAAAAAAAAAAAAAAGGGGTTTGAGAAACACGTGCGTTCCGGAGGAATAAACCGCCACCAGAGCGGCAGCCGACGTCGGAGGTCGGCCTGCCTGGCGGCGGGCTCTTTGGCGGGACACCTGGGGCGGACGGGGCGGCTCGGTCTCGCTGCACGGCACCCCCCAGTGGTGGGGGGGGCGGCGTTATGCGCAACCTGTGCTGTCGGGTCGACGGCGAGGAGACACAGGAGAGGAGTCGGAGACCTGCAACGACGATCCCGGATGTTCAGGAGAGGTGAACCGGACGGGGATGTGAATTTTTCGAGATACGAGAGTGTGTAGTAGCGTTGACGTGCTGCCCGAGAGCGAGCGTGCAGAGAACGAGAGCGAAAAGGAACTGAGGTTTAGGTTAGTATTTGAAGGTTTGCCGGAAGAGGCGTGGTGCCGGAGGAGGCGTGGTTGAGGCGTGGTCCTGCTCCCGAAATTCGCTGGTTAAGCTCCAATTAAAATACATATAAGCTTTATTTTATGCTCATTTTGTGTGGCTTCTTGTTTTATGTAAATATAATGTCCTACAGTGGGTCCTACCTGTAATCAGCAGACCCCCCTGTTGACCCCACTGTGCAATGACAGTAAAGTTGGTTCTATTCTGTTCTATCCAAACTCCTCCCATGAGTCTTCCTTATGTTTTACTCTTCTTGTTTCTGGAGCATTTTTCTCTTTTACTCTGTACAATTTGCTTGCTTGTGTTTTTTAATTATTTTGTCTTGTTTTAAAGTAAAAAAATAAGATAACCAAATTGATAATAATGTTTTATTAATTCAAAAATGGGTGTTTAAGTATTTATTCAACCAAAACCAACCTATCTTTGTAATAATCAAAGATTTTGATACGGTTTCATACAGATACACCATTTAATTCCTAAGTCAATAGTTTGTGTTATTCATTCATCTCATCACAAGGTGTCACTACACTACATGATCAAACACCATGAACTCTGGCGTGTAACGGTATAATCCAGGGTTCATTTTATACTTATTCAGGGATTGTTCTTTTGTAATCATCAATTTTCTGTGATTTTGTTTGAACAATAAACATGAAATGTAAGTGTATATATATATATATATATATATATATATATATATATATATATATATATATATATATATATATATATATATATGTATGTGTGTCTTCACCAGGTTTTCACACACTGTTGCTGGTATTTTGGTCCGTTCCTCCATGATCTCCTCTAGAGCAGTGATGTTTTGGGGCTGTTGCTGGGCAACACGGACTTTCAACTCCCTCCAAAGTTTTTTTTATGGGGTTGAGATCTGGAGACTGGCTAGGCCACTCCAGGACCTTGAAATGTTTCTTGCGTTGTGTTTGAGATCATTGTCCTGCTGAAAGACCCAGCCACGTTTCATCTTCAATGTCCTACTGATGGAAGGAGGTTTTCACTCTAAATCTCACCATACATGGCCCCATTCATTCTTTCCCTACACTGATCAGTCGTCCTGGTCCCTTTGCAGAAAAAAAATCCCCAAACCATGATATTTCCACCCCCATGCTTCACAGTAGGTTTGGTGTTCTTTGGATGCAACTCGGCTTTCTTTCTCCTCCAAACATGACATTCTGTTTCTACCAAAAAGTTCTATTTTGGTTTCATCTGACCATATAACATTCTCCCAATCCTCTTCTGCATCATCCAAATGCTCTCTAGCAAACTCCAGACCTGGACATGTACTGGTTTAAGCAGGGGGAACGTCTGGCCCTGCAGGATCTGAGTCCCTGATGGTAGTGAGTTACTGATGGTTCCTTTGGTACTTTGGTCCCAGCTCTCTGCAGGTCATTCACTAGGTCCCCGTGTGGTTCTGGGATCTTTACTCACCGTTCTTGTGATCATTTTTACCCCCCGGGGTGAGATCTTGGAGCCCCAGATGGAGGGAGATTATCAGTGTCTTGTATGTCTTCCATTTTATAATAATTGCTCCCACAGTTGATTTCTTCACACCAAACTGTTACCTATTGCAGATTCAGTCTTCCCAGCCTGGTGCAGCTCTTTGGTCTTGGCCATAGTGGAGTTTGGAGTGTGACTGTTTGAGGTTGTGGACAGGTGTCATTTATACTGATAACCAGTTAAAACAGGTGTCTTTTATAACCAGTTAAAACATGTGTCTTTTATACTGATAACCAGTTAAAATAGGTGTCTTTTATACTGATAATCAGTTAAAACAGGTGCCATTAATACAGGTAACGAGTGGAGGACAGAGGAGCCTCTTAAAGAAGAAGTTACAGGTCTGTGAAAGACAGAAATCTTGTTTGTACAGTAGGTGACCAAATACTTATTTTACTGGGGAATTTACCAATTAATTCAGTAAAATTCCTACAATGTGATTTCCTGGATTCTTTCCCCCCATTCTGTCTCTCATAGTTGAAGTTACCTATGATGAAAATTATAGGCCTCTCTCATCTTTTTAAGTGGGAGAACTTGCACAATTGGTGGCTGACTAAATACTTTTTTGCCCCACTGTGTATAGGCAGGGGTGCACACAAGCCGGGACTCCAGGGCTAGTCTACTGCATGTTTTAGATGTTTCCCTGTCTTCAACACACCTTTCATCGGGGCGGGTGCTTGCCCGCTGGCATCGGCTGTCGGGGTGGCCCCGTCTCTCCGGGTGGGCTGGCCTCTCGCGGGGTGAGCTAGGTCGTGGGCCTGGAGGGCGTGGACCTCTTGGCCCCGTGATCGGCCCATGCCGGGTGGCTGGTGCTCAGCTGGATCCCGGTCCATAACCGTGGGTTTCCTGGCTGCCTCCTCCCCTGGTCATGGGGGCTCCGCCCGGGGCTTCCCTCTGTCGCCTGCTGGGAGGGGGTGGGGCTTGCTGGCGGGGGGTTTCCTCCCGCCCTCTTCTGGTCCTCTGTAGGGCTGTGGGTGGCCTGGGTTCGGGTTTCTTCCTTGTCGGCTTCTGGTCTCTCATGTGGCGTGGTTGTGCCCTCCCTCCTCCACTATAGTTGCAGTTCGGGTAATGCCTTGTTTTCACCTTGCACACACACATTTACACAGACAATACACACCTGCTCACTCACCTACATACTCACCCCACAGTTTCAGTTTCATTTTCCCAAATCACTCGGGGGCCTGTACTGGTGCACCGAGTGTAAAGATTACCCTAATCAGGTTTCAGTGGTCTTTGCTCTAAAGTCGTTGGGTGTTAATCACACAGATACTTTTATGTGTTTTTCCCCACCCTTTTTGTTGGATCTTTGCATTGCTTGTACAGTATTTCAGTCTGAATGAGGAAGCCCTTTAGTAGTGTAAATCCACCTTCCTCTCAGTCGCAGACATGTTATTTTTACTGAGCATATCTTTTCCTATATGTTAAAAAATCCCAAACAGCTGTAAAACCACTTCAGCTTATCATAAATAAACACTGTACGCTGTACACTGTATAAATGAATACCCCATTTATCTTGAGGAGAATTTTAATACATTCTTTCAAGCTCACATCCATCTTATTTACTAGTAATTATTGTGTTCTATTACCATGAATTCAACACCTTTAAGCACCTTAAATAAAATGTGGGTAGTTAACCCTTAGGTTAACGTTGCACAATTTGGACCAACTCCTCTGACTCGGTGCATGAGACAGTAACTTCTCCATGCAGCTAGACGAGTGCCGGTATCACCACAGAATCATACACTGACTTTTCACTGCATGGACACGCTAGTTGATTTCAAAAATGTATTCTCTGCTGACGACAAATGACAAAGAGCACTAAGAAAAAAGGAGAAAAACATTAAGTCTGTTGCACACACACTCCTTATCCATGGAGAACAGTCTGTTCTGCATAGCTCGGGGGCCAATCCTGAAAATGCAGAGGAGCCGAGGCTTGATCAGATTTCACAAACCTTACATTAAGGGGACTTCTCACAATTACTGTTTTGAACAATATCTAAGTTTTTGCCCTCCAAATGTAATCCATCAAAGCTGACATGCTTAACAAGTTTCCAGGACGGAAATGCTCCTACAGATATCGACACCCCTGCTGCTTCCAGGTCTTTCGTAGACACCCAAAGCAATTAGTTATATGGGATGTTATGCTGTTATTTTTTTCTGTTACCCTCACAGTGAGGCCAAGACACCAGTCTTCTTCTTGTGCAGTCACTCAAGGCTGGATGGTTAGTTGTCACTGTTTAGTTTTGTATTACAATGGCCAAAGGTGCCATGATGGTATGTACAAGAAAAAAAGAGACATTTACTTCTGGAAATTAGTGTAAAAAAGAAAGATACCCCCACATAGTTTTAGTAAAATAATCTTATCACATATAATAAAAAAAAAGTCAAGCGCTCCCAAGCCCGCTCAGAGATGTAATTTCTTCAACGTGTCCTGGGTCTGCCTCAAGACCTCCGTCCTTGTTGGAAACCACCAAAGCCCATCCCCAGGAGGATATCTGGGAGCCATCCTGACCTGATCCCTAACTCACCTCAACTGGCTCCTCTGAATGTGGAGCAGCACTGGATCTCTCAGTCTCCTAAATGGCTGAGCTTTCCATCCTTACTCTAAAGGGAAAGTCCAGCTACCCTGCGGAGGAAACTAATTTCAGCTCCTTGTATCCGCAATCTCATTCTTTCTTTCACGTGCCACAGTTCATGACCATTGATGAGGGTAGATATCTACATTCAATCAATCAATCAATCACATTTTATATGTATAGCACCTTAATCCAGGTACATGAAATACAAAGTGCTTTGACATTTTGAGTGAAAAATAAGCATAATAAAAACAAAATAAAAACTGGGAGACCAATGCACACTGACATACAATATAGTTAATTAAAATGAAATAATGATAAAAGTTAAAGAATTAAGGCTAAAATAAATAAAATCAGATCATCAAATAAATAATCAGTCCACAACAATAAAGTATAATAATAAAAACATTACAAGAAATAGATAAATAAATAAAACAAATACCTCTAAAAAATGTTAAACAGAATAAAACTATAAAATGTGATGCTACATAAAAATAAATTTTCACACATTTAACAATTATATATTTAAAATATATTTACACAAATGTGTGTATCATGCCCTTAAAATACTATGTGCACTCTTATTTTAGTATTAACCAACTCCATTTTTGTGAAAGAAAATAATATTTGCTAAGAACTACATTTCCCTAGAGTCATGCTATACAGCTTTATGCTAATCAGCGCCATATTTGTAGTCACATTAGACAACTAACAGCTGACAACTGACACAGAACACGCGTTGCTAAGCAACCATAAAACGCCTCATGACCGTCCCCCTTCCATATAGTGCTGATGGGTGCGAGGTCCGTAATTGTGTCCGCCACAATACTTTATTTAACGTCCTGTAACTGAATTGATGTATTCACAGTGATTCAATATAAGTTGTAAATGTACCTGTGTATGGTTTATTTTAATATTTACCGTGCAAAAGCACAACATATTTAACCATTTACTTCCACGTCGGGGCACTCGTCACGTGATCAGGATCTCCGCTCGTCACTCTGACGTAGAGGGGACACCCAGGGAATTCCCCAACCTGATCGATCAGGTTGAAAATGTTGCAGTTTCACATTATTCTGGCGAGATCTGAAAAAACTTTGCAACAACGAGCAAGCGAGTGATTATGTACATTCACTGAGTGAATATTATGAAAGTAAAATATTTATTTCTCGCTAGAAATGTAATCAAAACGCATTTTTATGCAGAAACTAGTTCAAAATATTGATTTTTTTCACAAAAAAATTAGATACATTTTTTAAATACCTACAATTAAGACACCTTCTAACAAAACATAATGACTGGAATAAAATTAGAAATCCAACAGGGCAGGAGTTGTACCTAGCAAAGGTACAATTGAGGAAAGATAGGGGAAGACTGATCTCTGGTCCGTACTGTACCAGGAATTCTTATCTATGAATCATACTAGGAACAAATTTGTCTTGAAGCCCACACGGTAACCAATGCCAATATCTGGAGAGAGTACAAATGGAAAGTTATTGTTAGATACTTTCGGACACCACAGATAACTGCAAAGATGAGTCCAACATATACTGATAAATGTTGGCGGAACTGTGTTGGATACATCGGTAACCATCTCCACATATTCTGGTCTTGTCCTAAATGACAACAATTCTGGGGGGAGGTTTACCGAGCCCTTAAGGCGGTATTTAACATTGACATCCCTCAGGACCCACAAATGGCCCTACAGGACTGGATCCTGATGGACTCAGAGAGGGAAGAGCTGCAAAGTATTTATTGCAGATTTCGTTAACTGCTGAATTAAAATGTATCACAATCAACTGGCTGAAGACTGAACCACCTACCTATAACCAGTGGATTCAAAGGATCTGGGATATCTATGCCTCTGGTCATCCGGCTGCTGCTTCCACCTGCCTCCGGTCCCCCACCCCCCTCTGGGCATCCCGCTGCTGCTTCCACCTGCTCCTTCTCTATTTCTTTTCTTTTTGCTCACTATTACTTATTTATTTATTTATTTATTTTTCTTTAATAAATCAAGTATGTTACATAAATAAACACACATGTATCTGATAGGAATATGTTGCTCTTGTGATCAAACCTTTTGATATGATGATGTTTGTACTGAGAGCATATGTCTTATACGACTGTTGTTTCTATGGTTAAGTCTCATGATTTGCTGATGTTTGTACTGAGAACAAAAATTTAAATAAAAAAAAAAAAAAAAAGCAGTAGTAAAATCTAGCAGCACAGCTCCCACCAGCACTGAGTTGTCTATAGCTTTAAGCCAGTCATCAGTCATCTGTATCAAAGCAGTAGAAGTAGAGTGACCGGCTCTATATGCATGTTGGAAGTCTGTTAAAAGCTTGTATGATATAAAATAAGATTGAATTTGTGAATGCACCAACTTTTCCATGATTTTGCTCAAAACAGGTAATATACTTATACTGTAGGTCTAGTAATTGCCTCATTAAAAGCTGCTTTGGTGTCCTTGGGTAAAGGAATAACCACATATTTGGACACAGGCCCACATCCAGACACCTATTGATAATATGACAAATAGGAGATGCTATTATACCAGCAGTCATTCTCAGCACTTTACTATCAAGGCTATCTAGTCCTGCTAAATTACTGTCAGGAAGAGAGCGGAGTAACCGCTCCGCCTCGCTGACTTCAATTTGATCAAATTCAAATTCACAATTTTTATCTTTCATTATAATAGTCTTAATACAATCATTTGCTTTACTGTTGTTTGAAGTAGTCATGACCTCCCTTAGTTTAGATACTTTACCCACATAATAGTCATTAAAATGATTTGCAATATCACTTGGTTTGGTGAGAACAAATCCATTTGCTTCCAGTAAGGGAGTACACACAGTTGTTTTACTACCCATAATTTCATTAAAAAACATTCCATATTTGTTTGCTTTCTTGCCTCATATAACCTTTGTTTGAAATAGTCCCTTTTTTCACCTTGTTTAGTTTTGTAACCTGATTACGTAAAGAACAGTATTTATGCCGGTCATCAGTTGATCCAGAACTAACACAGGCTTTTTTTGGCCATATCTCTCTCTGTCATTAGGGTCCTAAGAGTGTTGTCAAGCCATGGGGCAGATCTATGTTTGACCATGAACTTTTTTAAAGGAGCATACTTATCTACAACACTCATATACATGTATATTGACATAAATAAATTCAGTGCAGCTTTAGGGTCATTCTCACTACACACCACGTTCCAATCAATACTGGATATTTCATCAATAAATGAATCTTCATTAAATCTCTTATAGGACCGTGTTAAAATGACTTTGGCTTTAAAGGTGACCTATTATGGCATTTAATGTATATTTTAAACAGGCCTTGAATGTCTTAAAAACAATCTAAAGCTTGTTTTTTCTACATAAATCATAAATCCAGCCTGTGGGCCCTGTCACTAGTTTTACCGCTTCTAACCTCTTTTTCTGCGCCTCATTTTTAGGGAAGGGGGGGGTATGATAATGAGGCTCTGTGCTGATTGGCTCCCTGAATGACGTGTAGCAGGGGAGGAGCATAAACCTCGCTCCGCCAGAGCAACCTGAGCCTGTAAATTATCACAACACTGAATTTTCACAAATGGAAACTTTATTGTTAAAAAAATAAAATATGAGTTGTATATAAATAACATTTATGCACTATTTAAGCCGGATCTACCCGGCGGATGCTGAACGCTGGCCCCGGAGCCACGCCGGGCGCCTCACCGCGGCTTTAACTGGGGAATCTGACCGGTTCCGACCGGCCGGGACAGCAGGAACCGGCTTGGACTGGTAGCAGGGACTCCCGGGGACCGACCAGCGGAATTTCAGCCGGATCTGCACGGCGGATGCTGCGCGACGGGCGCCGCAACGCCACGGCGGGCGCACAGATCGGCTCCGGAGCGCATCCGCGGCGCATCGTCGGTTACCGGTGATCAAACCGACAGATTTGCCTGAAAATCTCGGAGGGTGAAGCTGGTCCAGCCTGCGACAGACCCCCGAGGACCCAGCTCCCAAACCACCCGGGAACCTGGATGATTTAACCCGGATCCGCTCTGCTGCGGCGCCGCGTCCGACTGGCTCAATGAAGCACCGCTCCAGCAGCGGAGAGAGCTGGTTGTGGGCGTGGTTTCAGCAGCGGAGGCTGAACCTATGGAAATCTGCTCCTGTCGTTACGTAACGACAGGAGCAGATTCTAATCGGCTCAAAAAAACCACGTGACAGTGGGGGACTCTGTCCGGCGGGGGTCAGAGACCCTGCAGAAATTCATGGTATTTTGTCTCCCCTGTGCTGGCAGGGTGAGGGGAGACCACTTTATATATGTTAAAACAAGAAAAAACGTGTTTTTCATAATAGGTCCCCTTTAAGTTTTGGAACCTTTGTCCTTCTAGTGACACCTAATTTATTATGGTCGCTGAAACCGACAGGAAGAGAAACTGTCTTAGAGCATTGTTCAGAAACGTTTGTATACCGTAAATATAGTAAATCCATGTCCCAGAGATGATACCGTCACTGCCTAGAATTATTCTTGTAGGAGTTGTAACGATTTGAGATAGATTCGAAGCATTTAATATAGAGAGCAACTTATTCCTGTTGGGACATAACGGCACCAACCAGTCTACATTCATATCACCCAATAAGAAGATTTCTCTATTTTCAACTGATATTTTGTCAAACATCTCACACAATCCATTCATATACATCTGCACTAGGAGCAGAGGTGGGTAGAGGAGCCAAAAATTGTACTCAAGTAAAAGTACTGTTACTTCAGAATAATATGACTCAAGTAGAAGTAAAAAGTAGTCATCCAAATAATTACTTGAGTAAAAGTAAAAAAGTACTTGGTGAAAAAACTAATCAAGTACTGAGTAACTTTTGAGTAACGTCTGATTTATTTTTTTAACACAACCATTCAAACAGACAAAAGTACAAAATAATCATCTTCAGGCAAATTAAATCAATAAAATAATAAAATAAATGAAAATGAATAAAAAATAAAAAATAGCTTAAATTAAAATAATATTAAAGTAAATTCAAGTACTTTAATAAATAATGAAATAAAATAATAACAGAATAAAAAAATAAATTAAGCACAAGTAGCACAAAATTTCAAGCCTTTGTACTTTTCTTTTTTAACCAGGCAGAACTAGAACAAACATGAACTCAGAAACTCTGTGTGTGTTTGAGTCTGTGTAAATGTGACAAAACATGCAAAAACAAACATTTTTCCCAAAGAATCACCCAGTGATGTCATGAGATTGACGTACGTGGATAAAAGGGATAAAAGAAAAGTAACAGCTCAACGTAGCCTAATGTAGCGGAGTAAGAGAAACAGTTTCTTCTTCACAAATCTACTCAAGTAAAGTAAAAAGTACAGTGATTCAAAACTACTCCTAAAAGTACAACATTTCCCAAAACTTACTCAAGTAAATGTAACGGAGTAAATGTAACTCGTTACTACCCACCTCTGACTAGGAGGGCTGTAGAAACAACATACAAGAATTGGTTTGGAATAAGGAAAGTGGACTTGCACACAGTTAGCTTCAATGTCTACTCTCATCAGATCAGAACGAATTTTGTCTCTGTGGGTGGCACCGGCACACGCTGGCACACCCATGGCTACGCTACTGGTTCCAATCAGCCCCCCAGTCTCGCACTCACCAGGCACGCCGATTTTTTCCAGTGGCCAGCCGTGGTACTGCAACAAAAAATCCCATGGGGCCCAAAAAGCTTTTTTCCCATAGACTGCAATAGTAAAAGAGAAGCCTCTAAAACTGTTCACAGGACACCTTCAGCTGTAATCACCGGCAATTACTAATCTTTGTATTCTATATTTTTAAGTCATGGACTTTATATCCGTCAAAAATGTTTTATAACGGCCAGAAAAGTCAAAGTAAACCCGGAATTTTTCGGCGTATGCGCTAGGTGAGCAATTTACATTGAAATGAATGGGCGGCCATTTTCCTATCTCCTATCCAGTTATTTAATACATCCATGGTTCCAATTCACAAGGATCTAGCCCAGGGATCAGCAACCTGCAGCTCTAGAGCCGCATGGGGCTCTTTAGCGCCACCCTAGTGGCTCCTGGAGCTTTTTCAAAAATGTTTGACCTTTTTTTCTTCTTTTTTTCTCTTCTTTTTTATCTTCTTTTTACCTTTTTTTCTTCCTTTTTCCTTTCCTTTTTAATCTCGACATTTGGACTTTTTTCTCGACATTTGGACTTTTTTCTCAACATGTCGACTTTTTTCTCGAAATTTCGACTTTTTTCTCGACGTTTCGACTTTTTTCTCGAAGTGCATAATGAAAAAAAAAATCTTCCCCCAGTTATAGCTAATATAGATGCATGCAGCATGTGTTGCCTTCATTCTAAGGCTTATACAAGACTTTTCATTTTTTGCGGCTCCAGACATATTTGTTTTTTGTGTTTTTGGTCCAATATGGCTCTTTCAACGTTTTGGGTTGCCCACCCCTGATCTAGCCGTTGTTAGCAATGCTGTGTGATTACGTTACCCATGTTCCTTAGATGTGATGACTTTTCAGTTAGTGTTCTGTGAGTGTTCGTTAACGGCAGTTGAAATGAGAGAGTGAAATAAACAACACAAGTTTTTCCTTCGTCCACAAAAAGCGTTGTTCAGCTCTTTTGTTCCCAAACTCCTACAATACTTTAATTCAGGTGCCACAAATGTTTGCACCCTGAGACTTTTTGGAGGGAAACTTAAAACAGTGAAATAGTAAGACAACATTGAAGTCAAAGTTTCTCAATAAACTGTAGTGCCTCTGTGACTTCTCACACCGAAGATGGACAGTTGGAAAGCAGCATCCAAGCCTGTGGTCCCAATATGATTTCCCACATCATATTTTTCTGCTATTTATCATATAACTTCAAACTTTAAAGTACCAATTTTTAAAAGCCAGGTTAACCATTTCATTATTGAAAAGAATCCACGTATGAAACAGAAAGGGGATGAGGCATTAGTGGTGACGAGACGTCCTGGACATGTCAAAAATTTGCAACAAAATTGATTTGATTGCATTACTTTTTTTTATGTAATGACAATGCCAATAAAAGGAATCATTGTACTGATATCACTGTAAAATCACCGGACTGTGCCATTTAAGATGGGTTCTTACAGGGATCCTTAACTTTAATGCAGAGCCGGCCCAAGGCATAAGCGAACTAAGCGGCTGCTTAGGGCCCCGTGACCACGAGGGGGCACCCAAGAGATAAAAAAATTAAATAAAAATGTCATTATTTTTTTATGTGTGAGTGATGATTCCTACAATATCAAAGGTATGTTATTGTACAAAAACGCAATAATTAATATCATTACATAAACAATATAAATGACTTTGCCTCAGCAAGGAGCAAGGAAACACAGTTTCTAAGGAGAAGGTGGAGTATTGAGGACAAATAAAAAAAGGCAAAGGTTTGTATTACAGTAGTTTATTTAGATTTTGTTCTACCTAATTTTACCAAAGCTTTTGCACATTTTTACATCGTTTTCATAACTAATTATTTAACTTAATATTTGATTTTTAAACAATTTTCTTTACCTTATTTCTGGTACCTCTGTTAATTTACATAATTATTTAAATATTTGTTTGATTTTATTTGTTTATTCTCTTTAATAATGTCTGTTTTTGTACTTATTCTTATATGGGCTGACAGTAGGATGATGGAAACAACACTGCTGCAACTGTGCAGCTCTTTGACCTTTTATCTGTTGCTTCTCTGTGTGGCCAGCAGCCCATGGAGGCTTGGGCCGGCCCTGCTTTAATGAGTTCAAAATCCTCCTTAAAGCAGCACTATGTAACTTTTCCACCTTAATATAATATTTCCAGAGTCATTGTGATGGTACATCAACTTACAACAGGTTTAATGACACCTCTGTCATGGTCTGAGGGGTCTGTATCGCCTTCACTGGCACTATGTAACTTGGAGGTGGATGGTAGGAACCCTTCCACACTACTGGTAAAGCACTACCGCTTTTGTCCAAAGAAGCCGCCAAACTCAAAAAAAGCGGAAAGTTACATTGTGCTGCTTTAACGCAAAGAAATAACATCGCAAAGAGGCGCCTGGCTGGATGGTATGGAAGAGTATTAGGGCCATGCAGGAGAAAAAAAAATTTGAGAGTGGAAGATTTTTTTTTATTGTGCACTTTGACAAAAAAGTCTTAATGTCGAGATTAATGTTGAAATACAATTTCGAGAAAAAAGTCGAAATTTTGTGAATAAAGTCGAAATTTCTTACTTTTTTCCCAACATTTCGACTTTTTTCTCGACACCTTGACTTTTTTCTCGAAATTCTACTTCAACATTAATCTCGACTTTTTGACTTTTTTCTCCACATTTCAACTTTATTCACCAAATTTTGACTTTTTTCTCGACATTTCGACTTTTTTCTCGACATTTCGACTTTTTTCTCGAAATTCTACTTCAACATTAATCTCGACTTTTCGACTTTTTTCTTGACATTTCGACTTTTTTCTCCACATTTCAACTTTATTCACCAAATTTTGACTTTTTTCTCAAAATTTCGACTTTTTTCTCAAACTTTCAACTTTTTTCTCAATATTTCGACTTTTTTCTCAACATTTCGACTTTTTTCTCGAAATTCTACTTCAACATTAATCTGGACTTTTCAACTTTTTTCTCGACATTTCGACTTTTTTCTCACGATTTCGACTTTTTTTCTCACGATTTCGACTTTTTTCTCAACATTTCGACTTTATTCACAAAATTCTTCTTTTTTCTCAACATTTCGACTTTATTCACAAAATTCTACTTTTTTCTCAACATTTCGACTTTTCTCTCAACATTTCGACTTTATTCACGAAATTTTGACGTTTTTTTCAACATTTCGAGTTTTTTCTCGAAGTGCATAATAAAAAAAAAGTCTTCCTCCTCTAAAATCATATTGTTATTTTTCTCCTGCCTGGCGCTAAGGGGAGGGGGTTCCTGCGCGTCCCCGTCAGCAGGACGGGGGAGGCTCCAGCAGCAGCGGCAGCAGCTCCAGCGGCAGTAGCAGCAGCGCGGACCAGACACACGCACCACCGTGTTTTCACTCCAGCTTCAGCCCGACATCGCGCTGCTGCCCGGGGCTGCGGGACTCGTTCTGGGACTAGTTTACCGCGGAGCTCCGCCTGAACCGAGCTCCGTCCGAGGAGCGGGTCTGGGATTTACTCTGTCCGTTCTCCGGGAGCTGGTCCGGGCTCTATCAGCTGGAAGTGGCCGCTCCTGCGCTGCGGTTCCCCGGACTGAACCGCGTCCATCCAGCAACATTCAACCAGGTAGTTGGACTAAACTGCGACCTTCGCGTCCAAAACTCACATGTCACTTGTTTAGTCCGCGTCGTCCGAACTGTTTTTTTTATGTGTATTTTTACTGTCCAAACTTCAGGACTGGAAATCGCGCTAATATCGTTTTAGTTTACCAGGAACACGAAAACAGAAGAGTAAATATGACATATAATATGACATATGTTGGATGTATAGCAAGTTTAATGGAGCAGTTCACTTTGCTCAAGGCAGCATTTTATTTTGCACTCATTCATTCCTATTATAATTAATTTAATCGCAATTAAATGCCTTAAGATAGCTGTTGTACGCTTATTATGTTAAAATATGCTCATAATTTAAGATATTTTCAATCTATAATATAATATTATAATAATATATGTATAATATAATAATAAAGATACATAATTCTTAATATAGAGAAGTTACATAGTTGTTTTTGCCAAGTCCAGATTCTTCTGTGAACCCAGATGTGTTTAGTGTAATTATGGTAAATAATTAAATCAGCCCTCCTCTAAATGAGATGCAAATCAGGCTGCAGCCTTGTGAATAAAATACCAGGATTAATTGCAATCCTCTCCTCCCAGACACTTGCCAAAATCTTGACCTAAATATTAATTTAAGAGTTAAAAGTGAAATGCTGATAAGTTTCAGTAGAATAGAGGACGCAGTAAGAGCTTGCTGTTATCCAGAAGAAGTGTTGGCAAATTTCAGTAGATTTTCTTATAAGGCTTCACTCTCTTTGGGGTTATTTTGAGGTCTGAGAAAACACATTTTTTTTCCCTCTTTTTCCATCTTTTCTCACCTTCCAATGTGCTGACTTTGTGAAATGATGTATGCCCTTGAGTTTTCGGTGTTTTCTACTGCTATGAGTGTGAACTGAATAACAACATGTGCCCACAATACAAGCTAAAGCTTTTGTGGGAAAACTGATGCTGATTTTGGGACTCTGCTCCATTTCACGGTTTGTGGCAAATCCTCCAAATGGAATAACGGGCCAGCTAAAGCACCAGATTACGTCACTGTGTGAAGTGAAATATTCACACAACGTGCAGGACCTGGCCCGTCCGTCCATCTGCCGCGTCTCTGGGGGGCTGATTATTGGAGCCCAGTGCTGGCGGGGTCAGGGGTCACCAGGTGTATAATGACTACATAATGGGCTGTAATGGTGCACAGGGCAGGGGGGGCCGGCTTTGGAGTCCCTGAAAAGTGCACGCTGTATTAAACCCGATTAATTAGATTTATGCGTCAGCTGGTGAGATGGAGCCGTTGTGAATGTGTTTGATGCAGAAATCTGCCGATTCCCTTGGTACTTTTAGAGAGAAAAGTGTTGTTAAACCTATTCCAACTGTTTTATATTTTACATGATTTTATATTACTTTGATGGATGTTTTAAGGGATTCTCGTTTTATAATTGCAAGCCCTGTCTGAGGGAGTTATTGTCGATTTACAGGAATTGTTCATTGCTGCCCTGCTCAGAATCTGAAGGTGCATGTGAATATAGATGGCAAAAGGAAAAAGGTCCCACCTCTGTTTTCCTCCCAGGGTCTCTAAATCCTACTTAACCTTGTAATGAGAGCTTGAAACGGTTAACTCTTATTGAAAGTTAATCACATCTGTCATTCTGTTAGTTCAGAGGATTAAACAAAGTGTGGAAAATATTTGGGAAAATTTGTGTCGGTTTGAAAAAAGCCAGTCGGCTTTTCTCTGAGCGGAACCAAAATAAACTCCTGTATCACTGTGTGTGTGTGTGTGTGTGTGTGTGTGTGTGTGTGTGTGTGTGTGTGTGTGTGTGTGTGTGTGTGTGTGTGTGTGTGCGTGTGCGTGTGCGTGCGCGTGCGCGTGCGGTATAATTGTGTTACCGTTGGCTTCACAGCTAACAGTCGGGTCTTCCAGCCGGAGACATTCTAATCAACGACATCTTCTCCATCCTGCTCGTATAATCAGGTGTCATGTTTGGGGCAGCTGTGGGTCGTTTAGTGGACCGGTCTTGTCCCAAATGGAGCGCTGGTGGTTTGATATTACAGTGATTTTCCAGCACAGCCTTGAGCTGCAACAAGATGAGCAGTGTTGCTCACTTTGTCTGTGATTTCAATCTTGTGGCTCATTAGTGTGTTCATATGCGCTCCAGCAAGATCTGGGGCCAGATTCACCAATATGTTCTTAAGAACGATCTTAAGAACTGTCTTAAAGGTATTGTGACATCATTTTTAACATGCTTTTAACACTATTAAAAGTCTTGGCCAACATCCCTCAAATGTGTCTAAAAGAGTGTAACAAGAAAAACTTCACTCTAGTACTCTTTTCCTGGCTTTTTATAACAGTGTTTTTTTGCGCCGTGAAAAATGCTTCCTTTCCCCTTTTTCCTGTCAATCATTGCTCCGCTCCTCCTCCAAACCTCCTCCTCCTCCAGCCATACGCTCACAGCGGCGTCGGAGAGCAACAGGCGAAGCATGCACGGAAAAGCAGGAGGGCGAACCACAGCAAACAATCATAAAAATAAAGGCATGCAAGCAGCACTGTCCCCTTATCTTAAGTCCAGTCAGTGGCTGCGGGTCTTCTTAGCAGTTTTCCTCCGGTGATTAGAACAAAAG
Source organism: Cololabis saira (assembly GCF_033807715.1). Classification (NCBI taxonomy): domain Eukaryota; kingdom Metazoa; phylum Chordata; class Actinopteri; order Beloniformes; family Belonidae; genus Cololabis; species Cololabis saira. The sequence goes on along the minus strand of NC_084604.1, from coordinate 6,910,270 downwards.
AGGCTCTAAACAGCTCCTTGTTAAGCCTCATTTATGGTTCCGCGTTAAATCGACGCAGAGCCTACGCCGTAGGGTTCAGCGTATGGAGCGCGTCGCTGCGTAACCCTACGCCGTAGGCTCTGCGTCGGTGTAACGCGGAACCATAAATCAGCATTTATGGTGCGCTGGAGAGGAGAGGAGGCAGGGAGCTCGGTGGAGGGGGCGGTGATTTAGCGGATCGTTACGTAACGATCCGCCACCAAACCACATGCGCCGTTTTTATATAGTTATGCGGAAAATCCCAGAAAGCACACAATACACTGAATGTTAAAAGTTTGTTGTTTTTTGGGTGTAATTGATGTCAAGACACCCAACAAAACACAAAAAATCAAGAAAAATTTGTTTTTCATGTCACAATCCCTTTAAGATCTAAAATTAAGAAGTTCATAAGTTCTTAAGTGCAATTCCTCAATATTTTCTTAAGAACCGTCTTAAGAACTGTCATTTCTTACGAATTTCTTATTTTTCCTACTTAAGAACTTCTTGAAATATGGCTGTATCTGAAATGGCATACTAAGTACTACATGCTACATACTGCATCAGTATGTACTGTATACTGCATACTAAATGAAGGATTCAGTACGCCTGTACATCAGAGCTGTCGCAATTTTAATAAATGTATTAAAATGAACATATCAGTCTATTGAATTTCATTTTATTTTATTAAGCAACATATGTTTGGGTTTTTATTTAGTGCACCTCTACGTACTTGGTATACAAAATTATATATATTATTCATTTCATTCAGGCTTACCTTTTCACAGAAGACATTTTAAGACAGGTCCAGGTTGTCTTAAAGTTAAGAAAAAAGTCAAGAACAAATTTGAGAACTTTTATTTCAAGAATACCATTTATTCTTAAGTTTTTTTTCTTAAGAAGAAACTTAAGAAGAAAGTTGAAAAATACTTTTTTGGAGAATATGACTTCTTCTCTTTTTTCTTCTTAAGACTGAACTTAAGAAAAAAAATGACACTTAAGATTTTTTTTCTTAAGAATATTTTGTGAATCCGGCCCCTGTTTCCTTTCCGTAGAACCGCCAATGAGAATTATATTCTGAATGTGTACGAGTCCACTTGATCAATATTTTGGTAATACCAGTAATGTACAGATAATACAGACTTCAAGAATATTATTAAAACATTCCCAATGTACTTGAGTGAAATGATCCTCTAAAACAGGGATATTCAACTGGCGGCCCACGGGCCACTTGCGGCCCGCCAGGAGTTTTTATGTGGCCCCTGGTCATATTTCATACCTAGTTATTAATGTTTTTAATATATATTAAATAGTTTTATATATCGTTGCATTTAATGTCACTTCCAGTTGGCGGGCGGAAGTGACGAAGTAAGCAAAACTAACATGGTTTACATATCGCATTTTGTAAATTAATAAAAGTTTCAGATGCTTGGTAGCCTTTTCAGTTGGTTAATGATTCATTGGACAGTGTTTGTACATGTTAATCTCTGTTGGAGATGATTTTTACTACTTCGGATGTTTTGCCAGTGTTGCACAGTGATAATGTTTGTCACATTATTTGTTATTAACCTCTGTTTATAGAGGACTTGTTTACATCATTAGACTTCTAGGATTGGTCTGAAATGTTTTTCATTTGAATCTCTAAATGAGTACTTTGCATTTCAGATGAACTTCTAAGCCTCCTATGATTTCATGTGATTGTTTTGTTTTGCTGATATAATGCACAGATGTGTCATAAATAAAGGAGCTTATGGTTAATATTGTGGTTCCTTATTTATAACATCAAACTGGCTACTATGGACTGAAATGCGTGTGCTCAATGCTTAATATAATATTCAAATAAGGAAATCTTGGTGGAAAGTGGTGCTTTTTCATTATGGCGTGTTTTATTAAAAGTAGGTCAATACTTCATACTTCATTAAGTTTTGCACAATGCATGGTTTCAAAATGAACTTGCATTTAAAATAATATTTCCATATCTGAATATTATATTTAACATTCACAATGACTAAATCTGGAGACAATTAATACATAATTCATATTTAAACTAGACAGATATATTCTCCTGCTCATCCCTGTGCACAAATGTATTATATATACATAAATCTTCATCTTTGAGTGCAAAATACATTTTGAAAACCCCCAAATTTTCCGCCTGGGGGCTTTGTGCGCACATGCAGTGCGGCCCTCTCCATACAGTCTTTTTGCAGATGTGGCCCCCTGCCTAATCTAGTTGAAGACCCCTGCTCTAAAAGCTTGTAGATATGAGAGTCTGGAGCTCTGGTGAGCTCGCGGTGGAGCTTTTTCCTGCTCAGGGGAGGTGAATCTTTGGTCAACACCAAAGTGACTATCTGAGGAACACAGGCATTCTTTTCTGTCCACTGCACCAGGACAATGAAGCAGGACTGGACTGAGAGCAGCTTTTAAACTGAAAGGGACTCGGGAACGTCTCCCTTGTTGTTGTGTAGCTGCGTCCTTTAATCCCGCTGAACTCCACAGTAACTATTGTACAACTATTTACCCCAGTGATTCGTGTTCTTTGAAGAGGAATTGGATGTTTGGATTCCTGCACCAGAACCTTTAAGTACTGATTAAATACTAAGCTTGTACTTTGATGAATCTTAATCACATTTAGGATATTTATCACTGATATTTATCAGAACTAACTGGATTAAAACTGCTTGTCATGGTTTGGTGACTAAATTTAAGTTTCTGTTTAACAGTAATAATTCAGTAAAGTTCAGACCACATTTTTTTGCCTTTTATTGTTTTCTTTAACTAGTGTGCTGACAGTTTTGATTCATTTCCAAGCAGAGGCCAAACAGGTCACAGGTGCAGCACTTTCCCCACACAGTTCATAAATACCTGGCTGAAGCGGCACACACCTGATCTTTGTCTTTTTTCTGTTAAAGCAACTCGTTTTTTCAGGGCTGTGGACACGGGAATCTAATCATCCATTCCAATGTTCAGATTGGCATGGGGTTAGGTATGCGGTCGCTCCTAGATCAGATATATATTTGTGATTATGTGGCCGTGCGATCAAGAACAGCCGCATGAGAATTCATGCTCACTTTGCACGCAGCGTAGGGTAACGTGGAGGACATGTAAACATGGAAAGATGTCACCAATAACTAGGGGTGTAACGATACACTAATCTCACGATACGGTACGATACACGATATTGAGGTCACGATAACGATACGATATTATAGCAGTATTTATTTAACAACCTTGAATGAGGAACATATGACTGGAAAAATTGGTCTTTTATTTGAAAGACACAAAATACAAAGCGATGCTGTGCGTTTGCCCTATTGTTACAGTTTGTAATGCTTTAGAACTGTTTAAGTTTTAAAGAGAAAGCCAGGCCAACCATTTTCCACAAACTGAACTAAAAGTAAATGTCAGGTTTGCATTATGCATCTTCAGTTTCATACAAGTACAAATATTTTGCCACAAACTGAATAGTTTCTCATGTATGACTTGACTTTTTTCTTTTCCAAAAATTTAACAACTAAAATTAAATAAATAAATAAAAGTAAATAAATAAACTATGTAAAGTCCCAAATTCAGAATGCAACATGACAGCATTTATGTTCTGCCAGAGCTCAGAGCTTCACATGCTCCAGCCTGAGGCCGTAAGGTGAACCCCGTTATCGTTTCATCCTCCCTTCTCTGGGGACGACACAATCTTTAAATCATAAAAAAGGTTTGATTCAAGCTCACCTTATAAGTAAAAGTTCAGAGCTCAAAACCCTGCAAGAGTCCCGTGATCGGGACCAAAACGGTACTAGTTTCTTCTGAGCGGAGGAAGATTTTGGTCCGCGGGTCGAGGTCGTCACGTGAGCCCGCTGCACCAATAGGGTGTTACTACTAAACACAATATATTAATATTAATAACCCAATATCGCGCTACAGTTTGTCACCTCCACAACACGTATCGTGACGTTTTTGTATCGCAAAATTTTGTGGCAAGATATATTGTTACACCCCTACCAATAACATTTCCATGGTTGTGGTGAACTCTGCTGCTTCAACATGGTCCCACAAATAATACCTTTTCTGGTGTTGTTGATATAAAGAGCAAATGCCAGAAGGTTAGCGCTGTTGTAAAGTCTGCTGTAAGACGCTTTTAGTTATAAACTGTCTTCTGAGATTTCTAGCAAATGAGGATTTTACCAGGGCTGGACGATGTAGGTGGTTGTGTGACTGTAGCCAGTGACTTAACAGTAAAGCATTTCTTTCACACATGTAATTTGGTTCCAACCAGTGGAACCACTCTTTGAAAAAGTTGACAGACAGTTTAAAGTAATCTGCTGTTAAAGTGTGAAATAAAAGTTCAGCAACATGTTAACAATGCAGTGTTTTGTCTGTGTGCTGAGGTCATTGAACTTGCAACAAGTCTGCTTAAGTTGATTAAACCAAATGAAGGCAGTGCAGATGAACCACAGCGTGTTTCAGAGTCATCCATGTTGCTGATCTTCACATGTGTCGCTAGTCTTTAACGTCTCTCTTCTGGGCAACAAACTTGAATTATGGTGTGATGCCCACTATAACAATTTTGAAAATGTGATGTGATGGGACCTGTACAACTTGACTCTCTTCTTTATACAGCCTGATAATACCTGTTTATTTTGAAACGGGTGTTTGTACAGGTCGTCCCTTAGACGCCACACATCGCCACCCTGACCATGACCATTAAATGTTCCCACAGGAGTTTCTTGCCTCACAAGGCCGATTCTGCTGTGCTTTTTTTTATCATTAGGTACTCTGCAGTCTGAGGTGTCAAAAGTATTCACATTCATTACTCAGGTAGAAGTATAGATACTAGAGTTTAAAAATACTCCTGTAGAAGTTGAAGTATCAAATCAAGTTTTTCACTCAAGTAAAAGTATAAAAGTACTGGTTTCAAAACTACTTAAAGTATAAAAGTAAAATTAATGTAAGGGGGAAAAAAAGCCATTAAGGACAAAAGCCATTGAAAATGAATGCATCTTAGTTGAATTGGCCCTTAACAGGGAACTTAAATATAGTTGGGGGTAATATATTGTAGCATAGTCTTGGCTAAAACAACCAGATTTAATGCAAGTACACTCCTCAATCACATGCACACAGCACATTGCTTACTGCAGGGCTATTGAGGCCACACCCTCTACAGGCACTGTGCATTCCTCCATCACATGCACACAGCTTACTGCAGGGCTATTGAGGCCACACCCCCTACATGCACTGTGCATTCCTCCATCACATGCACACAGCTTACTGCAGGGCTATTGAGGCCACACCCCCTAAAGGGACTGTGCATTCCTCCATCACATGCACACAGCTTACTGCAGGGCTATTGAGGCCACACCCCCTACATGCACTGTGCATTCCTCCATCACATGCACAGGTGATTTCTTGAAGCCTGGAGGCCACACATTTGAGCTCAAAGCACAAGACTATTGAAGCCACACATTTGAGCCCACGGACTATATAAAGTCAAGTAAGTTTTGATAATATTATGGGGTAAATATATTTGATCTATAATGGTATTAATGTTTAACTTGCATTACTTTTTGATTGGGTGGGGGAGTGGGGTGAGTTAGTATTTACTCAACATTCATGTTTTTGTTGTTCATTAAAATAATTGTTCATACAAGAATAAAAACTAAAGTTCTACTCAAATAAATCTGTTGAAATGTCATGTTTTTGTATTATCTTGCATGGATATCTGCTTATGACAAAATAAATATTTACATTTATGTTTGGATATGATACAGTTTGTTTGAATTACCCCCAATTTCCAGTTAATTCCCATAAATTCCCATAAATTCCCAATAATTCCCATAAATTCCCATAATTCCCATGGAAAGTTTCCGGAAATTTACCGGAAATTTTCCACCCCTTTGCAACCCTAATCTTAGTATAATGCAAATATATTAAAGAACCATATATGTGTACTATTGAGCATTAACATGTGTTTCAGAGAGCAGGAGATATGATGACTAGTTGCCTATAAGTATTGTAATGGTGCAAAAAGTCAAACTTCAGAGGCATGTTATCATTTATCCTAACCTTTATTGGAATGTACATCCAAGTTTAGTTGCAGGAATCTGAGGGAACGGATGTAAGAACAAAACTGGACAAGAACTCCTGAAACAACCACAACAAATCACTCTATCCTGATGGAGCAATTTAACTAGATAGTTTTTTTTTTAAAGGCCGAAATGAAATAGAGTAACAAGGCTGTTTTTAAAATGTAAGGAGTAAAAAGTACAGATAATTGCGTGAAAATGTAAGGAGTAAAAGTAAAAAGTCGTCTGAAAAATAATTACTCCAGTGAAGTATAGATAACCAAAATTTCTACTTAAGTAAGGTAACAAAGTATTTGTACTTTGTTACTTGACACGTCTGTCTGCAGTGTTGTGTGATAACACATGAACCCGGGAATAACTTTTCGACAGAAGTTCTGTATGTTTATTTATTTTGTCACTTTATTTCAGAGACTGACCTCAGTTCTAGCCGACGGCGTCACATGTTGCTGCAGAAAATCTGAGAAACTTGACATAGCGTGCATGATTAGACCTGCATTCTCTTGGGTATTTGTGGTGTTTTTCTTTTTGTTTGTTTTTTTTGAGTGATTGTTGAGACAACATAAAGTCTCTGTGTCACTGCTGCAATGAGCTACCTCGTACTGAAACGGATCTTGGGATTAGTGAGTGGGTCAAAGTATCGTTTTAATCTGGTTTTGGCTCTCTGACCCTAACTGGTGCAGGAAAGACAGATGGCTGTGGTGTGTTGGGTGTGTGTGTGTTTGTGTGTGTGTTTGGGGAGTGCATATTTTTACATATTTATCATTATTTTCAGGTTTTACAAATGTTTATATTGACTTGAGGCTGTTGTACAAAGAGGAAGTAACTTGTGCACATGAGAATGAGATACTTTCATGCGTTTGCATGTTTTCAGCATAGAAAAGTTGTGCATATGACATGATGTACTTGTCAGTTTAAATTTTTCTTTTTTGAAAACTTCTTTTATCCCAGAGTTTGTGTGTGTCCCACCCTCGCCCATTCCTCTGTGAGCAGTGTCCTTCTTCCAGGTTGGGTCGTCTACCAGAGGCCCGGGAGCTTGAAGGTTGCTTTCCATCACTAGCCCCTTTTACGTTAGCGAATACCCTGCGTTTAACATTGGATCTAGTATGTCGTCCACCCCTTTTACATTGACCAACGGGGGGTGGTGTGTCGAGCTGCCCTGTGAATAACTCTCCTCCGAGGGTAGTCTTAACCAGGTCAGGTCTGATGTAAACAGAACTAATGCTGGGTGGCAGGTCGTGCTGGGGGGTTTGTTAATCCTGTACCTGAGTACAGCCCACCAGGAGAAGGTTTTTTTTTTATTTCTTATAATAATTTTATAAAATGAGGAAACGGTGGATGAGAGTAACAACAGCAGCAGGAAGCCACAGGTAGGATCTATATTTGCAAGTTGAGTAAACGGGGACAGAAGGAGATCGGCGAGCTACTTAGCCTCAAAGACGGGGACGCCAGAAACCTGCGTATGTCCGGAACCACAAAGGATGATGGTCCATTGTTTGAAGGACTGAACACAAAATTCACAAACCAGGGCTTTGCAAGAAGCAAAACCCGGCCAAAAAACGCTCCTCCTGATGTTAGGGATGTTAATAATTAAGCGATTTTCGATTAATTGCCGTTATGAAATTACCCGATTAAAATTAACGATTACAATTAAACTATTTATTTATTTATTTTTTTCGTTTAATTTCACCAGCTGGTATTACGCCCGGACCACATTTAATGCGACACAACGCGGTGCGTCGCGCACATAAAGAAAGAGACGGCGGATATGTTTGGTTTTAGTAACATGCTCAGGCAATGAGTCTGCAATGGCCCAGACGGGAGACACATGTAGCTCAGTGCTTAACTTTTATTTTTAATCCACTCTATATTCTTCTGGTTGTTCTCCGATATGTTCCCCTAAAGCCTGAATTATGGTTCCGCCTTAAATCGCACAGAGCCGCCGCCGTAGCCTACGGCGTAGGCTCTGCGTTGTTGTAACGCGGAACCATAAATCAGCCTTCACCCGGTACATACATAGGTTTCTCTAAACATCTGTCCCCGCTACAGTTTTAACTAAAAGAAAATGTGCTCCAATACAGCAGGTCTCATAACTTTATTTTAAACACTGCCAAAACTCTAACTTAAAACGTAACTAGAACTTAAAATTTGCTTGACACAAATGACACTATTATGGCTGCTGCTACTACTACTAATAGCCTTGAAGTGCACTTTATATTATATTCCTTGTGGTACAAAAATGTCTTTTTGTTACTTTTGTATCAAATAAATATTTGATTAGGGAATACATTAAAATGTCCTTTGTATTTTATATAAGCAAAAAAAATTATGTTTGTATCTCAGATGGGGGAAAAACGCCGCTTATCAACTAATCAATGATCGATCGATAAGGTAATCAACTGTCAATTATTGAAATAATCGATAATTTGCATCCCTACCTGATGTTCATCCATCCTCATTTTGAAAACTATTCAATTCAATTCAATTCAATTTTATTTATATAGCGTCTAATACAACAGATGTTATCTCTAGACGCTTTCCAGAGACCCATAACAATGATCCACGAGCAATTATTACATAAATAATGGCAGGTAAAAACTCCCCTAGTGGGAGAAAAGCCTTAAGCCAAACAGTGGCAAGGAAAAACTCCCCTTTAGGAGGGAAGAAACCTTGAGCAGGACCAGGCTCATAAGGGGGGACCCTCCTGCCGAAGGCCAGACTGCGGGTCGGGGACGTCAGCAGCACACTGCAGACATCCACGCAGGCAGGTGGAAGCAGCAGCGGGATGACCGGGGGGGTGGGGGACCGCAGGCAGGTGGCAGCAGCAACGGGATGACTGGGGGAGGGGGGACCGCGGGCCAGACCGCAGGCCAGCACGCAGCTCCCGAAACACGTGTTCACCATCCAGCGATATCATCCGATCTAAAAACGCCTACTATTGCTTTTGTTGTAAAGATTTGTAGAAATGTGTTCATTTTCACAAGTGGTGGAGCAGAGATGTCGCGGTTTGGTGCTGGTTTTTTGTAGATGACATTACTGTCATTCCAAGTGACTTGAGCACTCTGATCTTTCAGGTATCTCGCTACAATTGGGGTTAAATTGGGCCCTAAGCGGCAAAATGGTTGTTGAATGTCTGTGCGCTATGAACTCATGCAGTGCATCATGAGAGGGATGCTGGGGTTCTTCTTAGGGCTGAGAGCAAACAGAGGGAAGAGATGACCCACATTATGGTAAATATACAGAAGGCTGTGTTGTAGCTTAGAGCATTAAAGTTAATTTTAGTGCAATCCTCCTCTGCCTCAATGCACAAAAGTAATATCTGTAGCTGTTAATGGTCTTTCCACAGATGGAGGAATCCAGTGCTTTTTATGAGAATGGTTCAGAAAATTGTAGCGCTTTGATAATCGTGTGTGTGTGGTGGGGGTGGGGATGGTGTGTGAGAAAGTTTGGTGGGGGTGGTGTTTCTTTGTGTGTTTGGGGGTGGGGGGGTTGGAGCGTAGGGTGTGTAACATGAACAAGGCTGACTGAGGAAGTGTATGGTCTCAAGGCCAAGGTGTGACACTCCTGGGCTGAGATTTTTAGGGCATCACCTGTTCAATTAGATGATGAATGTTGAGCGCATTTGATTCAAAACTGATTTTTTTAATTGAAAACTAAAGCAAAGTATTCTTTAAGAAAAGAAAAATTATACATTTCTGTATATGATCAGTTAAATTCAACTTTATTTAAATAGCACCAAATCACAATACATCTTCTCAAGGCAATTCAACAACGCACTTCAACTCATTACAAATTAATACAAAGCCAATTAGATAACAATAGTGTTGAAGTCCACTGTATGCAAAGAAAAACAAAATAAGCTTCAAAGCAGAGAAAATGAAGTAAACTAAGTTATGTCTAAAAAGTTAACTTATTAAAATGCAAATACTATATAAACAAATAACTGTGTATAAAGTCGATGTAATTTAGTATGCATCAAATGATCAAAAGGGACTTCTATAAAACAGTGCTATTATTATACAAGGTGTCTGAAATGTAGGCCAAGCATACAGGGGTACCATATGTTTCTGAAGAAATATTCCCTCATATATCTGCTTCAACTCTGGCGTTGAGATTTAGAAGAGGGAATAAAATAAGAAAACAACATTTATCCAGTTCAAATGGACAGACAAGCCTAAAAGTTCAATAAATGTCCTGATCCTGGTCACATTGTCCAGGGCATTGACCAGACGTGTCTGCTCCGAGAAGGTAGTTTTCGGTCAATCATTTGTTTTTGTCTGAATTTCTTTGTCTGGCTGGATTGTCTGCATGACAGAGTTTTTAAAGGGGCAGTATACTGAATGTCTGAAGCGTAGTAGCAAGAGGTGTTGCTGAAATGGTTAAAAATCTGTGCTAAATGGAGAAAATATAGTTAAAAACTTAATATGTGCTGAACCCGGATGTAGTCCACATGACAGACCAGTAGCTTCTGATATTAAACAGAAAAGCATGAGAAGTTTCATTGTATTAAAGCTGAGGTGAGGTTAAATAAAACCAGAACTGTGCTTTGTTCTGCATTTTCTGCAACAACCAAGTGATGGTATCACTTACTTTTGATCCAGTTACTTGTTTTAAAAATCCCAAACTTTTGTTTTCAATTCCACCGCACTAGTTTAGGCCACCACTCCTGCTATCACCACCTTATCGTGGTGTAGAGGTTTTTGTGCCTGAATGTTCCCAGGACGTATGTCGTTTGGCGAAACTCCCAAGGAAACTTGTTCCTGGGGGTAGGGTCAGACTAAGGGCAATCAACAGATTTGCATGGGGACAAAGAAATCAAGTGCTCGATCCCACGCCCAGACTAGGATCACCAGGGCCCGCACCCTGGAGGCAAGCCTTGGGGAGAGAATTGTCGGCAAACACAAGGTTGCTAGGACGTTGTTCATGCGGTCTAGTTGTTCTTAGCTTGTATGGTCTGCATGTGTTCACCCTCGGGGGCTCACTACCGGCAGGGGGGGCCATAAGGGTCGGACGAGAAGTGGTTTGAAGGCACGTGTCATGGCTCAAAGACAGAGAACCCAAATGCATGACACCAAACAGAATCAGAGTCCAAGAGGCTTTAATCAGGGTCAAAGGCAGGCAGGGGTCAAAACCGGGTAGTCAGGCAGATCAGGCAAACAATCCAAGGGGGCAGGCAAAAATCCAAAAACCGGAATCAGGCAGGGTCGCAGACAGACAGGCAGGCAGGAAGAAAATTGATCAGAAATCGGGAACGCTGGAAAGTGAGGCACAAACACTCGACAATCTGGCAAACTAGAAGGTGGAAATGGGCCGGTATATGAGGGGAACTGCTGATGAGGGAAACCAGGTGTGGAGCTGGGCTGGGGAAGCACAGGTGAAAGGAATGAGTGGATTTCTGGCTGTTGAGGGTGTCAGCATCTGGAACGACAGGAGAGTGAGTTAACAAGTAAAAAACATATCCAACTGAGAAACCATAACAGCACGGGCCTTGGCATCCTGTCCCCCAGCTGACATGGAAAATCCCCCCTTTTGGGATGGAAGGAGCTTGAGCTTGTGTGTGAGGTTAAGAGGTACCAACCATCCATTCACCTCAATGCACAGCGTGGGCTATGGAGCCAGTCTTCTTGAAAGATGCTGGACCTTGTTGCGCTCTGAAGTTGTACCGGGTGAAAGTTATCAATCTGGACTGGCCGTGCTTGTAGCCTTCCTGGTTTGGACATCCCTCTGATCTGAATCCGAGCAGTGTTATGGACTTGGACTTGGTTGCAGTTAATCAAATTGTAATTGGGATTTCAATTTTAGCTCCTAATGATCACAAAAAAATGTCATAGAGGGGATTATCAACAAAAATCAGTCATTTTACCGCACACACTTTTGTGCTATGTTGACGCGCACACTTTAGGCAGACCACTCAGCCATGACTAGCGCTTTCTTTGTTTTCTATGTGTAATATAATAATATATACCCTGATGTTCCTGAACGTTTAAGGAATCATTTGAGCAGCTCTACCAGCATTTGCTTTGTTGGTCTGAATTTTTCAATCTGAAATTTTACTTAGTCCTGGAAATATCGACATTTTTATGTTAAAGGGGACCTATTATGGCATCTAATACCTATTTTAAACAGGCCTTGAATGTCTTAAAAACAAGCTTTTGATTGTTTTTGCTAAATAAATTAGAAATTCAGTCTCTGAGCCATGTCTTTATCTTCCCCGTTTCTAACCTCATTATCTATGTGGGATTCTGAGTTGGCGGGGCTATGATAATGAGGCTCTGTTCTGATTGGCTGCCTGAATGACGCAATACACCGCTACGAAAAAATGGCGGATGCTCCGGCTGGCGGAGTTAGTTGTGGGCGTGGTTTCACGCATCGCTCCTGTCGTGACATAACGACGGGAGCAGAATCTGAACGGCTCGTAGATCCACATCACACTAGACGGCTCATCCGGACGGCTGTACAGACACTGCAGAATTTGGTTGCTTTCCTCCTTCTCTGAGTTGGCAGGCTGAGGGGAGACCACTTTATATATGTTAAAGCAAGAAAAAAACTGTTTTTCATAATAGGTCCCCTTTAAGTTTTATAGATGCAGTATACTTTGAAAGGCAGTGGATAATTGTTTTGACTAAATGTGGTGTCAATGTTTACCAAAATAAACATGATTATGATTTGTTTTTCCATAATTGAGCAGCCCCACTAGATGTTTGCAAGGATATTAAGCTTTAATAGAGCCAGATTCCTGTATTTTCTGTTTGTATCCTGAAGGCTCATTCATGCTACTTTAGATACAGAAACAGCCCGTCTCAAGCGTCGCCACCCTCATACCTACATACTCATGCATCTTTTACGTTGCCTTGGCTGTTACATCAGTTAATCCACTGGTGGGCAGTACTGAGTTCAGAGTTCAATAAACAGTATATCTGCATTGAGTCATGATTTTCCAAAGAGATGATAGTTATTATTTTGTGTTGTTTTTAAAAAGTATATGTTTGTGTAGAAAAATTCAATTCAGAAACATCAAATTTCTGGGTTATCCTCCATTCACAGTGCAGATAGACAGCATTTAGTAATAAGTAATCAGGGACTTTAGTCCTGTCAGTTGACTTTCTTAGAAAGTTTGGTTGTTTTATTCCACATGGGATGATTTTTTGTAAACTGGTGTTTTTGTCAGTTCTTCTTGTGTCAGATATTTAACCTTTAGAGTCTCGCAAGTAATGAAAAGGTGCATAAGGTTTCTATAAATGTTTTTATTAACGGTGCACAGCAAACCAGAAATATATTAGGCACACAAATAAATATAAATATATTAAACAACATGCACGGCAATACGATGAATGTCTCAATGTCTGAAGACCCATCAGGTGCATCACCACTCCTTTTGCTTATTGCTTTATTGTGTGCATTTAACTGTTTCCAGACCGGAGAACAAAGCCCATGACAGTGAACTTTATATTTAAGAGTGAAGGAGATGAAAACGAACATGTTGGTGAAAGAATGTGGGTGGTCTTTGCATGGTTTAAGGTCCTTGACCTGGTAACAGTAGTTTTGTTTGTTTTTAAATTGAAATGATCAGACCGTGACCACAAACTTGAGAGAAACCTTTGCTGAATAGGGTTCCTGATTGGTTTTGTAGTTGATAGTTGATATGTTGGCACTGGCAGTTACATTCTTGGCATATTTTAGATACCGGCTACTGTCTATACAGAATACAGCCGTCTTGCTTTTCTTGGAGACGGTGTTGACAGCTAGAAGTGAAATTGACTTAAGAACCTCACTGATAACACGTAGAAGAAATCACATAACGTGTGTCATTGACTCAAAGTTCGACCTTAACTGAGCTCTATTTTAAAAGCTGATGCTCTGCTAGTTTGTTTTTGCTGCGGAAAGCTGCTGAAACATCAGCCTGGGTCGCTATATCCCTCTTTAGAATGCATAAGTGGGAGCTGAAGGGTTTTATTGATGCAACAAATAAAAGCTATTACATGGCTGAGAGATGGCTCTTTTTGTCTTCCACTTCATTCCACTTTCCATTCTTTTTTTATGCTTTTGTTTATTGCTTCCTCTCACCAAGCTGAACTCAGTAGAAACATCTGAGCACGGGGGGATGCAAAATGCTTGATTTGATGATGGTTCAGTGTTCAGCTGTGTTCACCACCTCAGCCAAGCATTTGCACACATTAACATCATGACCGAACTGCTCCTGCTAAAACATAAATGACAGCAGTTGTGTCTCTGGCTTGCATGATGGGATTCAGTGTTGGTCTTCCTAAAACTCAGTCTTCAGTTTGATAACATTAAAGCTGATATTGTTCAAGATTGGACTACAAACAGAAGTAAGACGTGTGAACATGCAGGACAATTACATTCTTAGGCCGCGTTCAGACTGCCAGCCAATATCCGATTTTTAGTCTTTTGAAGTCTGAACAGTCCCAAACCGCATGAGATCCGATTTTTTCAAACCAGATGGAAACCACCTCCGGGAGGTAGTTTCATATCCGATCCATATCGCATTTGGGCAGATGCGTGTCAGTCTGAACAGCTCCAAACACTCAGATCGGATATGACTGTCCCAGACGCTCCAAACCACCTGCCCATTTCCAGTTGTGGAGCTACTCATCCTTTCACAGAGAGCATGTACAATCTCTGATGTCACGTCAAAAACTATTATTTGTAGTTTAAGTGTTGCAAATTCACATTACAACATGTTTTAATAGCAGAAAAAAAGGCTGCATTTCCACGTAGGTGCGGGTCCCCGCGTACCCTACGCCGTAGGTCTGCGTTGGTGTAACGCGGGACCATAAATCAGCCTTCAGTCGCCCTGTGAGCCTGAACCTGCAGCCCGTCAGCTCATCAGGAGGAGAGGTTACAGAGCGGGGCTGCCAGTTGTTCATTGCTGGTTCGTTTTGTTAACTCTGAGCTTTGTTGGTTGGTTTGTTAGTTTGCTGGTGGTTTTGTTCTGAACACTTTTCTCTGTTTCTCATTTTGCTGGGACGCCGGTTCCCTCCGCCGAGACACAACTTTAGCGGTATGTGTTCATTTTTATGTCTAAAAATGATGCGCAGTGCCGACCCAATCAGAAACGGTACAGATATTTTGGGATTTTTTTATATATAAAAAAAAATACATGCCTTCACACAATACACGCGCTGGGTGACGCCTCTGCTCCGACGTCGTTGCTACGGCAACCCGTCAGATCAGTCAATGATGTGGCCCAGTCTGAACAGAGCCAGATCCGATATGGACACTTGCTAAAAACAGTGTGGACAGTCAGCCCTGAAAATCGGATATGAGAAGGAATCAGATATGAATCAGATTTGCCTGCAGTCTGAACGCGGCCTTAAGGAAAATGGTTTGGAATGATCAAAGTGTATTCATTTTGAATCATTGAGATGTCAGTATGTCACCACTCACCTGTCTGACATCATTATGCAGGCACTGCGGTGCCCAAAAAGTTCCACCTCCTCTCATCACTTGTCTTATTTTTTCCAGCTTCATTTCGTCATAGTGATTAAAAAGATGACATCGCAGAGCTTCCATGTACATGTTTGCACTTGCAGATTTTATTATGCTTATATCTTTGTAGTGGGGGGCTCAGTGAGTATGGAGTCCGGGGCCCTCTATTAAGGGCTGTCCGGTCTCTGTATGATCGGAGCAGGAGTTTGGTTCTCATTGCCGGCAGTAAGTCAGACTGGTTCCCGGTGCATGTTGGACTCCGGCAGGGCTGCCGGTCCTGTTCATAATTTTTATGGACAGGATTTCTAGGCGCAGCCAGGGGCCGGAGGGGTTCCGGTTTGGGAACCTCAGGATTTCATCTCTGCTTTTTGCGGATGATGCTGTCCTGTTGGCTTCAGGCCGGAACCTTCGGATGGATATATATCTTTGTAGTAGGGATGGGCGGTATGGACAAAAAAATGTATCATGATAATTTCTGGCATTTATCCCGTTAATGATAAAAATGACGATAGAAAAAATACCAATTCAACTACACCTTTTTAACTATAAATCTATCACCACATTCAGTCTTTGGAGCCCCCAAATCCCTGCTCTAAATTGAATTAATAAAAAACAATTAAATTAGTACACCTGTACTGCAAAACTGTAATGAAACAAGTTTGAAATGTAAGAACAGATTCAACATTTAATCAAACTGCATGGCTTAAACAGTGGGATAACAGTGCAAACAGCAAAAGTACCATTGTCCTTCAAGTTTTCTTAGCTTATAAAATCACAAAGTAGAAAAAAATACAACCTGATAAATAAAGAAACAGGACAAATAAATAAAAGCCATCCTTTTGCACCTACTGTTTTTTTGCAGACTCTGCACATAATAGATGATGTTTGCTCCTCATCACTCTTTTTAAATCCAAACCAGTTCCAGATAACGTTTAACAACGAGCTCCTCGCTCTCAGATCCACCTTCCGCCATGTTTGTTAAGGCTGATTTATGGTTCTGCGTTAAATCAACGCAGAGCCTACGGCGTAGGGTACGCGGCGACATGCACCGTACGTTGCGCGTTGATTTAACACAGAACCATAACTCAGCTTTACACAAAAACTTCATCAATATCGCCCATTCCTACTTTGTAGTAATAAAAATCCTTGTAAAACCTGGAGAATCCATTCAGACTGCCTAATGAAGCTGGTATGGTGGCAATTTCAAGCCACGTCCAAATAATTGCTGTCGGAAGCAGGTACGAATGTGCATCAACAGAGAGCTGTAAGCATTCCAGTGAGGTCAAACTTGAGGAACCAGGCAGTTGACCCTGGGCTGACCCTGCAGGGAAGAGCAATAAAGAGACATAAAGCATGTGGGTGTGGACCACGTACTCCTTCTGCCACAGAAACACTTTTAAATGCGTTAGTTTTTCACAGACATTAATCGTACTGGCCCTGCCTGTTGAAATTTTAAATTATTTCATCTGAACAAAACAAACTACTGTATGCTGTTGAGTAGTAATTTCTGTTTTTGATTGACAAGTGTCCCCACCATCCCTTTTTCAAGAAACATGCATGTTTGTTTGTAATAGCCACAGTTCTATAAGTAGAATAATTGTACTATACTGTGTGTATACAATAATAGTATATGTAGATTTATTAAGTAAAATGTTCCTCAGTGATAAAAGGGCAATAAGCAGTGGTGAAATCCAGGGTGAGACTGTGTTGAACCTTTTGAATTTTAGAAAAGAATTGACTAACACTGGACTGTGCCTAATATGAGCTCTAATATAATTTGTTATGATGTTGTAGCAACAGCAGAAGTCTGTGTACTATTGCTCACAGTGGTCCAGTGGCCTAATAGCAAACCACAAATACGCTGATTTGATTTACCTGCAATCCAGCCTTCAACATTGCGTATAGTCTGGAAACAAATCTAATATTCAAACAGCTGTGCTGATACTTTATGCAATACCGTTCTGAATCGTTTGAGTTTGTGAAGAATCAGTTGCACATCTCCTGATTTCATCTTTTTTCACGTAGAGAGCTGTTTTTCCAGTGGTGAACAAGTTAAGTATTCCTGTGGGCCTCCTCCCTGAGCCATGAGAACAGCAAAGGGTTGGCATTTCTTGTTTTTGAGCTCAGTTCTGAGTTCCTAAAAGTTTGCACAAAAGGCCCGTTGCCTAGCTGCGGGTGCCTTACTGAGACTGGCTGGCCTGCTTTGTGTGCACGGCTCTCTGACTGAACAGGATCCTCTGCAGAATCATCTGGAATGCAGTCAAGCAGAGATATCCCTCCTATACTTAATCTTTCTCCAGTTTTCAGCTGGCAGGAGGGAATCATTCATGTGTTACCATAGCGCTTTAGCACCCTTTTCAGCTCAAACCATTGAACTCAGTGAGGGTTTTTTTCAGGCATTCTTTTAGCGTTAACTATTTGTGTGGTCTACATTTAACACGTTTCAGACTACTTAAATGCAGTAAGACTGTGTTCACTGCTCAATGTTTATGGTCATCCTTAAAGTCTTCTAGTCATCTTGAATGGCTGTGACGAATCATGGATGATCTGTGTCTGCACTCCCCAAACTGAAGCCTCTCCCATGAGCCGCCGATTGATCTATTTATTTATTTATTTATTTTTGACTCTCTACAGAAGGAAAAAAAAGGTTTGGTGCAGCAGGGTGGCTGGTGAGTGCTTGAATGCTGGGCAGTTATTCTGAGCATGTTGGCCAAGAGGAATTAAAAAAATGCTTCTTCGATCTTTTAAGACATCAGTATCAATCAATCAATGACTTTATTTGTCCCCAAGGGGGCGATTCGTTTCACGACAGTTTTTTTTTTTTTTGTTTTCTTTCTTTTCTCAAGTCCACAGTCCCATACACCACGCACTTTATACCTCTACTCTGCACCTTATAACTGTGACACCAGCACTTTACATTAGACACTTGCACTTTACTTTAATCTGCTGCTACGACTATAACTTATGAATGTAAAATACTGTGAAATGTGTTATGTGGTTGGTTGTATTATTGTTGTATAGGTTATATTATTGTATTACTGTATTTCATAACTGAACACTGTATTGCTCTTAACTTGCCTGTTTTTATATCCTAGCCGGGGGGGACTGCCAATGGGAATTAGCCAATAGGCTACAGTTGGGTGCATTTGCCTTTATTTTTAAACACATAATGATGTGCAGTGTCCCTCCTCATCAAATAAATAAAATGAAAATGAAATGAAAGCACACAATGGTAAATATACATACAATATACATAATAAATTACAATAAGTTACACATCATAGTACAGACCTAAGCTCTAGTTAAGAGGGAAGGCTTTTTCACCCACTACCCTTTCCTTCCGGCATCTAAAAGAACCATAGCGGAGGAACAAAGGAGTGTTTGTATCTGTTTGTCTTTGCAAAAGGGAGTGTAAGCAGTAACTGATGGTAGAAACTGAAACTGTTTATTAAGGGATATGAGCAATCAGACAACATGGAGTTCTTGATCAGCTGTTTGTTATAAAGTTCTTTAAAAAGTTTAAAGTATAGTATAAAGTTTGATGAGCCGACCCAATGATTTTACTGCTTAGACTGACAACCTTTATTGAGCAAATTTCTGTCTTTGACTTTCAAAGATTGAAACCAACAAATAAAAGAAAAAGTGATAACAGATTCAATGAAAGAACGATAAAACATAGTCATCAGGGAAGAATCGAGTTTTCGAAGACAAAAAAGGCGCTGCTGGCTTTTCTTATATATCGAGTCTATATTTTTTCCAAATGACAGTTTGTTGTCAATAATAGTGCCTAAATATTTATAGGACTCAACAATTTCAACTTCTTGACCCTCAGTCACTTTACTTACAGGAGAGGTCTGCACGTGTCTGAAATCCATACACATATCCTTTGTCTTTAAGACATTCAAAGATAAAAAAGATTCCACACATTTCAAAAAGTATTCAAACACAAGACCATGTGAAGTCTCAGTTATTCAGCAGGCTCACTAGAACAGTGTCATCCGCAAACTTCAGTATATGACAGTTTTCAAAAGTGCTACAGCAGTCATTTGTAGGGCTGGGCGATATGGACCAAAAGTCATATCTCGATATTTTCTAGCTAAATGGCGATACTCGATATATATTGATATTTTTTCTGTGCCATAATTGGGGTTTCCCCCAAAGCATTATAGCATCTCTGTTAGCTTCATTTTTTTCTGAGGCAAACCCTTAAAAAAACAGTCAGTTTTAATACAAAGCCTCGTGCCAAATGTCACACAGGTTCCTTTATTAACAGAGGTCTGCACAATATCAAAATGTATAAAACAAATGAAATAAAAATAAACTGCCTGCATATATAGAATAAAAATGCTTCTTGAATAAAATAAAACAAATATCCCTTTCCTACATAACAATTAAATTAAAATACACTGTGAAATTAATACAATGTAGACAGTAACAGGCAGACTTTTCCACTGAGGTTGACAGTTGTGCAAATAACACAACATTTGTGCAAATCTCAAATAAAACATTCAAGTCAATTTGTCACAAAATAAGATATCAAAATCATAAAAAAAAAAAAATTTAAATCGATATAAACGATATTGTCTCGTACCATATTGCGTTTGAAAATATATCGATATATATTAAAATCTCGATATATCGCCCAGCCCTAGTATACAGTATGTACAACAGAGGGGAAAGGACGTATGGGAGCTCTGTACTTCCCTGTTGACGTGGTCTGCATCGAACCAGCAAAGCTTTCTGGGGACGTGCACGTTGGCCTAGAGCGGTGCAGGGCTCCTGTGTGAGGGGGGGGAGGTTTCCAGCTGTGGTGGACAAAACCTGTTGGTTCAAGGTGGAAGCATGAATTATACCTTTTTAGGTAATAAATACATCATAAATAACCTCATGTGAGCATATGTTATACGTGATTTATGTTAGAATTGTCATAAACCATTCTCATCAATACGTTGAGCGACACGTTGTCATCCCACTGTGCAACTAACAGGAGAAAAGTCTAAGAAATGTATTAAATTCATTAAAGATAGTATTTTTTTTATGTAAACATTTGTTTTAATTTAAGAAAAGCATTACATTTAATTAAGTAAGCCCAGAGGTAAGGGCAGCAGATATCATACAACTTTATTGTACTTGTTTTATTGCAGTTTTTGAGTTTAGTTTAGTTTAGTTTAGAGTTTATTTACAAATAATTTAAAAAACACAAATACAGATAATAATCAATCAATTGAGGTTTGTAAAATGGGACTCCCCAGAAGCTAACTGTAGCTTATGAATAGGGGCCCAGTCACACAGCAAAACAACTATAAATTACACATATAATACATATACATACAGTATATTAACCTTATAACCTAAATAAGAAAAACACACAAAAAAAAACCCTGAGACCTCCTCAGATCTCCTAGATACAAATATATTCTTATAAAAATAATACATCAGGTATTGGTACATACAAAATTTAATAAGAGACATAATTTAATAACAATTTTTGTTTTAGTCTTTTTTTTAAAATTGAGAGAGATCCAGACTCTCTTATAGCACTATCAATCTCATTCCATATTTTTGGACCTTTACAGGTTACACTGAAACTTGTACATTTCAGTTTCCTTTTCTTTCCCTTTAAAAGTTGTTTTCCCCTTGTGGTGTGTTCATGAGTGGGAGCATAAATATCAGGTATCAACCGTGATGCACCTTTTTTTTTTTTTGCATTTTTAAAATGGCATTGTGTTGTTATAAGATTATTCAAAAATGTTACTTTTGATATCCACTGGTATCACTTCATCTACAAAACCATCACTGGAAGCACCCCTTCATATCCTGACTCACTACTTAATATCAACATCAGTGGTAGGAACCTACGTTCAAGCAGTTACATGAACCTGGTCGTTCCAAAAACCCGCACCTCCTTTGGCCATAAAAATGAGAATAATATGATCATTTTAAATAGGCTGAGTACGAATGGATAATCTGTCCAGTTTGAGTGTATTTGAAAGCCTAAGGACCTTACATTTTCTTGAGCTGGTTTTTTTGATGCAGGTGCATGATGTTTTCCAACCAAACACTATACTGTTACAAAATATGAGACAGGAACCAGATTTTACAAGATCTAAAACAAATCAAGTCTCAAAATGTCCACAGCAGTTCAAGAAAACTGTAACTTTTGCATCATTCAGTTACGCGGTCCAGGTGGTATTTTCCTTTCCATTCTGCAAAATATTTGTATAAGTGTTAATGGTTAAAATTGGCTGCGTTATATCTCCTTCCTGAGTAGCTGTTAAACTAGCTTTAAAAAAAAGAAATTACGGCACTATTTATTAAATATTTAGGCTTTCAGATTTAGCATCCCAATTTTTTTTCTTTCTTGTTTTTTTTTTTGGTCATACAAACAATCAAAATTAAAATGTATTTATCATGTCATAAAGGTTTTTTCACTGTAAAAAAAACAGCAGCGTTCTGTCAGGGTTTGACCCTTCCCGTTTTATTTTGAAGCCCGTCGGTGCGTCCGAAATGCCATACTAAACAGTATATACTCAAAAAGTATACTATACTACTATAATAGTTCGGCACACTTTTGAGTAAATATCAGTAGTATGCATTAATTGGGACATACTACTCAGAGCCACACGGCTCTTCCTGCCATTGGGAGGGGGAATTGTTACCATGGTAACAACTCCTGTCACAGCAGCAGTAGCAGCTCCGCTCTGCTCTTTCCCGTTTATCCTGGCCCAAACAAGATGATATTACATAATATTATTATATACGAATATTATAATATTAATATTATATAATAATATTATTATACTTAATATTATACTTATGACATATACGTATCTGCGCAGCACTTAGCAACCAAACACCGCTGCATTGCATTGTGGGAAGTTTCTGCTTAGCTAGTGTCCATCAATCATGGATGTATTATAATAACTGGATAGCAGACAGGAAAATGGCCGCCGTTCATTTCAATGGAAGTTGCTCGCCTGGCGCATACGCCGAAAAATTTCCTGACTTCCGGGTTTACTTCCGCGTTAAGGGGCCCATAGAGCATGCGCAGTTGAGTCACCTCCCATCATGCCCCGGGGCAATGAGAACGAGTATTAATATAATATTAATGTATATTATTACATGTATATTATTACATATATTATTAATGCCGTGACGTCACGCCCAGAAAGAGACTTTTCTTTGACTTTTCTGGCCGTTATAAAACATTTTTGACGGATATAAAGTCCATGACTTAAAAATATAGAATACAAAGATTAGTAATTGCCGGTGATTACAGCTGGAGGTTCCTGTGAACAGTTTTAGAGGCTTCTCTTTTACTATTGTGGTCTATGGGAAAAAAGCTTTTTGGGCCCCATGGGATTTTTTGTTGCAGTACCGCGGCTGGACACTGGGAAAAATCGGCATGCCTGCTGAGTGCGAGACTGGGGGCCTGCCATCAATCCATACTAATACATTTCTCCAGGATACGCATACTATTGTGTACGTAATAATGTTTCTGACGCACTAAAAAATCTCACATACTGTTTTTGCCACTCATTAGGGTGGAAGGATGGAATTTCAGACGCAGCTACAGTGTTTCAGTTCTGGTTTGACCTTCCTGTTTCCCATCTGCCTTGATTGTCTGCACCTGTGTCTCGTTAACCTTTGTGTATATCTGGTCTTGTCTTTCCCTGCTCCCTGCTGGTCCATACTGTTTCTACCTCCATGTTCCCATGTGTTTACAGTTTTTGATTCTAGTTCCGAGTTTTTTGTAAACTGCAAAGCAGTGCTTTTTGTTAGTTTAAAATAAATCCTGCTTTCTGAGAACTCCTGCCTCCTGCTCTCTCCTACATCTGGGTCCGAACAACTACCGTTTCCTAACAGCGTTCATGCCTTCTGGCCTCTGTGGACATCAGGGCAGTAATGCCTTAGTTGAGTTCAGGTAATAAAAGAAGACAATTTGCTGACGAGGTCCTTCAGGCAATACTTTTAAAATACTTAAGTTAAAATCATTCATACTACTTTTTAGTAAACCCAATGAACTGAATTTGAGGAGCTACATTTTTCAATTCAATTTTATTTATATAGCGTCTATTCCAACAGAAGTTGTCTAGGATCTTTCCAGAGACCAGAACATAAACCCCCGAGCAATTATTACATAAACAATGGCAGGTAGAAACACTCCTAGTGGGAGAAAAACCTTAAGCCAAACAGTGTCAAGAAAAACTCCCCTTTAGGAGGGAAGAAACCTGGACCAGGACCTGGATCATAAGGGGGGGAAGAAACCTGGACCAGGACCTGGATCATAAGGGGGGGAAGAAACCTGGACCAGGACCTGGATCATAAGGGGGTAGAAACCTGGACCAGGACCTGGATCATAAGGGGGTAGAAACCTGGACCAGGACCTGGATCATAAGGGGGTAGAAACCTGGACCAGGACCTGGATCATAAGGGGGTAGAAACCTGGACCAGGACCTGGATCATAAGGGGGTAGAAACCTGGACCAGGACCTGGATCATAAGGGGGGACCCTCATGCTGGAGACCAGCTGAATTTAAATTAAATTAAATTCATTTTAATCAAATTAAATTATTGTTTGTCTTTGCTGCATTTAAATTCACCTTAATTTTTTTGCTAAACAAGCTAAATTTGATGGAAGGGGAGCTATTACTGCTGTTTTAAGACTGAAATTGGATCCAGTGGAATGCTTTGCTTGAATCGAATTAAACTGCCATTTGTTATGGATGATTTGAGTTGAAAGACCGACAGCTTGAAAGTAATTAATTTTTCTCTGGATTTTAGAGTCTAAGGCTACAACACTGAATCAGGCTTGTTGATGCCATTTGTTGGTATCTCCTCCTCTGCTGTGATTCATAATTATTAGGACTGTCATCGCAGATTAAACTTCAGGGATCACATGGAACGTGTTGTTGACGAGTTGAAATGCAGTTCTGTACCTCACATCCGGTCTTCGACTCGTCTTATCAGATTGTAGGCGTGGCTTTGTAAAGTGCTCATGAAAAGGAATAATTAATGTGCCGTTCTTTTTCACCGTTTACATTGCTGTTATGATGTTGCTTCACCGAATATACATACGTGTGACAGGCCGACCCGATCTGTTGTTCGGTAGTTCTAATGTCGGTAAAGTGCGCTAAAAATGTTACTAGATGACATCATTTACTAATTAGCTCACACATACTGACACAATTAAATAATAAAGTGACTCTCTTCTGTCAGACATAACAAAAACCCTCTTATTATACTCAATTTTATTGAAACCAGTTTGTTTAGCTATGTTTTAAAATGAGTTTGATCAGGTTTTGGAGAGCAAGTTGTCAGATAGTTGGGTCTCAACACGACAAGCATGTTTTCTGTGGTGCGTTTACCATTTCCTGTGCTCTCTGTATCGTACATGGTGGCATTCTGCTTCATGCCCCAGGTCCTGGTCCAGGTTTCTTCCCTCCTAAAGGGGAGTTTTTCCTTGCCACTGTTTGGCTTGAGGTTTTTCTCCAAATAGGGGAGTTTTAACCTGCCAGTGTTTATGTTTATGCTTGGTAAAATAAGTGCTCGAGGTCATGTTCTGGTCTCTGGAAAGAGACAACTACTGTTGTAATAGACGCTATATTAATAAAATTGAGGGTAGCATGAATCCGGCATCGACTCCATCTGACACGCCCAGATCTGCATCAGCCACATCTTCCCATGTTGGAGAAAACGACCAAACAGATGTTTCTTTAATAAAAAAAAACATGAACCATTAATCCTTTAAAAAATGTTGTAAGCTCAAGTCCACAACATAATAGGGTTGTAACAACATATTGTGCCACGAAATTTCGCGATACAAAAACGTCACGATACGTGTCGTGACAAAGTGTATCACGATATTGGACCAAGATCTTACTCCGCTCAGAAGAAACTAGTCCCGTTTTGCGGTCCCGTTTTGAGGTCTGAACCTTTACTTATGTAAGGCTGGTGTAGAGTTAAGCCTTACCTTATTAAATTAAACCTTTTTCTGGTCGTGAGTAGGATAAACACGGGGAAACTTCTGCTGAGTTCCAGTGTACTTTAATGTCCCTCAACAGTGTAGGATTTTAGAACATCAACACAGCACCTAGTGCCGTACTGTGGCGTATCACTCCGCCCAATCTAAAACAGACTAATCACTACAGATAAACTGACTAGTGTCATTATAGTCCCTGATTTACATCAGAATATAAAGAATATATTTATAAAATAATGAACCCTGAATTACCAAAATAACCTTCTTAACAAAAATAAATCTCCTCTTACACTTATAAGGTGAGCATGAATCAATCTGTTTTATGATGTAAAATTGTATGTATTTATTTACTTTTATTTATTTAATTTTAGTTGTTACATTTCTGGAAAAGAAAAAAGTTAAATCATACATGAGAGAAACTATTCAGTTTGTGGAAAAATATTTGTACTTGTATGAAACTGAAGATGCATAATGCAAACCTGACATTTACTTTTAGTTCAGTTTGTGGAAAATGGTGGGCCTGGCTTGCTCTTTAAAACTTAAACAGTTATAAAGCATTACAAACTGGAACAATAGGGCAAACGTACAGCATTGTTTTGTATTTTGTGTCTTTCAAATAAAAGACAATTTTTTCCAGTCATATGTTCCTCATTCAAGGTTGTTAAAAAAATACTGCTATAATATCGTATCGTTACCGTGACCTCAATATCAGGTATCGTACCGTATCGTGAGATTAGTGTATCGTTACACCCCTACAACATAACCAGCTAATTATCGGTTTTTAGGTCTGTTGGTAACTGATTTTCTACATACATGCTGCAAGTTTTATGAAGGGTGGAAATGCTGAATTTGAGATTAATAATTCAAGATCGAATTGTGACGACATGAATTACAACAATTGCAGTTGGATATTTTCCCATTCAACGAGGACTTGTTCAGCTCTGACTTGAGCTGTTGTTGGCCAGTCCTTCTTGAGAATCCTCCCGGGGTAGTTTTACAACCGTTCACACCTTATTCATGTGACTAAAACATCTCGCATGATGATCAGGAAAATGATGTACCGTTGACAAAGACAAGACGATCAAGTGGGTCAGCGGTTCACATGGGATTTGAAGAATGTAGAAGTAGAGCAAGAGCCTGTTGTGAGAGGTTATGACTGATCTCAGGTGGCAGAGAAGTTGAAAGCATCTGTGCAGCGACCTGACAATTCTCACTCCTTCCATCCATCCGTGCACGCCCAAAAATGGGTATGCATGTGAAATACCCAAACTGAATGTTAATGAATCAAAAAACACATAGCTTAAAATAAAAAACTGAGATTGTTGTTGGATGAAAGCGAATTTTAAATTGTAAAGTTCTGCTAAAGAAGGATATATAGAAGTCCAATGACATCTGTTGTGATGGAGCACTAGATTCCAGGAATGGTTGTGATATTTGATTTGAATTGCTTTTGCTGAAACATTTTAAGATATCATCAAGAGACTTTTTGAAGTGTAGCTCTTGATAGAACTAAGCTTCTCTATTATCTGTTCAGCTCTTCAAAAGACGCTGCATGAATCTTAAAACCCAAATCAACAGTTTAGGAGTTAAGTCCTCTTCCTCTTTGTATACTTTGAGCTCCTACGGATCTGCGTTTTGGCTGCATGGAGTTTCTGTGAGAAGGGCTTATCATCATAGTAGCTTGCTTTAACAGTCAATAAACATCCTGTATATCATCAAGTGTACTTTTCAAACAGAGAACATGGTTTAAAATCCTGTAATATACTCTTATTGACAAGGCTGGCAGCAGAAATAACATGTAAAAGCATCTCTTTAATCCCAGAGTGCTCTTGTCGGGACATGCTAGGACCATCTGTTTTCACTCCAATTATCACCTGCTCACTTTATGACTCTGGATTGATAAGTGGCAATAAAAATGTGAAAATGGCCCGCTTCCAAATGGGAAATATTTACTCCAAAGTTGGGAAACGTTCCTGTGTGCATGCTAACGCAGTCATTGGTCAGTGCTATGTGGGTTCATATTGGATTCTGTTTACATGCTCACTTTGACTTTGTGCACCACATGCTGATGTTAAACTGTTCTCCTTTGACTTTTTTAACACACATCATTAGTGATGAAGTATATACACCTTTGCAAAATGATTTTTTGGAAAGGCAAAATGCATCAGTGGAGATTCAATTTGTTCCACTATTTTCATTTGTATATACATTAGATCACTGTACTACATGTTTTAGGTGTTTCCCTTCATCAGTAATTTGTGTCAGGGTGTGTTGAAACAGGGGAACTGCACAGTGGCTCTCAGGGGACAGGGTTGCTTACGCCTGATCTGTAGTTTAGGAAGTGCTATGGACAGCTGTAACGCACTAACAAACTGCTTTGGGTGTTTAATTATTTTTATTTTTGTGTATTTTTACTATTTAAAGGGGACCTATTATGGCATCTAATACCTATTTTAAACAGGCCTTGAATGTCTTAAAAACAAGCTTTTGATTGTTTTTGCTAAATAAATTAGAAATTCAGCCTCTGAGCCATGTTTTTATCTTCCCATTCTCTAACCTCATTATCTATGCAGGATTCTGAGTGGGCGGGGCTATGATAATGAGGCTCTGTGCGGATTGGCTGCCTGAATGACGCGATACACCGCTACGAAAAAATGGCGGAAGCTCCGGCCGGCGGAGTTAGTTGTGGAAATGGTTTCATACATCGGAGGTCAACCTATGGAAATCCGTAAATCGTTACGTAACGACAGGATCAGAATCTGAACGGCTCGTAGATCCACATCACACTGGATGGATCATCCGGGCGGCTGTACAGACACTGCAGAATCTGGTTGCTTTCCTCCTTCTCTGAGTTGGCAGGCTGAAGGGAGACCACTTTATATATGTTAAAGCAAGAAAAAAACTGTTTTTCATAATCCCTTTAATGAAGAACATATAGAAGCTTGGATAATGATGAATCCTCTTGCACAGTCTCAAATAGTTTTCTTCTCTCTGCACCATGTCTTCTTTGTGTGTTAAACAGCGCTTTCTGAATATGAGGACACATTAATATGTTATTTTTCTAACTTCCATGGGTGAGTCCTGCACAGGGCTCTGCCCCTCATATTGCCTTGGCTAACTGACCACTTCCTGCTCGTGATGTTAAAAGGAGGTTTGAACAGATGTGCTGACGTACGGCGAGAGGAAACTACACCCTCATGTAGTGGAACAAATCCGGCAGACGTGTATCTGCTGTACGTCTCTCCGCCGCTTTCTCCCTATCAATGCATCCATGTGCGGTAGATGCATTTATATTCATCCACGGTCTGCTATATGCTTTCCCACTTCTTAGCCGAGCAGGATACCATCTATCAGTGACTACGTTTACATGCAGTCAAAATTCGGGTTAAGGTCAATATTCTGAATGGATGAATACCAGAGGACAAATTGGAAGCACTGCTGCTTTCCATACCAAATATTCATATATATATATATATATATATATATATATATATATATATATATATATATATATATATATATATATATATATATATATATATATATATATATGAATCTTTGTATATGAATATATGTATATAATATATCAACTTTTTTACAGGCTCTAGACCCAATATGAAGACATACAACATAAAAATATACATATATATATATATATATATATATATATATATATATATATATATATATATATATAAAATTCATTAGAGATATAGTTTCTATTGTATCTATTTAAAATTCAGTTAACTGTAAAATATTTATTTTACAGTTAACTGAATATATATATATATATATATATATATATATATATATATATATATATATATATATATATATATATATATATGTTTTGTATATATATGTTTTGTTTCATCTATTTCATTTTTTATTTTAAATAAATTCAATTTTAATGTGGAATTATAGAAACAAATTTTCTACAATGAAATTTGGAATTTGTGGGGTTTTCAGTGAAAGGAGACATCTATATATCATCTATCTCCCTTGATGCTATTCTCAGCTTTTCTCTATCTTTCTTTTTAAGATATTTTGGTATAGAAAACATGTTTTTCAGTGACAAAATACTGTATATTGTGTTGAGATGCTTTTAAATAAATATTAGAAATGATAGACGCAAAAAAATGTATATCTACTAACACTAATTATCAGCATTTTTTGTTCTCTTTAATTGATAAGTTAATATTACTTAAACCATACTTGAGACAGTTAGACCCATTGTCTGCACACATATTAATGGCTGATAACATGCCCCAAGGGGCCTCGCGCCCCAAGGGCCCCTAGGGGTCTGGCGCTATGGGCCGTTTTTTTTTTTTTTTTTTTTCCTTCCTTTTTTCCCTTATAAATATCAACAGTCACGTTCCATTACAGACCTAAATGTGTACTAGTCTGTGCATATCAATAAATATATGTGCAATGATGACGCGTGTCTGTTGTTCAATACAACTGATCAGACCAAGCGCGGACACAAGCTGCTCTGATCCAGACGGGTGGAGTTGGAACAAACTGTCACACAATGTCGAGAGAACGAGACAGAATCAGGAAATTTCCATCAGGGGATGAAAAAAGAAAAAAACTAAAGAAAATGGAAGAGTTTAATGCCTCTCTGAAAGGCTCGTTTGATAAATTTGTTACATAAATCACCGATCCTCAAGCAGCCGTGGGGCCCCGCGTCGAGGCAAGCCCAGATGATGATGAGGCAGGGGAAGGTATCCAGTATTTTGCTAATTGGAGAGTTAGAATTGCGCATATAGACACCCGATCCGACCCGAAAAACCCCAAAATTTTTGGCTAGGAGGGCCCTCCTAGCTATTTCGCACAGGGCCTCGCAACCCAAACGGCTCTGCATTCGCATACACATACATACATATACTGTACACATACAGACATACATACTACAGCACACTTTGTCTTACTGCAAATTTTATTGGTCTTTGTAGATTTTACTTCTTATTTAACTATTCAATTTAATCAACACATTTCATTAAGATTTTCTGCAAAATGCTCACAATCGATAAGATAAGGATAATTTAATAGCATTTAATAGAGCGTTGGTATAACGTATAAATGATACAAATCTAAAAATAGTCTGATAGACTTTTTAATATACAACACATGACTTATTTTGGAATACAAAGAACCAACTTGACTATGACTATGCTATGTAAAATGTGAATTAAGTTTTATTAGTAACTTTGGTAAGTTTAAGATTTCATAAATAACATCGATGGAGGGGGGCCCAAAAATCACAGTCTGCCTAGTGTAGTCCATTTATTTAATCCGGCTCTGGTTAGACCATAGCAACATTTTTAGATTTGTTCACAAGTGTTTTGTCAACTTGTTTTACAAAGAAAATCAATATTTTACAGTTAACTGAATTTTAAATAGATACAATACAAATGATATCTCTAATTATGCCTCTTGTTTCTCTTTTTGCGTCCTCATCATACGAGAGGTCTCCTTCACAATGCATAAGTCTAATGTCAGCCCTGGTTCCTGCTGCACTTGTGGATTATATCTGTCCAGCTCGGGTCATCCCGTGAGAGCTGTTGCTGTCACAACCTGGAAAGTGGTGACGTCGTCCACCCGGCCTGTAATCTCTCTGTTTTCCTGTTTGCCAGGCTACTATGTGTTGGGCACACGTCGGCTTGTTTCACTGTTTCCTGTTCTCTTTCCGCAGCTGAGAGGATGAAGGGGAGGAATCCTAGCAGTTCTAGCAGACTGTAATAACAGAAAAATCAACCATCCTGGCACCGTTGGACCATACTGAACCCCTCCTGCCTGCAGTGGAGCCCACCATGAGTTAGGGAGCATCCAAGACCATCCCCACCACCGCCTTTCCCACGGCTGTATCATTCCCCCTGCTTCATGAGCCAGCAGGATGTGGCTGAGGTTCTCGCACTCTCCGAGCGCCTCCTCATAGCTTCGCACAAGGGACAAGCCGACAATGTGGTCCAGCTTATAAACAAAGGTGCCAAAGTAGCTGTCACCAAGGTGAGCGAGTAATCCTACACGCTTGATACGGACAAGAAAATTACTTGGAAGTGTGAATCTGTATTAGGTTGATGACTTCAACACTGCAGAGCTACTGTACATGTCTTAACAATTGTTGGTCAGATGCTTGAATTTACTCTCTTTAACTCTTTTAGTGTGCATAATGAGACAGCATGTATTTGTTTTAGAGCTGCTTAATGGTTTATATCCTCAAGTTTGCAACGGACTCTCTGTTGTAAAATGGCAAACTAATTTTCCATGAGACCTTGAATACATGGCAGTTCAATTCAGTTCAATTCAATTTTATTTATACAGGGCTGTCTCAGAAAATTAGAATATTGTGATTCTCTTTCTTAAGAAAACTCAAATATTCTATCTCAAAAAATTAGAATATTCTGGGAATCTTAATCTTAAACTGTAAGCCATAATCAGCAATATTAAAATAATAAAAGGCTTGCAATATTTCAGTTGATTTGTAATGAATCCAGAATGTATGACATTTTTGTTTTTTTAATTGCATTACAGAAAATAAAGAACTTTATCACAATATTCTAATTTTCTGAGACAGTCCTGTATAGCGTCTAATACAACAGAAGTTGTCTCTAGGATATTTCCAGAGACCCAGAACATAAACCCCCGAGCAATTATTACATAAACAATGGTAAAAACTCCCATAGTGGGAGAAAAACCTTAAGCCGAACAGTGGCAAGAAAAACTTTAGGAGGGAAGAAACCTGGACCAGGACCTGGATCATAAGGGGGATCCTCCTGCCGGAGACCAGCTGGACAGAGCAGGAAAAGGGAGATCAGACAGAGAGAATTAAGAACAGAAAAAGGAGAGACACAGACACAATGGCCAGTTAGTGCACCACAGGGATGACTATATAAGCAGATGTAGACAGCAGACACTGAGGTGATCAGAAGCAGTGGGATGATCAGAGGGGGGACTGCAGGTCAGCATGCAGCTCCTGAAGCTCTGGCCTGCAAACATACACAGAAGAGAAACTGAGGGGGCAGACCAGCACCACAAACTACAAGAACAGTGGAGAACAATGATGGTTATGAGATACTTCTAATTGATAAATGAGAAAGGAAGAGAAGAAGATGAGAGAAGGAGGGGTGATGGGCACCGCCCAGTGGATCATGTCGGTGTCCCCTGCAGCGTAGCTCTAGAGCAGCATATCTACCACCAAGCTGTTTGAGACTAACTATCATAGTCTTGGCATTACGTGGCCTGACACTGTGAACTAAAATGATACCAGAGCGCTGGTATCCGATACACTGAGCGCTCATGATTGTGTTTTGATCAGCAGTATTTAGGATTTTTGGCAAGATGCCGTTCCTCGGACAGAGGGGGTAGAGTTACACAAGCATTCTTCCACTCAGGAAAAGGAATGCACATTTGGCAGTTTGTAAACCTAATATGATGAATGGGTTCATATGAACAGGAAAAAAAGGACGAGATCAAAACAACAGGAAAGAGTCTCAGACAGGTAATGGCAGACAATGCAGAGAAATTAGATGAAATGGTGATTTTACAATTAAACACTTAAATTAATTTAAAATTCATGAAATCCCTGTTTGAATATTTATTTGGTATAAAAACAACTGAAGCACACAACTGAATAAATGTTTCAGCAATCGTTTTCATGAATTTGTATATACTGTACTTTAGAGTTAACCCTCATTCCTGAACTGCTGCCTTTTGATAATGTTGAATGCAAAATATATTTTAAACCAATCAAGCTGTATGTTGTACACAATGACAACAGGTGTGATGAAGGGACAACTTTCTTTGTGGACTTTTAGCAGCATTGCTCCTAAATAAGTTGTCCTCTTTCTCCTTCACTATTTGCGATATTTATTGAGCCCTTAGCAGCTGCTATTAGGCAAAACAAAATTATTAAAGGCATACAATGCAAAACTTTAGATGACAAGATAAGTCTTTATGCTGATGATTTGCTACTCTTTCTCCACAACTCACAAACCTCACTGTCACAGACAATTGCACTCAAAGATGGATTTTAATCTCTAATTTCCAGAATACAGCCACTACTCAATTAAAATCAGGAAACATTAGATATCTGGGCATAAACATCTCCCCTAGGCTGTCAGAGTTAACCAAACTGAATTATGTTCAGCTATTAAGAAAAATAGAGGATGATCTTACCCGATGGAATTCTCTTCCCATTTCACTCATGGGGAGAATTACCACCATGAAAATGATGGTTTTACTAAAAATAAATGATCTTTTCCCAATGATACCCTTCAAACCCCCTTCCCCATGGTTTAAGTCACTGGACTCATACGTGTCAAAATTTCTATGGAAAAACAAACCACCACGTATTAGCTTAAAAACGTTACAAAAAAACAGAGACTGTGGAGGTTTAGACCGAGCCAACTTCCAGTATTACTTCTTAGTTAATAAGTTAGATTATATCTTGAAATGGTGCCAAAATCACTCACTAGATAGTCAATGGCTGGACTCAGAACAAGTGTTTTGCAATGATTTGGAAATCTCAGATTTACCATTTACTAGTCAAAAAAACAAGCATCATACATGCTTTAAAAGTGTTAATATTAGCTCAACTCTGACAGCCTGGTGGGACTTCCTTAAAATAACCAGTCTCACTTTTTCCAGGTGCTAAGCTACGTTTTGTAGCCACAGCTGCCCTGGGGCAGACTGACGGAAGCGTAAGTCCATAATAAGTAAAAAAATATAAATTCAACCAACTGGATCTGCAACTTCCCATTAAGGTGACATAATTACTTAATCTAAACACCCCAAAATTAATATCATAGCTATATAGATTAATGTCCAAAATAGATAACTCAGTCTCTCTTCCGATCTCAAAATGGGAGGCTGACTTATATCTTAACTTATCAATTTTTTTGGTCACAAATACGTTTAATTATTTTCACTCTGACGAGAATCCAAACGTGCAACTTCTAGGTTCTTCATAGAATACATTATACTGGACAAAGGATGTTCCAGATGGGTTTTGCACCCTCTAATATCTGCTCACAGTGCACAGAGAACACCCCTGATAATTATATGCATGCTTTATGGTTCTGTGCACCTGTGCAGAGGTTCTGGATGGAAATATGTGAATATTTATCCACATGGCTCAATTACAGAATTCCAGTGTGCCCCACACTATGCATACTAGGTAACCTGGGTGACATCCACATGGAACCTAACTTGGCTCACTTGGTTCTCACTGCCTTATTTATCGCAAATAAAACCATTCTAATGAATTGTAAACAAGTTTAATCTGTGTTTTAATCAATTCAGGAATCTTTTGTCAGATCATATCAGTAATGAGATAATGTCTGCTTCCACCAAACATCATTCGGTAGAACTGCATTCTCTCTGGTCCCTGACTATAGGCTTCATCACCTAGTGGGGTCGGGTGGGTGCTGATCATATAAAAGTATTTATAATAATCAGGACTCTTATTTATGAGTTTACAGGGTCCTGCAGTAAAAAACGGCGCTGTTCAGTGGAAATGGCACTGTTCAGTGGAAATGGCACTGTTCAGAGCACGTTTGCACTGATCCAGTTGGGTTAAGATCCCCTTCTGATACCTGAGTTAAGATACATTTTGATACCAGACCTTCTCTACGCCATTAATATTGTTTATTGGGTATGTTGGTTGTGATTGTCATGGGCAGCAGGGTGGCTTGGTGGTTAGCACTGTTGCATCACAGCAAGAAGGTTCCCGGTTCGACTCCCTGGGGGTCTTTCTGTGTGGAGTTTGCATGTTCTCCCCGTGCTTGCGTGGGTTTCCTCCGGGTGCTCCGGTTTCCTCCCACAGTCCAAAAACATGCATACTAGGTTAATTGATGAGTATAAATTGCCTGTAGGTGTGAGTGTGAGTATGTCTGGTTGTTTGTATGTATGTGGCCCTGTGATGGACTGGTGACCTGTCCAGGGCGTAACCCCTGCCTCTCACCTGAAATGAGCTGGGATAGGCTCCAGCAGACCCCCGTGATCCTGCAAAGGATAAAGCGGGTATGGATAATGGATGGGTATGTTGGTCGTAGTATGAACCTTGAACGATTGCTGCAGAAAGTAGCGGATTTGTTTAAAAGTGTAATGCATTTTACTTGATAATTTTGGGGAGATAGTTGCTAACTGAAAAGCTGGAAACTCTTCCTTTTTACAGTCACCTAACAATATGGTATATACCGTTGGGCACTTTGGGTTGCATTGTATTGTATGAAAAGTTCTTGACTTGATATGTCTAGGATGGGGGAGGTGCACACATATATGTCTATAACATATATGCTTATCATCTGTTAAACATTGGATGTGCAGGAAGTGTTGACGAGAACTGAGCCACTAGAATAAGACTTTCATAGACCAGACCAGAGCACTGTTGACTGCTAGCACATGAGCAACCCCAGTCAGATGCTCACAAGATACTTGAGAACACAGTCTACCCCGTAACAGCCGTTTCATTTCAGGGACAAATAAAGGGATATTTAGCACTTGTCTTTTTGCATGTTTATTTGAACTTGAACATAATGAGGGGGTTTTCTGACACAATCATAAACAGTACCAAAGTGATAAAGAGCATCATTCCTACAGGCCGAGAGTAAGAGCGTGTCTCATACGGAGCACTTTAATCTCAATACAGTTCACTATGTACACAGTGTGCTCAGTGCTGTCGGAATCTAAAACAGCTTCTGCTTTACCTGAGTCACTTCAAAGACTTAAATTTTCACAAGTTGTAAATTACAAACAAAATGAATCCAGCTTTCCTTCTCATGTGTCTTAACTCCTCCCTTTTTTTATGGGATATTAGAGTTGGGCTAATATTGGTGATGGAGGCATACCTCCATCCTTTTTTTTTTAAACAAGAATGTCCAGGTAAACTTCAGGGACTTTTTCAAAAAAGTGTCTCACTCCTTTTGATATAAGTGTCCAGCATTCCCGACCTTCTGATTGTCATGAGTGGCTCATGCACAGCAACAGAGTTATCATTGTGGGCACGTTTATACCTGCAGAATATGTGTCCAGCATGTGTAAGGGCACAAGTGTGAGATTGAGAGTGGATACAAAGCCTCAATAAAAACAAGATATACGTCTGGAAGGAACAAGAATCAGTCGGGGCCAAAATGATAGAGATGAACAAATCTAAAGAACTCTGACCTCGTCTGCTCCACAGAATGAGACATAAATATACATGGGAAGTCCTGGCATGTTCTGGGTCTCTGGAAAGCGCCTAGAGACAACTTCTATTGTAATAGCTATTGCTATATAAATAAAATTGAATTGAATTGAAAGGAATTGATCCCTCCCCAACCGTAACTTTATGGCCCTGTTTGACACTAACGTGGCAAAGTTATCATCTCCCATTCCCTGTGGAGTCAAAATGCTCCTCCTCGATGGGTCTGTGCACACGGGTCCAGGCTGGGACATCAATGTCCTGTCCCTTTTTATGCTGTCCTTTATATAATCTTGTAACAGTAAAGGTTAACATCTTAGCTAGTAGTAGCAGCAGTATATAGATGTGAATCAAGACAACAACTGCAACTATTAATGTCCCTTCAGGGCCTGATAAAGTATTTTTGAGTTGAATTGAGTCAAATAAAGGAATACAACGCGTCACCTAATAATGCAAAACTGTATAGACATCTAAATCAGGAAACTTTGCAGGTTCACCACCATAGATGAAATGCCATAGGATGATTTTGTCGGTAAATGCCGGTAAAGGTAAAGGGCCGGTTCTAGAAAATGATGACTAGGCTGCATCTCAGATCAGAGGGGGTGCACATGCCTGGCACGTTATTCAACACTAAATTATGCATTTTCCCATAATTTCAAGCGGAATGATACAAGCAAAACAATAATATTTAAAGTGTATTTCAAATGCTTTATTGCAGCAATATTGCTGCAGAACAAAGAAAATGCTACATTTAGTCTGGGCTACCTCACCCATCAGACAATCCAACAGATCTGTCTTACCCTGAAAATAAAACAGAAATTCAAACTAATTTTATCTATACAGCTCAAAACCATCACTAAACATGACAGTCATTTCAAGTGGAATCATACCAGTCAAACACTTATATTTAAAGTGCATTTTTGTAGCAATATTGCTGCAGAACAAAGAAAATGCTACATTTAGTCTGGGCTACCTCACCCATCAGACAATCTAGCAACAGATTTTTCTTACCCTGAAAATAAAACATAGAAATTTAAGAGGTTCAAGTTGAGATGGAGTCTCTGTCTCATGACCACCGTTGTCTAACTTGCTGGCGTGGTTGTGCTTGAACCACTTCCGAATATCCATCGTTACTTTGTGTTAACGGAGCAGTAGAGAGCAGCGTCTTGCTGGTGCAGGAAACTGGACGCAGATGAGTGACGTTCACTAAAGCCTGAATTATGGTTCTGTGTTAAATCGACGCCGTAGGCTCTGTGTTGGTGTAACGCGGAACCATAAATCAGCCTTAATGCGCGCGCACTTGTCAGTTTTTTTTCTCTGCAAATAGACTGACGCAACATCATATACAACATTAAATAACATTAGGAACCATCAGTCACAGGACTCCAAAAGGGGTTTAACCTGCAACATCAGACAAAGAGACATAAGCTGAGCAATCTTTTCAGGATACAATTGATCATCTTAACAAAAGTTTAATCCTACAAATACTTGGGCCTATGGATTCATGGCAAGTTGTCTTTTTCACCCCATGTGGAACATCTGTTTAAGAAAAGCTTAAAGCTGTCCTTGTTGTACTGACACATGGGTCTGAATCCTGCCTGAGTGTGTTGGATTACAGATCAGCTTCTTCAGCTCTCCACTGGCTCTATTTCACAGAGCGTTTTGTTTTATCACAGACTGCCCACAGAACCCACCGCCGTGAACTTTATGCTCTGCTCTCGTGGCTTTCAGGCAAAAGGAGCAACAGCACTGGTTTTTATGTGTTTACAAGGCTGTTTGGCCACATGTCTCCTGCCAGGAGTGTGGGCACCGGCTCCCCTTCAGAGTCCCCAAAATCCACTCACAACTTGGTGAAAAAGCTTTTTCCTTCGCTGCACGTTGGTCATGGAAAAATGAGTTCCAACACTTTATCTCTGAATTTAAAACTACTTCTATACTACTCCTATTCTTAGACCAGCGTTAGATTTTTTTACACTGTCCTTATTGTATGCTCTACAGTTTTAATATGATTTTGCTCTTTGAACTGGTGCATCCAAAAGATTTTATGAGGTCTAGATTATACGTACATTTTCTGACTCTGTTTTGCGTGCTGCACCAGTGTGCTTCTTGGTCCGGTCTCCCTCAAAAAAAGAGACCTCCTGCTAAAGTAAAGGTTAGATCAGAACAACACGGTCAGTCCTAACTCGTTGAGTACGGAAGAGTATTAGGGCCGGGCAGGAGAAAAATAAAAATAATATTTTAGAGGCGGAAGATTTTTTTTTTCATTATGCACTTCGAGAAAAAAGTCGAAAAGTCGAGATTAATGTTGAAGTAAAATTTCGAGAAAAAAGTCGAAATGTTGAGAAAAAAGTCAAAATGTTGAGCAAAAAGTCGAAATGTCGAGAAAAAAGTCGAAATGTTGGGGAAAAAGTCGAAATGTCGAGAAAAAAGTCGAAAAGTTGAGATTAATGTTGAAATACAATTTCGAGAAAAAAGTCGAAATGTCAAGAAAAAAGTTGAAATGTCGAGAAAAAAGTTGAAATGTCGAGAAAAAAGTTGAAATGTCGAGAAAAAAGTAGAAAAGTTGAGATTAATGTTGAAGTAGAATTTCGAGAAAAAAGTCGAAATGTTGAGAAAAAAGTCGAAAAGTCGAGATTAATGTTGAAATGTGGAGAAAAAGGGTGAAATTTCAACATTAATCTCGACATTTCGACTTTTTTCTCGAAGTGCACAATAAAAAAAAATCTTCCACTCAATTTGTTTTCCTCCTGCATGGCCCTAATACTCCGTAGTTGAGTGAGGAAACAGATGCTAGTTAATCTGCAGCGCTGCTACCAGGTTGCTCAGAGCAGCTCCCTCTAGGACTAAAGCCTGATGTTTACCTGAGCTTTGTCGCTGGCTTCCTTCCAGCCAGGCTCAGTGTAACTCAATCCGTGCACTGCATGAATAAAGCCGAGCCGCACCCAAACAAAAGACGAGCCTCCAAATGCCAACATAATACCCGGGGTGTAATGCAGCCTTGTGCTGTTGTGTGGGAAGACGCTCACATCTGTAATTAAAGCGTATTTAGCCAGTAGAGTTACAGATTAACAGAAATCACCTGGATACAATTGTTTGAAGTTTGAAATGTTACTAAGATGCTGGCATCCTGGTCTGTCAATGACGTGATTAAGTTAATCAGAGTCTGTTACATCGTATGTGAAGATTAAGATGTCTGGATGTGTTGAGATTTGAACCTAATTCTCTCAGCAAACATGTTCCATCTCCTGGCTTTCGTAAGGTGTACTTTGCCTCTCTAGACATTCCTTTTGTTGTTGTTGCAGATCATTTTATAGGAATATACGGTAACACTTTATAATAACTTTCCGTTATAACTAGTTAATAGATCATTAGTAAACAGTTAATTAATAAGCTATTAATGACTTGTGAAGTATATGTTAACAGTCTGTTAAGGATTCATAATGATGCCTTATAGATAGTTAATAGGTCATTAGTAAACTAATAGTTAATGAGTTATAAACTACTTGCTAAATAACAGTTAAGTTTGTTAAGGATTTATAACTGTGCCTTATAGATAGCCAATAGATAACTTACAAGCTGTTAGTTAACGAGTTTTATACCACAACCACGGCAACAGAGATTCAGAGAAGTAGAGCCAGTGTTCTGCCGATTTGTGCTGCTTTGCCGAAAAATCCTACCTAATGGTTTTCTACCTTTATAGAGCTACAATTTTACTGTGTTTTACTCCCTAACCCACTTCCTTTTCCCCCAAATGGTCCTACGAATATACTTGTGATCTTAATCCTAGTACCATCCAGCCATGCCAGGAGTAATGGCTTTATCTCCCCAGGCAGGGTGTCCTGCAGGAGGCTGCTGAGCCACGGTGTGAGCCACGCTGTGAGCCAGGGCATCCCTGCACATTTATCCTGTCAACGTTTTAGCGGCAGCATGCAGTAAACAGTTCTCACGAGTCTCAAGGAGTGCATTTACTCACAGGTATTCCTTAAGATATGTGGCATTGACCTGTGTATTTTTCACGGTGATATCCTCTTTCAGTCAGAAGTGTAAGATAAGCACAGCTGCAGTAATAACGACTTATTTAATGATGCTGTCTGTCAGGAGAGCATTTCATAAGAAGCGAGTCTTCCCAGAGGCCATGCATACCGACTTCACCGGAGTGGAGTGGAACAGTTACGTAAGCTTTTTGTCTCGGTGCTTGCTCACAGGTCCCTGCTTCTGCAGGAAGCACAGATCCCTTTTCATCCTCTGCTGAACTCACACCAACAGCTGTGCACTTGAACTCTGTGCACTTGAACCTCAGATTAAGGCTTTTTATGGAAGGATTTGTTTGTTTTCACTCGATCCATTTCAGAGGTGGATGGTACTCTGGGGCAGATTGTCTCTGGTTCTGCCCCCAGATGACCGTAGTCACTGACCCTGCAGCGACGTCTGCCTGGCTGGGCTGTGACGGTGTGGGAGACCGCAGAAGTTCAATTCAATTCAATTTTATTTGTATAGCGTCTAATACAACAGATGTCTCTAGACCAGGGGTCGGCAACCCAAAATGTTGAAAGAGCCATATTGGACCAAAAACACAAAAAACAAATAGGTCTGGAGCCGCAAAAAATGAAAAGTCTTGTATAAGCCTTAAAATGAAGGCAACACATGCTGCATGATTCTATATTAATTATAACTGGGAAAGATTTTTTTTTCATTATGCACTTCGAGAAGAGAGTCAATGTCGGGAAAAAAGTTGAAATGTCGAGAAAAAAGTCGAAATGTTGAAAAAAAGTTGAAATGTCGAGATTAATGTTGAAGTACAATCTCGAGAAAAAAGTCGAAATGTTGAGAAAAAAGTCAAAATGTCGAGGAAATAATCAAAAATTTTGAGAAAAATCTTGAGAAAATAGTCAAAATTTAGAGAAAAGTGTCGAGAAAAAAGTCGAAATGTCGAGATGAAAAAAGAAGGAAAAAAAGAAAGAAAAAAAGGTCAAAAACTTTTGAAAAAGCTCCAGGGAGCCACTAGGGCGGCGCTAAAGAGCCGCATGCGGCTCTGGAACTGCGGGTTGCCGACCCCCGGTCTAGACGCTTTCCAGAGACCCAGAACATGAACCCCCGAGCAATTATTACATAAACAATGGCAGGTAAAAACTCCCCTAGTGGGAGAAAAACCTTAAGCCAAACAGTGGCAAGAAAAACTCCCCTTTAGGAGGGAAGAAACCTGGACCAGGACCTGGATCATAAGGGGGGGAAGAAACCTTGAAGAAGTAGGCGTATCCAGGCAGCTCTGTCAGCCCTCCAGGGGGATGTGCGTACCTCTGCTGTGATTACGCTGGAAGGGGTTTTCATTTGGCTGTTGATGTGTTTTATCTCCACAGTATGGCAGAAGCCCGCTGCACTTGGCAGCCTACAAAGGCCACATTGAGGTTGTGCGCCTCCTGCTGAAAGCTGGCTGTGACTTTGACATCCAAGACGATGTGAGTAAATCCAACTATCTGTCAGCTGCATCAGGCATCACTTGGCATCCACCTCCAGTCTCCACCGGCGGTCCCCGCCGGCTGTATTTCCCTTTGCTCTCAGACTCTCTTCGCATTGGGAACAGCCTTTAAACTGTAACTGACGGTAGACCGATGGCCTCCAGTAGCCTGGAGTGGGACTCTCTGGACTGCCCACTGGTGGGTCTGCTTTCAGACTGCACGTCCGTCTCCCCCACAGACAGGGGGGAAGCAGATCTCTGGCACTGCCGGGTTCACTCTCTGTGGTCACTGAGCTCTGCAGCAGACTGCAGTTTATCATCTGACACTGGGGGAAGCAGGACATGCAGACTTAAGCAGCAGGAGGAGGAGGAAGAGGAGGGAAGACGATGTTGGAGAAAGGCTGGGAGAGAGTCTGGAGGATCAGAGAGAGTGAAGGTTAGCCAAAGCAACTCCTAGGGCCAGTCCCAATCCCCCCAGTCCTACTTTTCAGCCCTTTGCACGTTCCCGTGAGGGTAGTGGTGTCCCCATTCCTCTTTTCACCTAGGGGGAGTGGGCATAACGAGGGCTAGTGTGTATGAATCTAGCCCTTCACAGCGAGGGATTTCAGATACTGACTCGCTGACCGAGGGCTAGAGAAAATTTCCCAGAATGCTTTACGTCATCATTTGCAGACTGAATCAAACAAAAAACATGGCTGACATTTCTCATTTTTTTGTGAAAAAAGATCAATATTTTGAGTTAGTTTCTGCATAAAATGTGTTTTGATTACATTTCTAGCGAGAAATATATATTTTACTTTCATAATATTCACTCAGTGAATGTTCATAATCACTCGCTTGCTCGTTGTTGCGAAGTCTTTTCAAATCTCGCCAGAATAAAGGCTGATTTATGGTTCCACGTTACACCAACGCAGAGCCTACGGCGTAGGGTACGGCGTACCCTACGGCGTACGGTGATTGATTTAACGCAGAACCATAATTCAGGCTTAATGTGAAGCTGCAAAGTTTTCAACCTGATCTCACAGATATCGGTGAAATACCCAGAACCGCTTACGTACCCGAACGTTAACCACGCAGTGACGTAGCAAGTGGTGTCCCAATCCCTAGGGAACATTACAAAGCCCTACCCCTTGTGGCTTCATTTTTAGGGCTAGTGGTAGTGGGTGAGGGCTAGTGGTAGTGAGTAGGGTGAACATTGGGATTGGCCCTACTGAGCCAGGGGAAGTCTGCCCCCTCTGCCCCGTCCTGCCCTCCTCCATCGCTCACGTTGTGCTTGGCTAAGCTTCACCCAGCTTGGAATGACTCTCTTCTTTACTTTTGCTTGACATTTTCTATAGGAGATCGTGCACAAGGCTCATGTTGTTTCTTGTGCTGTCATGTTGAACCTGGTCTGATAGCTCACAGCTAATCTGCTCCGTGTGCAGGCGTCCCATTCATGACTCAGCATAAAGGGGAGCTGGACTTTATCCGTGGGTCTGTGACGGCACTACTTTCATGTGCTCACCACCGTGAACTCAAGGATATTGTGTTGCACTAGTATAACTTAAACACATTAACATCTTAACTGTTTAAGAGATATGTCCAGTACTGGAGTTGAGGGGGGATGAGGGGGGATGAGGGGGGATGGCATCCCCCCTGAAATAAAAACGGTAAAAATCATCCCCCCTGTAAAACTGCCATCCCCCCTTTCCATCCATTATGTCATTTCATCAATGAATGTGGTTTTACTGCTATTTCAACATTTAGAGTCATCACCAGAAAAATAACACCACAAAAATAACTTGAAAATCTTGTTCCACTGGCAGATTTTTCTACTTATTTCAAGTGAAAATCTACTTGAAACAGGTGAAAATTGTTGTTTTTTCCAGTGATGAGTCTTGTTTTAAGTGTAATGAGATTTCTTTTACTAAAATGAGACATTTTAACTAGAAATAAGACAAATATTCTTGTTAAGATTTAGAGTTTTTGCAGTGATCCATGTTACTTATCCTGTGAAGGACAGAGTCATATTGATAAGTTCAGAAAAGTGTTTTTTATTGTTGTGTTTTGATGTATTTGATGTAAGCTTACAGCCTTCTGTAAAGCTTACAGAAGGCTGCATTTAAAGGAGCTTGAGGCCGGATTGTGGCAGGATTTATGAAAAAAATCTGTATACATTTTAAGTTTTCTAGTAATAATGTCAGATGAAGCGTTCCAAACCCAAAAGAATGTTTCCTCTAGTGTATCTCTCCTTTGCCTTGAACAGGCTGTGTGCTGCAAAATGTGCTGCAATTCGGTCCCGAATTTCCTGCGCTGGGCTGCGGATGTGACGTCA
Organism: Cololabis saira; assembly: GCF_033807715.1. Lineage (NCBI taxonomy): Eukaryota > Metazoa > Chordata > Actinopteri > Beloniformes > Belonidae > Cololabis > Cololabis saira. The sequence continues at coordinate 6,865,799 of NC_084604.1, read as the reverse complement.
CATGACGCTGCATGCACGTTCTCCCCGTTCTCCGGTGCCGGCTTCATTGTTGGCTGCAGTACCCCCAACGGCCGTCGTGGTGAAGGGTGGCGCTAGAGAGTCTCATTTCTTAAAAGGAGCCTCAAGCTCCTTTAACTGCTGCTATGTCATTCCTGCAGTATTTCTGCAGGTGTTTTAGTCAGCGCTATTATTTGTAATATATTATATTATTTGTAATCAGGACAAATTATCTGTCCCCATTTGATAAAATCCACCATCCCCCCTGATTTTTTTTTTTTTTTTACAACTCGAGTACTGGATATATTTTGTTAGTAATAAGATAAAAAACTTGCTGTCAAAATTTAACAGGATGGTTTGCTACTTGGAGAAATCTTAAATCTTAACGTATTTATATTTTAAATAAGATAAATTATTGGGTCATCGATAGTAATTAACATTTTGTTATTACTATTGTAATGCCATCCCCAAAAAGCTTCTGGACTTGGAATCATGCCACATGTTTTTATGCATTTAGGAGATGAGCAAATCCAATTTTACACAGAAACCCAACTTTTTGGTCTGTGGTTATGGTTGTGTATATGGATGTATATCTGTGATTTACCTGCAGGCTGCTACACCCCACTTTTGCTGCTACACCCCACGCTTGCTGTTTGAGCTGTGTCAGAGCTGAACGTCATGTTCTCAGTGTGCTCCTGTAACGTCAAATGCTCCAGTCATCATGTTGACATTGGGACTCACCAGTACGCCACACTGATCTTAAAACTTTGCCTTCACTTTGGCCTCAGTTACACACTACATCCTCGTATTGTTAGAATAATGCTTGCTACAGATTCGCTGCTAACCAATTAAAAGGAACCCTGCATATTAAGACATGTAGGTCTTAAAAGATAAATGTTGGTATCAATTATAACAATGTGATATAAAAAACCTTGTTGATGTCTTCGTTTTTATAAAATTTGAAAATATAATTTAACATGTAGGTCGCCATTGTTTTTTACATTCTGGGTAGTGACGTCACACGGTGGCTCCTGCTAGCCCCCGTCCACTGTTCTGACACCCAGAAACAGATGAAAACACAGCTAAACAGGTGACGGCGCACCAGAAACACAGATGAAAACACAGCTGAACATTAAGGTGACGGCGCACCTACAAAAAAGTAAAATTAAATTAAAAAAAAGTGCAGCCCCATACAGCATGAACTATAAAAACACCATAAAACTCAGATAGACTAACCGACCACACGTTTCAACTAGCAGATAACCGATGCTACAATAAAAACCCCAGCCAGATCTGCCGTCATTAAGTTAAATAAAGATGTTCTTGCCTATTTGAAGCGAAGTCTGCGCCTCCCGTTTCGTCAAAGTCCCGGGCCAGTCCCCTCAGCGTCGGGTCTGTCATCAGCACCGAGGCCGGTTTTAGGGGGGGAGAGGGGTGGGCTATGCCCATCCAAACGTGCATATTGCCCACCGGCGTCTCCATCCCGGCGGCGGTAGCGAGAGCGGAGAGCGGATGGCGGGTGGCGGAGCGCTGCGGGCTGTAGAGCCCCGGCTACGCAGGCTACGGCGAAGCCTACGCAGGCTACGGCGTAGCCTACGCCGTCTACGCCGTAGGCTACGCCGTCTACGGAACCTAATGCACTGGTAAGATGCGCACGACTTTGATCATTTTTGCAGATCTCCCGTGCATCACAGAACTTTGATCCAGTTTGCCTGAACCGAGACGTCTTATGGGCTCCCTCGTCAGCCTCCACGGCCGGGAGATGCTGCTCAACTATGTTTTAGATACCTGTCCCAGTTAAACTAATGGGGCTTATCTTCCCAGAGCCACCGTCGTACGTCATCGCCCCCAGAATACATTGCGCAGGTAAAACATGGCGCCTCCCGCAGGTCAAAATATGTAATAAACATTGTAGATTTTTAAAGCAATTAGATTATTTTATGTGTTTCTAACAACATATTTTAGTATAAGAGAACAATTGTGGCTAATTAGGGACTACATGTCTTAATATGCAGGGTTCCCTTTAAGCCCTCAGGTCAGCGTCTCAGTCGGCTGTTTATGTTGATAGTTTTGGTTAATGTGTGTCCACAGGCTGCTGTTTTATTAGGAAATAGTCGAGGCATACAGTAATCCCTCGTTTTTTACGGATGTTACGTTCCAAAAAGAACCTGTGATAAGTGAAATTCGTGAAGTAGGTGCCTTAATTATTATACAAGGCTTCAAATTGCAGAGATCATCCCCAACACGACCCGATTAATTGGATTTGAACAGGAGAAAATGAAAAAGGATTATTAAAAAAAAATACAATAAGTACAGCAGGACAAATAGTGACTGGTGTGTATTTCCCTGCTCTTCTGATGCTGCTGCATCCTGACTCGCTCTGTAGCCTCTTTTTCTTCTAAAGCCGCGGTGCAGGTGTGTTTTTTCCAGAGAAGAACATAGTTATGGGTCGTTGTCGCTCTTTTTTCTTCTGGGCAAAAAGATTCTTACAAACCGACATGTCACCATGGATTATATCTGAGACTGTAATGATTCATCAAAGGTCCCGTTCTTGAGCTGCTGCTGAAGCTCATTGGCCGTTCTCAGCTTGTTGCTAAGCAACCAGCGTTATTGACACAGGAAGTGAAGAAGCGGGGAGACTGTTTAGCCAATCAGAATGCAGAACACGATGCACAATGCAAATCCGTGAAGCAGCGAGACGTGAAAGGTGAAGCGGGTTATAGCCAGGGATTACTGTATTTCTATCTCCTGTAGAACCGTGAACCTTTATGTGTTTTAAATGTTTTAATCTGCATGGTTCAGAGGTTTTACTTATTTATTTTTTCAGGTTGGACAAACCCTCCGAGGTCTTTTGTTCAGCTGTTCGAAGCGGAAAGTTATCTCAGAAACTTAATTCAGCCGATGTAGGGCAAAGGAATTTGAGTAATTGTGATGTAAAGTGCTTGCAGTGTGAGAAACACATTCATTTAGCAACAGCAACAGGCCCTCCAGGATTTGAGTGAATGTCCAGTCCGTGTTTTGCAGTCATCAGTCAGGGCTGTTTGTGTGTTTGGCAGGGAGAACAAACAGCGTTACACCGCGCTGCTGTGGTGGGAAACAGCGACGTTATCAGCGCCCTCATCCAGGAAGGCTGTGCCCTGGACAGACAGGATAAGGTACACACACACACATATGCATGCATGCACACACACACCAGCGCTAACAGACCTGTGGGAGGACATGTGCATGGGCTCTGCTTTGGTGGTTCACAACTGTTGTAGATTAAGCTGACAACACGCCTTTATTCGCTGAATTTGCATGACACTGTTTCACTAAGCCAGAGTTTTTCAACTGGTTTTGTCCCAGGAACCACCATTATAACCAAGAACCAACTCGGGGACCAACTGCTTTTGGGGATGTTTGTTTTATTTTGCACTTTGCTTTTAAATAAGAGTATGGGCCTATATAGGCTATTTATTTGCATCAGTGTCTATTTTTATTTGCACCTTTTGCTATAAAAAAAAAAAAAAACAGTCAAAGAAAAATGAACAATAGGAAGCCAAGAGGGCTTATAATATTACAAAGTTCACTCTCACTCATTTGACATAATTTGGATGGGTAAATTATTCACAAAAATGAATAGTAAATGGAAAATAAATTGAGTCTAAAGAATAAATATATATTTTAAAAATTATTATTGTTTCCCATTTACAATTTCACGGACCACCTGCAGTACCGCCACGGACCACCAGAGGGCCAAGGACCACAAGACCCTGCACTAAACAAAAGCACCTATTCTGAAATTGCGACAAAGGAACCAAATGAAGGATGTTTTTCTGAGCCTAACGCTCCTCGTTGTCTCTCTGTGTCTCCCAGACTGTAATTATTTTGTCCTGCGAGACTTTTCTTCAAATCATAGAAAAAGAAGATCTCCACTTTGAAGAAGGCAAAGACAAAAACGGTTGTGGACAAATTATTGCGACGGGCTGATGCGAAAATAGTCAACAGAAGAAGGGAGCGGAGGATCATTCAAATAATTATTCAAAGACAGCCCTTATGTAATGCAGTGTCACATTAATAATTAGTTAATGTTAGAACACAACTACATCTGTCACATCCGCTCCAGCTCCACAGCTAGGTTTTTCTTTGTGACATTCAGGTTTTGCACAATTTTAGTGGTAATAATTGCTTGGGGTTCATTTTCTGGGTCTCTTGAAAGCACCTAGAGACAACTACTGTTGTAATAGACGCTATATAAATAGAATTGAAAAAAAAATGCAGCTATTGTTGTGGTATTCATGGTACAATGAAATAGTGGATGTTCAGACCCGTCACAGGTCACTCCACTCTTAAACCCCCCACAATGATCAGGATGACAAGAGTCCTTAACAATGTTTGCTGATATGATGTCTAAGCAACATCCTTGGTTGAGGTCAGAGGGCAGGGCCACTCACAGCTCTGACAACCCCCAGTAGAGCTCGGGCAGGGGTCGGCAACCCAACATGTTGAAATAGCCGTATTGGACCAAAAACACAAAAAACAAATCCAGTCTGGAGCCGCAAAAAATGAAAAGTCTTGTATAAGCCTTAGAATGAAGGCAACAGCCACCTGCCTGGTAGAAAACGCACAATTTAAATGACATATTTTGGTCAACTAACATGACTAAGCATAAATTACATAGAAACACCAGCAAAAATATATATTTTTTAAATGAAATAAATAAGGATTTAATCCAGATTTAAAGTAATTAAACCTTCATATTGTGCAGTTTTTATACGTTTTAAGGATTTTAAGTAATTAAACCTTCATATTGTTTAGTTTTTATATATTTTAAGGATTTATTTAAAAAAAAAATGTTTTCATTATTTTTTTTTTTATTGTAGTTTGTAGTTTATTGTAGTTTTCAATTTGTTTGTTATAAGCGCACCATTGGTCAGACATGCACAGTGGACAGGCAGTGGTTGATTTATTCACCAAAATGTAATCGCCTCTTTTGCTATTGTTGCTGGCTGTTTGGAGGTAAGAACGACGGACCAGGAAGGCAGTGGCCAGACCCTAGACTCGGAATGTCCAATTTTAAAAAGGGGATAGAAAAAATTGAATAACATGAGAAATCAAGTGCTCATAGACGGGCAGAAAAAACATATTTGATGACTAAGTTTTGCATCAGTCAGGAGAGCACAGTTGTTGGTGAATTAATCAAAGCTGAGAGGGAGCAGGTTAAGAGAAACCGGAAAATATTAATGAGACTAATTGACAGCACCCTGTTTTTAGCTCGCCAGGGTTTGGCATTTCGGGGCCACAGGGAGATTGCAGGACTAGGTGCTCCTTCTTCTAACGAGGGAAATTTCCTGGAGCTACTGATGCTGCTGGCCCGGTATGATGCTCTCCTGGAAGAGCACGTGAAAAGCCCAGCGGGCGGGCGGGTTTCATATCTGAGCCACCAGTCACAGAATGAGATAATTGCAGCGCTCGCCAGCGAGACCATCAGCCACATAGTATCAGAGGTTAAATCAGCACAATTTTATTCTGTTATCGTTGACTCTACCATCGACATAACGCGAATCGATCAGTTCTCTCTGTCCCTCAGATACGTAAGTGAAGATGGCAAAAGTATCGAGTGCTTCATTCAGTTTGATGAACTTCCAAATAGCAACGGTGATACATTTTATGACTGGATGTAAAACTCATCAGGGGGCAGGCGTATGATGGAGCAAGAACTATGTCTGGTCACGTACCAGGGCTGCAGGCAAGGGTCAAACAACATTGCTCTCAAATAGCAATTTATGTGCACTGCTGTGCACACAATTTAAATCTCGTCCTCTTGGATGCAGCATGTTCCTCGTGCAGCGCAAAACTGTTTTTCGGCACACTGGAATCCCTCTACTCTTTCCTCACTTCCAGCCTCCCATGATTTAAGATACTGGAGGAGAAAAAGGCCAACATGCAACTAGAGGAAACAATACTAACATTAAAAAATGTATCTAATACAAGGTGGGCATCCAGGAAGCAGGCCACCGGAGTGGTAATGCGCAGTTTACCTGCTATAATTGCGGCATTAGAAAGGATTAAAGAACATAACCACACTTCACCAAAGACAGCCTCTGAAGCACATGGACTCCTTCACAAGATAAGCACATTTGAATTCAATGTTATGCTGTGCTTTTGGAACGCGATACTGGGGAAGACATTTTATTGCCCAACTACCTCCAAAAGGAATCTCTGGACATTAATGGCACTTTTGCACTAGGACTTACTCGGCCCGACTCGGCTCGTCACGCCTTTACCCGCCTCTACCCGTGTGTTTTTCCACAGCCAGGGGAGAAGTGGGCAGGTTGGGGTGAAGCTGCTGTGACGTACTTGATTGCGCAACCGCGAGCGGCTGAGAGTAAAACAGCCCATCTACATCCCTTTTTTAATTCTGTCGTCAGCCACCAGGTTTATGAACATCTGCACCTCAGAGTAGGATCACCAAACAGACGTTTTGCGCTTTATAATAAAATCGCCGCGAGCCGTGGGTCGCGGGCATGGATGTATTATAGAAACTGGATCGGAGACTAAAAATGGCCGCCCATTCATTTCAATGCATTCTGCTCAGCCAGCGCATAAGCCGAAAAAATCTCTGACTTCCGGGTTTACTTCCGCATACAGCGGCCCATAGAGAATGCGCAGTTGAGTCACCTCCCATGATGCTCTGGGGCCTCCCATCATGCCCCGGGGCAATGACGCGAGTATTAATATAATATGTATTAATATAATATCTTAATTAATGTATATTATTACATGTATAGCATTACATATATTATTAATGTATTAATATAATATAATTATATAATATATATTAATATAAAACATCCGTGGAATGCACGGACACGGCTGTGACGTCAGCCGTGACGTCACGCCCAGAAACAGACTTTTCTTTTACTTTTCTGGCCGTTATAAAACATTTTTGACGGATATAAAGTCCATGACTTAAAAATATAGAATACAAAGATTAGTAATTGCCGGGGATTACAGCTGGAGGTGTCCTGTGAACAGTTTTAGAGGCTTCTCTTTTACTATTGCGGTCTATGGGAAAAAAGCTTTCTGGGCCGCATGGGATTTTTGGTTGCAGTACCGCGGCTGGACACTGGGAAAAATCGGCGTGCCTTCTGAGTGCCAGACCCGGGGGCTGGTCGCGGGTCGCTCTCGCGCTGACTCCCGCTTCCTGATTCAAACGTCTGACGACCCCGCCCCCCGACCAATCAGAGGCGCGGAGGGTGGTGACCTCAGAAATAGTCCCTGCTCAGCCCGCTATAGAACCTCACTGAAATGGTTACAGAAAAAAGTATCGGCTTGGAGCGGCTCTACCCGTCTCAGCCCTAGTGCAAAAGGGCAAAACGGGTAGAACCGAGCTGAGGTGGTACTAGTGCAAAAGGGGCATAACACAGCTGTTCAGCTGATTGACAGCTGCATGAGACAGCTCAGGGAAATACGCACAGATGGTTCGTTTGAAGAAACGGCAGAAACGGTTAGAACCTCGGCAGAATAGTTACACAAAAAGTATCTACTCGGCACGTTAGACCCCTAGTGGGAAAGAACCAAACCTAGGAGAGTCGAGTCGGGCTGAGTAGGTGCTAGTGGAAAAGCGCCATTAGTGATGATCACGTACACGTGCTGTTCATATCCTCCTCTTCTTAATTTCTTACAACCACTTCATGGGTTCCTTAGACCTGTATTCATGAAGGATGATCACATGTGGATTTGTGTCTTTTGCATGGTCAGGATGGCAACACAGCTCTCCACGAGGTGTCCTGGCACGGCTTCAGTCAGTCTGCCAAGCTGCTGGTGAAGGCCGGGGCCAACGTCCACGCCAAGAACAAGGTACGCCTACCGTCTGAACTCTCAATGTTGCTCAGCAAAACAAATCACAGCTCTGTGATTGTGAAGAACATTTCTTCCCTCCTTACCAGTGAAGTTGCATTTTAAGGGTCTGGAAGAAAAGCGATAGTGTCATGACCAGATAAACCAGGGGTCGGCAACCAAAAAAGTTGAAAGAGCCATATTGGACCAAAAACACAAAAAACAAATATGTCTGGAGCTGCAAAAAATGAAAAGTCTTGTATCAGCCTTAGAATGAAGGCAGCACATGCTGCATGTTTCTATATTAGTTATAACTGGGGGAAGATTTTTTTTTTTCATTATGCACTTCGAGAAAAAAGTTGAAATGTTGAGAAAAAAAGTCGAAAGGTCGAGAAAAAAGTCGAAATGTCAAGATTAATGTTGAAGTACAATCTTGAGAAAAAAGTCGAAATGTCGAGAAAAAAGTCAAAATTTCGAGGAAAAAAGTCGAAATGTCGAGGAAATATTTAAAAATTTTGTGAAAAAAGTCGAAATGTTGAGAAAAAAGTTGAAATGTTGAGAAAAAAAGTCAAAATTTCGAGAAAAAAGTCAAAATGTTGAGATAAAAAGGAAAGGAAAAATGAAAAAAAAAGAAAAAAAAGAAGAAAAAATAAATTAAAAAAAAGAAGAAAAAAAGCCCAAACATTTTTGAAAAAGCTCCAGGAGCCACTAGGGCGGCGCTAAGGAGCCACATGCAGCAGATAAACTTGTATTCCAGCTGGAGGCCATACGTGACCCGCCAGGTGATACGAGGCAGTGGAGTTCAGCGCAGTGACCTCAGAGTGGGACATGAACACGTGTCGTGCCTCCCTGTGTGGCTACAGGAAGCGTGTTTCTGTCCGTGGCTCAGGTGTGCTGTCCTAATACGCTCACTGGGGCGTGAATGTGTGTGACGGGGGACTCTGCATCACATTTAGGATCAGAAGCCCTGCATGAGCGTTTGTGTGGATGATGAATAATGTAGCATGCTACATAGAAAGCCTTTATTGTCATTATAATGATATAATGAGATTAGGCAGCAGCTCCATAAAAGTGCACCCATGTAAAGACTATGTAAAAAACTAAATAAGAAACAGGAAACATAAATATATTTACACTATGTAAATGAATGAATGAGAGAATATTGCACATAAATGAGTGAAGAATATTGCACAGTGTGAGGTAGCTTGTGAGTTCAGATTGTTCACAGCTTTGGGGAAGAATCTGTCCCTGAGTCTGTTTGTTCGGGTCCGTATGGACCTGAAGCGTCTGCCAGAGGGAAACAGGTCGAAGAAGTGGAAACCGGGGTGGGTGTTGTCTATTAAGATGTTGCTTCTGATGTTTGTCCCTCTGTTTTCAGGCAGGCAACACTCCCCTCCACCTGGCCTGTCAGAATGGTCACGCTCAGAGCTCCAAGGTTCTGCTCCTGGGAGGATCCAGGCCCGACAGCAGGAACCACGTAAGCCCTGTCCTGCCTGGTTCTGGTGGGAACCGCTGCAGCGTTCCCTCCACAAACCTGTTCATAAAATGACCCACTGCAGAGTCAGCACTTCTGAGAGGTTTTTTTTTTTTTTTTGAATAAAACAATGTCAAACGAAGATGGAGAAAATGGACATTTGTGACATCACGTGTCGGGTCAAAGCACTCAACCATAGCACATTCAGACCTCATTTTAATCAGTTTCAGTTGTATTATTATTGTCTGACCTTCACCTGCACTTTGATCAGTCTCACTGGCATCATAAAAGATACAGCCAGTAAAAAACAGTATTTAACAGGAGAACATGAAAGAAGAAGTAGAAGCATCAGAGACACTCACATGGAGACACATGCAGGACTGTTGATAATTCTGGTGGTTCATTCTTCCGTGTTCTGCCATGTTTCTACCACTCCGGACTTCTCAGTGATGTGTGTGTAACATGGTGGGGGTGGAGTGAGCCACTTCCCCCTCGTTAAAACTCCAAATAAGCCTCAACCAATTGAGCAGCTTGGTTGATGTGAGGAGAGGAAGATGATCCCACTCTGGGATTTCTCTTCCTCCTAGCGCCGAGGCAAGCTGGATTCAGGTTCAGGGTCCTCCGAAAAAAGTCCAAAGAGACAAATTTGAAACATCCACAGCCGCTGGACATTGGTTAAACATGGGTCCTTGTATAATTTTTTTCTTTCCCCTGTTTTCCTAGGGGGGTGACACGTGTCTGCACGTGGCAGCTCGCTACAACCACGTGGTCATGATCCGCATCTTGCTGGGAGCCTTTTGCTCGGTGTCGGAGAAGAACCTGGTGAGTTGTTCCAGTAAAGACACTGCTGTTTACAGTTGGAATCAGGAAAGATGCTGAGCAGGGAGCTGTTGCATCCATTTGGCACATGTCATTGGAGGAACATCGGCCTATGCACTATTCACTATTCACTATTCCAGTGTGAATAGTGCATTAGAATGATAGAATGTTGAAATACAATTTCAAGAATAAAGTTGAAATTTTGCCTTTTTTCTCAACATTTCGACTTTTTTCTCGACATTTCGACTTTTTTCTCGAAGTGCATAATGAAAAAAAAATCTTCCTCCTTTCTCCTGCCTGGCCCTAATACTCTTCCGTACTACCTGTTTGTTTTCTTATTTTATTTTTATTTTTTATTTTTACTTCCTTTATTGTTGGAAAAAACTTGAAATCCCCAATAAAAAGAAAGTTACAACTTAAGAGTTGCTACTAGAATGATCCGTGTTCTCTCTCCTCCCCTGTGGTCCTGCAGGTCGGGGACACGCCGCTGCACGTGGCGGCTGCTCTGAATCACAAGAAGACGGTCCGTCTGTTGCTGGAGGCCGGGGCCGACAGCCGCACCTGCAACAACGTGGGTGCTGCAGCCCTTCACACACTCTTCACACTCTCACACGCATCTGTGGTACTCTAGTACTGTAGTTGAGGGGGGATGAGGGGGATGGCATCCCCCCTGAAATAAAAACGGTCCAAACCATCCCCCCCTGTAAAACTGCCATCCCCCCTTTCCATCCCTTATGTCATTTCATCAATGAATGTGGTTTTACTGCTATTTCAACATTTAGAGTCATCACCAGAAAAATAACTTATTTGACAATTTTCATCTGTTTCAAGTAAATTTTCACTTGAAATAAGTAGAAAAATCTGCCAGTGGGACAAGATTTATCTTCTTATTACAAGCAAAAAAATCTTGTTCCACTGGCAGATTTTTCTACTTATTTTAAGTGAAAATCTACTTGAAACAGGTGAAAATTGTTGTTTTTTCCAGTGATGAGTCTTGTTTTAAGTGTAATGAGATTTGTTTTACTAAAATGAGACATTTTAACTAGAAATAGGACAAATATTCTTATTTTGAGTTTTTGCAGTGATCCGTTTTACTTATCCTGTGAAGGACAGAGGCATATTGATAAGTTCATATGATTTTTTTTTTACAACTCAAGTACTGGGTACCGCTCTCTGATCAACCGCACCAGTCCTTAGGCCCGGGGTCCAGAAACCCATTATCTGGATCTAACATGAGCTCAGAAAAACAACCATTACATGTTTTAATTTTAACATTCCTGGGATTTTTTTTTTACGGTGCTGGTTTAGAAATAATTTCTGAATGAAAAACACAGTTTGTGAAGATTCTTTTGCAGTAATTTCATCAGATTTATGTGCTGTCCTGCATTTAAATGAATTCTAGGATCTTTAGGACCTGGATGTTGCGTTGAAGTCCTCTTTGAACAAAAAGCACCTAAGTTCAAGAAGTGAAAGAGCTGCAAAGCAAAAAAATATATGTGCACTGAAGGTGTCGTTTTGATGGTGTTTCTGCTCCTGCAGGCCGGTCAGACCGCTCTGCATCAGGCCCGAGATCACAACAACCCAGACGTGGCTCTCCTGCTGACCAAAGCCCCCCAGGTAACACAAGACCAGAGTCAGAGCAGGACTCCACATCTCAAGTGTTCTCCTGAATATCACGCCGGCTTGATTTCCCCCTTGAATATTCCTGGAAAGGTCCAGTCGTCCTGTATTTGGGGTCTAGGGTTTGAACACAAAGACCATTCCATCACACAACAACCTGCATGTACCGTTACAACTGGAGCTTTCATTTCATTTAATTTCATTTCATTTTTATTTATTCCAATCATGGAAATGTGCAAACAGAAAAAAATAAAAACAAAAGAGTAAAATGACAACACAATCAAAAGCATATTCCATAACCAGAAAGGAGCAGGAAGAAGAAAATCTTATTATACCTGCCCCTCCCTCAAAACTAAATTGAACAATAATAACAGATGGTCTGCACAATTACTCCGTTAACATCACAAAGAAAGGAAAACAAAAAAATCAGATAGATTGTCCGTCTCCATACGCATATATTATAAATCTTAACTATTTCATCCATACTGAGAAGAACATAGTTATCAGAATCAGAATCAGAAAAAGCTTTATTGCCAGGTCAGACATAAATCAGACGAGATAACTTGATGCCGGTTTACACCGATGGCACCATTAATACGGACGCCATGGGCGTTGTGGGTCGTTGTTGTTGCTCTTTTTTCTTCTTCTAAACCGACATGTCACCATGCATTATATCTGAGACTGTAATGAACGAATCATCAAAGGTCCCGTTCTTGAGCTGCTGCTGAAGCTCATTGGCCGTTCTCAGCTTGTTGCTAAGCAACCAACGTTATTGACACAGGAAGTGAAGAAGTGGAGAGACTGTTTAGCCAATCAGAATGCAGAACACGATGCACAATGTAAATCCGTGAAGCAGCGAGACGTGAAAGATGAACCGTGTTATAGCCAGGGATTACTGTATTCATTTCACAAGTCACACTTTGTTTAAAAATAAAAGTCAATAAAATTCCATAGTAACTTTATACTACATTTGTTTTTAGTGCACATGGACAAATGACTTGTAACACAGAGAGAGACTCGTCCACTTCCACTCTGACTTTGGAGAAAAGCTGCTGTCTTTTCATCACTAGGTCATTGACTTAACTTAGTTTGAAAAGGAAAAAAAAAAGGAAAAACCCAGTTTCAGTTCCTCTTGTTTTCTTCTCCGTCTCCAAAAGATGTCTTATATTTGGATGATTGTTTTATACTTTTGCATCACAATGCTGAAAATCTGCAACATGAAACAGATTCATTACAAAGAAACCTGTCTAAAAGGAGGCGTGAGAGGAAACAGGTAGATTAGGAAGATCTTATTTATGTCTGTTTGCTGCTTCTGAACAACGTTTACTCTTATTTTATTAACCAACCAGCCATGGTGACTGTTGTCTTTCTGCCGTGTGTGTGTGTGTGTGTGTGTGTGTGTGTGTGTGTGTGTGTGTGTGTCCGTCCAGAGCTTTGTCCGTGGCAGGAGTGTGAGGAAGAGACGGGACAAGCTGAAGGCCGAGGGCCGAGCTCAGTCGGTGCCCAGGGATGAGATGCTGTCCTGTAAGGTAAAAACCTGAGCTCTGTGTTCATGTTCATCTCTCTCTGCTGCAGGGCAGCTCACCTGGGAAATGAGTCCTCCTATTGGTGACAAAGTTACATTGCTTTTCTGACAGTGTCCAAGATCTACTCTTGTTTGCTCTGTTGCTTCCGTCATTATGTTCTTAAAGGGGACCTATTATGGCATCTAATACCTATTTTAAACAGGCCTTGAATGTCTTAAAAACAAGCTTTTGATTGTTTTTGCTAAATAAATTAGAAATTCAGCCTCTAAACCATGTCTTTATCTTCCCATTCTCTAACCTCATTATCTATGCAGGATTCTGAGTGGGCGGGGCTATGATAATGAGGCTCTGTGCTGATTGGCTGCCTGAATGACGTGATACACCGCTACGAAAAAATGGTGGAAGCTCCGGCCGGCGGAGTTATTAACCGTGTCCTAACTGCATGCAATGCGAGCGAGCGTCAGCGACAAAATCAATTCCATTGCTTTATTTTCTATTGGACTGTCCTAACTGGCTGCAGCGCTGCGCAGCATTTTGAGCTGAATATTTGTCGGACGCCCTGCTTCTATTTTCTTCCTGTCGCTCGCGTTGAAAGCCGGTTGAAAGCGCTGTAGGAAACAGTCATGGATGAGGAACGGCTGATCCAGTTAGTTGAAATGAGAAGTTATCTCTATGATTCCACCTCATTTCACTACAAAAACCTCAATAAAGTGGCAGCTGCTGGAGGGAGATGGACAGAGAGCGTCCAATGTCACGCAGTGCTACGATAGTCGGACGCTCGCATGCAGTTAGGACACGGTGTTTAGTTGTGGGCGTGGTTTCACGCATCGGAGGCCAAACCTCTGCTCCTGTCGTGACGTAAGGACGGAAGCAGAATCTTATTGGCTCGTAGAGCCACATCACACTGGACGGATCATCCGGGCGGCTGTACAGACACTGCAGAATTTGGTTGCTTTCCTCCTTCTCTGAGTTGGCAGGCTGAGGGGAGACCACTTTATAGATGTTAAAGCAAGAGAAAACCTGTTTTTCATAATAGGTCCCCTGTAAGTCTCTGAAAACGATGTCCATTATCCTTGAGTGGGCTCCTTCTGCTGTCGCTGATGCGTGATATCGTGATATTGTGATATTGTGGCATGGAGCGCTAAGCAGCCATCAGAAGAAGTGACCGGGATGAGAATCGGAAGCAGAAACCTCCAGAGCTGCACGATGCTTCAGAAGTTGCCACATGTGTAGATCCGTTTCCCCATGAAAGATGCTTCTTTTTACAGTCCTGGGCTACACATGCCCCCTCTGGCCAACCGGGGGCGCCAGATGGGGTGGGGAGGATCCGGCCGGAATAACGTGATCCTTCCACGCGCTACGTCCGGCCGGAGAAACCCCACCCTGTCTGGTGAAAAGATGCGGCCTGCTCACTCCTCAGGTTAAGGAGGAGACCTGAGCTCAGTGCAGGGCCCTCCCTGGGTTGGTAGAGGATGGCAATGCACAGGTATGTTAGGTAGGAGCACTGGGTGATAAAATGGGGAAAAAACCGGGATAAAAAAAAGAAGAAAAAAAAAGAAAGATGCTTCTTTTTGCTGTTTAACAGAATATAAAAATGCAAAATGACTTTAGATAAGCCACCGTAACACACACTGACAAGTAAACCTGCTAACTTTAATAATCAAATGGAACCCCCACTTCTTCTGGCTGCACCTTGTGAGCCATGGTTTAAGGAAATAGCTTTAGTTTAATTCAACTAGACTTGGTGTCAAATTCACACATCAGTATATAGGCAAGTTTATTTATATAGCACAATTCAACACAAGGTGATTCAAAGTGCTTTACATCGACATTAAAAGCGGCAAGACATAATTAGACAGTAAATAGCAAATAAAATTAAATAAATTTATGAGAAAAGAAGGTAAAATAATAAAAGCACAGGTTGCTAATTTAAGAGTACGCTTAAATAACAAATACATGAAATAAAATTATAAGAAAAGATGTAAAATAATAAAAAGCACCAGCTGTTAAAAATAAGGGCAGTAGAGTACAGCAGGTAAGTATTTACAGGACTGTCTCAGAAAATTAGAATATTGTAATAAGGTTCTTTATTTTCTGTAATGCAATTAAAAAAACAAAAATGTCATACATTCTGGATTCATTACAAATCAACTGAAATATTGCAAGCCTTTTATTATTTTAATATTGCTGATTATGGCTTACAGGTTAAGATTAAGATTCCCAGCATATTCTAATTTTTTGAGATAGGATATTTGAGTTTTCTTAAGCTCCCTCTCCCTGTTTCCTGCAGGACAGTGCGTCTGCAGCAGACGACAGCCAGAGCAGCGAGCGGGCCGCCGGCCAACCAGCGGAGCTGACCGAGCCACAGGCCAGGAGGGGGAAGAACAGGAAGCAGAAAGAGAAGGTGGGTTCCCGAGGTGAGGATGGAGAGCCCGGGGTCTCCCGCTCAGAGCATCGCTGCAGGGGAAAACAATCCCATCCAGTTTTAGAGAGGGAACACACATGACGTCACAGATGTGACTTCACAGCGGGTTACGCCCACTGAGTGTCAGAAAGACTGAGTGTCAGAAACACTGAGTGGCAGAAAGACTGAGTGTCAGCGTAAACTTTCAGTTTGAGCAACTGGAAAACATCTAAAATGGGAAAGAGCTTTTGTGCGATCGACTGTTCTCATAGATTTAGCAAGAAATCTGAGTTATCGTTTTACAGACTGCCGAAAAATAAGCTTAAGAGAGACAAATGGATCTCTGCAATTCTCAGAAACAACTGGATTCCAGACACCGAAACGTGGATTTGTGGTTCCCATTTTGTATCAGGTAATGTTGGATTTTTGGGTAGCTAACGTTAAACGGTCAAATCATAAAGTTCTGTGTCCTCATCACTTTAATTTCTACAACAAATCCTGCCTTGAAGTCGGACCAAGAGTCAAGACTTTTGTAAGCCTTCAAGCTTTGCTTCGTGTATTTCCCCGGTGTAGAAATTAAGTACATATAAATATCAGGAAACTGGATTCGTGGCCAAATATTAATGTCCATGGAACACTGGTTCTTGGTAACTGTACCAAATATTAATGTCCATGGACCACTGGTTCTTGGTAACTGTACCAAATATTAATGTCCATGGACCACTGGTTCTTGGTAACTGTACCAAATATTAATGTCCATGGACCACTGGTTCTTGGGGTAACTGTACGGGTCACTGTCAAGTCCAACTGGCTTTAAATTAAGCTGATAATTAGCTGTTATCCCGTCTTCTCCACTAGTTGCAGCTGTTTTTGTCACTCAGTGCGAGTAGGGGGGCTAGTCCAGTGGGGAAGTGACGTCAATGCATTCCCTCTATTGGCCAAGTTTAGACACACCAGCAGGAATGTGGTGTGTGTGCTAGGGATGGGCGATATGGACTAAAAAATGTATCACAATAATTTCTGGCATTTATCTCGATAACGATAAAAATGACGATAAAAAGAAATACCAATTCAGCTACACCTTTTTAACTATAAATCTATCACCACATTTGGATCCCCAAAACACTGCTCAAAAGAATACTAAATGATACTAAACTACACCAATTAAATTGAATTGATAAAGACGAATTGAATGAATTGATGTAACCCCTGCCTCTCACCTAAAATGAGCTGGGATAGGCTCCAGCAGACCCCCGTGACCCCGCAAGGGATAAAGCGGGTATTGATAATGGATGAATGAATGATAAAGACCAATTAAATGAGTTACACCTGTACTGCAAAACTGGAATGACTCAGATCCGCCATGTTTGTTACACAAAAACCTCATCAACCAGAATTTTTCTCTTTCTTTCTTTCTTTCTTTCTTTCTTTCTTTCTTTCTTTCTTTCTTTCTTTCTTTCTTTCTTTCTTTCTTTCTTTCTTTCTTTCTTTCTTTCTTTCTTTCTTTCTTTCTTTCTTTCTTTCTTTCTTTCTTTCTTTTTATCGCGAGATGACAAATTCTTACCGTGGGGAATTTTTTGGACGGTATATGGTGAACGTTAAAATATCGGCCATCCCTAGTGTGTGCATGTGCAGTGGTTGGTGATGAGTTCAGCGTGTATCCTTCCTCCACTAACACCAGGTCCCACTGCCGTTGCAGCCCGCTCTCTCCGACCCTCTCCGCCGCAAAGACAGCCGGCCCAGCGAGGCCACTCCCAGGAGGAAGGGCCGACTGCAGCGCGCCTGTGCTCACGCACGCGTTCCTCCTCACAACTACAAGGCTTATCAGCTGTACACGCTGTACCGGGACCAGGATGGCAAGATCATGCAGGTCAGTGTGCCAGCCCTCCCTGCTTTATCCATGCAGGGGGATCTGTCCGGACTCGCAGGAACGCCGTGCCACAAATATTTGTTTGGTTTTAGAGTAAACTGCTGAAGATGTGAGGCTCCAGCAGCAGAGAGGCCTGGTGAATGTGTGCTGAATGTGTGCTGAATGTGTGCTGAATGTGTGGTTCTGTTGCAGGCCCCCCTGAACGGCTGCCGCTGTGAACCTCTCATCACTAAACTGGAGAACCAGCTGGAGGCCACCAAAGAGGAGATGAAGAGTGAGATCCACACGGTGCAGGACCTGCTGAACACCAAGATGGGCCAGCTGGACCGCAAGAACAAGCACCAGGTAGGACGGGGGCCGGGGGGCCGAGAACCTGCTGCATCAGCTGTCTGAATCCTCTCACTCATGAGTCAACCTAGAGCGGCTCTTTAGCGCCGCCGTAGTGGCTCCCTGGAGCTTTTTCAAAAATGTTTGACCTTTTTTTTCCTCTTTTTTTCTCTTTTTTTCTTGTTTTTTTTCTTTTTTCTTGTTTTTTTTTTTAATTCTCTTTTGTTCGTTTTTTTCTTTTTATCTCCTTTTTTCTTTCTTTTTTCTTCTTTTTTTTCCTCTTTTTTTCTCTTTTTTTCTTACTTTTTCCTTTCCTTTTTAATCTCGACATTTCAACTTTTTTCTCGAAATTTTTACTTTTTTCTCGACATTTCGACTTTTTTCTCGACTTTTCGACTTTTTTCTCGAAGTGCATAATGAAAAAAAATATCTTCCCCCAGTTCTAACTAATATAGAAACATGCAGCATGTGTTGCCTTCATTCTAAGGCTGATACAAAACTTTTCTTTTTTTGCGGCTCCAGACATATTTGTTTTTTGTGTTTTTGGTCCAATATGGCTCTTTCAACATTTTGGGTTGCCGACCCCTGAGCTAGAGGAACCAAACCGACATGTTCTAAAGCAGGGGTCACCAATCCTGGTCCTCGAGGGCCGGTGTCCTGCATGTTTTAGATGTTTCTCTGCTTTAACACACCTGATTCTAATTAATCATCGTCATCAGTTTGTCATCCAGGGCTGCACAATTCTGTTAATGACACAGTCACTTGTATCATGGTGCAATTAAGCAGGGAAATATCTAAAACCTGCAGGACACCGGCCCTCGAGGACCAGGATATGTGACCCCTGTTCTAAAGCTACGTATGAACTAACACATTCAGAAGTATTTAGTCCCAGCCATGTTTCATCGCCTCATTCCATCAATGGCTCTGGATTCATTCTTTTACCATCATGAGAAGTCGCACAGATGGTGACGATGGGACATTCATAATGTACTCAGCGTTTCACACCAGAGCTTCTGTGAGACAGAGTCGTCCCTGCATGTGATCAGAGCATCACAGCTGCCTGACAAATACAACTGCAGATAGAAACAAGGATGCATCATTTAAGACGGTGTCTCCCAACCTGGGGGGGCGCCAGAGATCTCTGGGGGGGCGCAAAACTTTGTCTGCTTTGAAATTATGCAGTTGTAAATTTATATTTGCGAATGAGACATTCATAAGACATTGTTAGGAATAATTTATGAATGTCTTGAATATTTTTTGTGTTTTTTATACACTGGTGACAAACAGCAAATGATTTCATTCCTTATTATAATATCATTACTCAACATTTAATCTACTCCGACAGGTTGTTAAAGAAAAATGTTAAAAAAAATGTGGTCTCATATTTAAAGAGACATTTTTCAGAAATATTTTTATGTCCTTTTATTTCCTTTTGTGCGTATTTTATACATTGGTGACATTGGAGAAAAACAAAGTCATATGTATACAGAGTAAACCAAAGAGAAATGTATCAAAAAAACATAATTAATGTTTATTTTTTCAATTAAAGACTATTTTGGTACTAGTACATACGGGTCGGGGGGCCTGGCTGGTCTTAGACACAAGTAGAGGGGGAACAAGGAAAAAAGGTTGGGAACCACTGATTTAAGAGATCAGATCAGGGGAATGGGAAACATCTGGAAAATTCCCCCTGTTACTAAATCCACACTCAGTACGTTCACATGCAGCGATTCAACATGGTTGCAGATCTGATCACATAATGACATGCAGAAGATTGGATCACTTGTCTGATTACACATGCTGTTCTGAGATCAGACTGAATCAGATTGAATAAGCCACTGTAACCAGAGCATGGCTGACTCCGTGACGCTAGGTGGCGCTGTACCCGAGGTAACCATGGTAACCATTTCAACAAAGAGCCACTTCCGGTCTCACTGCTTTCCTATTAATAATCTGTCTAAAACAGCCTTTCTCAACCTTTTTTCAGTCATGACACCTTTCAAAAGTGAATAAAATCTCACGACACCCCAGAGTAAAATATAATTAAAAACCGCACTGCATCGCTCTGACTGTAAATGCATAAGTCCGGTTTATTTTGTAGCAATAACTTGAACACGATAACTGCACCAGAGTAGAAGTCATCGTTCACTGTTGTGCTTAGTTGCCACACTGATGGACAAACTATGGTGATTTTTAAAAGAAAGACTGCCTAAAGAGACTTTTCCAGCCGGCTTCACTTTGAACGGCTGGTGTGAACCGGCCGTTCAAAGTGAAGCCTGATTTATGGTTCCGCGTTAAATCGACGCAGAGCCTACGGCGCAACGTACGTGGCAAAGCGCACCGTACGTGTGCGTCGCCGCATAACCTACGGCGTAATCTCTGCGTTGGCCAAGTTATGCCACAGTTTGCAGATGGATTGTTGATGCGTGGGCTAACGTGTCTGCTGGGATTATTTTTCGAGCTTTTGCAAAAGCGTGCATTTCCGAGGCGCCGCACGGCACGGAACGTGACTCTGACAGCGAGGAATTTGGACTGGCACAGCTGATTTAGCGGAGCTCCTTAATGCAGAAACAGAGGATGAGGACTTTGATGGGTTTGATAAATGTAAAAACTGAAATAAAGTAGCCTACAATCAAACAAAGTTTTGCTCCCGCTCTATTTTTAAATACGCACACTTGTGTGCTTGTGTGTGTGTTCTGTGGCACGCGCGTGTGTGTGTAGACGGCTCCTTTTTGGTCGGTGCGCCGTGTGTTTGTTTTAAATACAGAAATGAAACAAGACTGAGGCTATGCCTTTCCACACGGCGCCCGTATGGTCGCGAAAATACAGTATTTATATATGAAATGTCAGAATAGGAAATATTTTGACGACACCCCTGAAGCAGTCAGACGACACCCCAGGGTGCTACTACTGAGCACGCATCGTCTCCTTTCACTTCCGGGTGAATCCCCTCCCCCGGGGGAAAACCCCACCCAGGGGAAATTCTCGAGCATGCGCAGACTGCAATATCTATGTCCCCGTACACATGGCATTAACAACCTGGTTGCGACTGGCTTATCTAGGTGCTCCAAACTGGTTGATGAATCCGGCTTGACCAGGTTGACTTGACCAGGTTGAGGTGTTTACATGCAGTTTAAAAGTCGGAACGATGTCTGCAACCAGGTTGAATCGCTGCATGTGAACGTACTGACTGTTTCAAACAGAAGCGACCTGGTCACTGGATGAGAGGACGAAAGCAGCATATGCAAGACAAACAGCAAGCAGAGCAAATGTGACCTTACTTCTGATTTCATTTCAGTTTCGTCCATCCACACTTTACAGAGAAAGTAAACATGTTCAGCAAACGTCTTAGATGCAATAAAAAGGCACCTCAAACCGAAATGGACATCATATCCAGGAAACACATGAAAAAGTAACCTGTGTTTGTTATCTGATGGCCGTCAGATCCAAACGGTGGACAAGCTGACGGTGGAGAGGGTTTCTGCGGAGAGGAGCCAGTGTGTGCAGAGGATGGAGCAGTGGGCCCAGCAGGAGAGACAGGAGGCGGAGAGGAGACAGGTGAGGCTCCGACGGCAGCCCTGCTGGACGCTCATGCTCCGACTGGCTCGTCTCCCGGTCTCGTGATGCTGAGCTCTCGTCCCGTCTGTAGTTCCCGTGGATGAGCTGCTGTGTGCTCTGTGTCTGCCCAGCAGGGCTCTCTGGTGACGGAGCTGAAGAACTGGTGTCTGTCCAGACTGCAGAACATGGAGGTGCGCTTCACGGGGGAGCTGCGGCGCTGCTCGTCTGCCGAGGGTCTGGACGAGGCCGCGCTGCCCGCTGAGCAGCCTGCCGCCGCCGTTTCTGCTCAGGCCCCGGAGCTCCCCAGCAGCCCCGAGCCCCTGGAGTCAGGCCGGGGAGACCCCGGCACGGCCGAGGGGGGAACTGCCAACCACTACTTTGTGGTTCACGCGGAGAGCTCTCCAGGTAAGGACTTAGACAGATCACAGAGCACAGAGCTTGATAGGTCCGTGTACTTTGCGGCCATCCGTTTTTTGTTTTGAAATGACAAAATAACAATAGAGAAATAATCCAAAATAATCAGTTTCCCGTTTTTTGTTTTGATAATAAAAAACGAAAAACCGAAAACGGATAGTTATTCATTATCCGTTATCCGATTTCATTGATGTGTTTGAAAATCCAAATTGGGAATTAAAACAGCGAGTGGAAAACTCTTTTACCCTATTCGTTTCCAGCAGTATGTTAGAGTTCAGTTATTGATTGGACGCTACTTTTTTTTTGAAGCTGCAGCTGAACGGACTGTCACAACATCATGACGGAGTGAAGACAGATTACAGATTAAACTCATGTTTCACTCCCAGGTTTCATATTTGATTTATTTTCTTTCAACATTAAAAAAAAACTAAAACTGTTAATTTTCAATCTGCTCATCAAAAGAACCAGAAACAACTTTCTTCATTTACGGTATTGCTGCGCATGTGCAATCCCCCCATTTGTCCAATCCTTGTTTACAGTATCCTTGGAAACAAATAGGAAATAGAGAAAAGAGTTTTCCACTCGCTGTTTGGTCCGTGTATCTTTTGGTCATTGGATTTTTCCATCATGAGTGGAATCAAAAAACAAAAAACGATTGGTTTATTTGATTTTCCTTTTAAAACAAAAAACAAATATTGAATTACACTGCATTTTTTCTTTTTCTGTGTTAATATAATTTAACAAAGATTCAAAATACGCTTTTATTTTCGTTTTCTATTTCATATAAGAAAAATGAAATTACTAGTCAACAGGAACGAAAAAACGAACCAAAAACAACAGTTTATTCATATTCGTGCAGTGAACTTAGTTCTGGATATTTGACAGGCATTCCTGTGACAATTCTCTCCAGGGGAAGTTTGATTTTAATATTTTATTGGTCGGGTTTACGTGACTCGGAAATGGCTCTGTATGCGGCAGTTCGGGTAACCATGGTTACCATGGCGGCGCTGGAACAACAGATCGAGGATTATTTTTTAAAGATTGATTAAGGACTTGTTCCACAGCGGTTTGACGCACAATGACATTTCCTGCACGTTGCAGCAGATGTGTCTCCTGCAATGCTCAGAAATGAGCGTCAGAAGATTCTGTGCTCGGCATGATCTGAGGAGAAAAAGACGCAGAGCTGGAGAGCGTTTTGATTCAATCTATTTATGAGGTTTTTATTCAGATGTCCACAGTATATTGCAAATATACACAGTGCATGCGACGCGAGCGAGAGTCAGCGTCAAAAACAGTTCCATTGCTTTATTTTTTATTGCACTGTCTACACTGGTTGCGAGCGACGCAGCGTCGTTTTGAGCTGGACTTTTGTCGCAGGCCCTGCTTCTATTTTCTTCCCGTCGGTCGCGTTGAAAGCCGGTTGAAAGTTGAAAAAAAAGTTGAAAACGCTGTAGGAAACAGTCATTTCAATACAAGAACCTCAATAAAGTGGCAGCTGCTGGAGATCGCCAGGCTGGAAGATTCTGATAAAATAATAAGATATAATAAGAATCTTATCTTAATCTTATTAGGGCTTAATTTGTCCCGGATCCTGCCGGATTTCTCATGTCCTCTGCTTTTCCCCCACATCCCAGTAATGATCTGACATGCTGACATGTTTTTGCTGCATTTAACACCACGAACACGCTGGTCACTCCAGCTGTTCGCTGTTTGATTGCGTCACCACACGCCGTTATTAATTGTTCGGTTTTTTCCCCACTTATTCCACCGAATAATAAGCTTGTTTTCTGTTTAGAAAGTACAAACGTAGGGAGATTACAAGTAATCACCCATCTTTTACTTGTCCATTTACTCTTTTAGGAGTTATTTTAGGAGTTTCTTTCAGGAGCGCACGGGCGGGTGAATAAAAGGCGAGTCTCCGCTGTCAATCAAAAGAACGCGGTAGAACGTGGGGCCGATAACGCGTTCAGAGCGGGTCCGATGCCACGCAGTGCGGCGCGACAGTCGGACGCTCGCGTGCAGTTAGGACAGGCTGTTAGGGAGCCGTAGCCTAATTTTTGTTGACAGCTTTGTACTGATCACTGATCACCCCGATCATGTTTGCAGTGTACACGTTTAAAACCCATTAAGCATGTCGGAAGGCCGTTGTGGCTGAGTTTTGTCATTAAACGCCATAAAACTTCTGTCGGACTCAGCGTGCTTCTCTGTCAGCAGCGCGTCATGCAAATATACAGGACCTAACAATAAACTCTCAAGCGGCTCTAAAAGTACAGGAAAGCCGCAATACCGGCTATCTGTCTTCACTGGGGGTGCTTGCTGGAGAAGGTCGGGTTGGAAGAACCCTGAGAGAGCTCCATCAGCCATACCATGAATTCCGGCGTCAGGTAAAGTTTGTGCTGCAGTGCAATTTATACATATAATGGTAATCACGTGGATTCCTCACGCGTGGGACTAAATTAATTCTTCCAACCCGACCTTCTCCAGCATGCACCCCCAGTGAACACAGATAGCCGGTCATTCGGCCATGATGAATCAAAACGCTCTCCAGCTCTGCGTCTTTTTCTCCTCAGATCATGCCGAGCACAGAATCTTCTGACGCTCATTTCTGAGCATTGCAGGAGACACATCTGCTGCAACGTGCAGGAAATGTGTTTGTGCGTCAAACCGCTGTGGAACAAGTCCTTAATCAATCTTTAAAAAATAATCCTCGATCTGTTGTTCCAGCGCCGCCATGGTAACCATGGTTACCCGAACTGCCGCATACAGAGCCATTTCCGAGTCACGTAAACCCGACCAATAAAATATTAAAATCAAACTTCCCCTGGAGAGAATTGTCACAGGAATGCCTGTCAAATATCCAGAACTAAGTTCACTCGGTTGTAAATGCCAGCTTCCGGTGCACGAATATGAATAAACGGTTGTTTTTGGTTCGTTTTTTCGTTCCTGTTGACTTCATTTTTCTTATATGAAATAGAAAACGAAAATAAAAGCGTATTTTGAATCTTTGTTAAATTATATTAACACAGAAAAAGAAAAAATGCAGTGTAATTCAATATTTGTTTTTTGTTTTAAAAGGAAAATCAAATAAACCAATCGTTTTTTGTTTTTTGATTCCCACTCATGATGGAAAAATCCAATGACCAAAAGATACACGGACCCTGTTTTAATTCCCAATTTCGATTTTCAAACACATCAATGAAATCGGATAACGGATAACGGATAACGGATAACGGATAATGGATAACGGTCCGTGTATCTTTTGGTCATTGGATTTTTCCGTCATGAGTGGGAATCAAAAAACAAAAAACGATTGGTTTATTTGATTTTCCTTTTAAAACAAAAAACAAATATTGAATTACACTGCATTTTTTCTTTTTCTGTGTTAATATGATTTAACAAAGTTTCAAAATACGCTTTTATTTTCGTTTTCTATTTCATATAAGAAAAATGAAATCCCTAGTCAACAGGAAGGAAAAAACGAACCAAAAACAACCGTTTATTCATATTCGTGCACCGGAAGCTGGCATTTACAACCGAGTGAACTTAGTTCTGGATATTTAACAGGCATTCCTGTGACAATTCTCTCCAGGGGAAGTTTGATTTTAATATTTTATTGGTCGGGTTTACGTGACTCGGAAATGGCTCTGTATGCTGCAGTTCGGGTAACCATGGCAACCATAGCGGCGCTGAAACAACAGATTAAGGATTATTTTTTAAAGATTGATTAAGGACTTGTTCCACAGCGGTTTGACGCACAAACACATTTCCTGCACGTTGCAGCAGATGTGTCTCCTGCAATGCTCAGAAATGAGCGTCAGAAGATTCTGTGCTCGGCATCATCTGAGGAGAAAAAGGCTACGCAGAGCTGGAGAGCGCTTTGATTCATCATGGCCGAATGACCGGCTATCTGGCTTCACTGGGGGTGCATGCTGGAGAAGGTCGGGTTGGAAGAATTAATTTAGTCCCACGCGTGAGGTATCCACGTGATTATCATTAGGCTATATGTATAAATTGCACTGCAGCACAAACTACCTGACGCCGGAATTCATGGTATGGCTGATGGAGCTCTCTCAGGTTCTTCCAACCCGACCTTCTCCAGCAAGCACCCCCAGTGAAGACAGATAGCCGGTATTGCGGCTTTCCTGTACTTTTAAGAGCCGCTTGAGAGTTTATTGTTAGGTCCTGTATATTTGCATGACGCGCTGCTGACAGAGAAGTAGGCTACGCTGAGTCCGACAGAAGTTTTATGGCGTTTAATGACAAAACTCAGCCACAACGGCCTTCCGACATGCTTAATGGGTTTTAAACGTGTACACTGCAAACGTGATCGGGGTGATCAGTGTTCAGTACAAAGCTGTCAACAAAAATTAGGCTACGGCTCCCTAACAGCCTGTCCTAACTGCATGCGAGCGTCCGACTGTCGCGCCGCAATGCGTGGCATCGGACCCGCTCTGAACGCGTTATCGGCCCCACGTTCTACCACGTTCTTTTGATTGACAGCTGAGACTCGCCTTTTAGAAGGCTGATTTATGGTTCCGCGTTACACCAACGCAGACCTTACAGCGTAGGGTACGCGGCGCGGTCACCGAACGGTGCGCGTCGCTGTAGGCTACGCCGTCGATTTTACGCGGAACCATAAATCAGCCTTTATTCACCCGCCCGTGCGCTCCTGAAAGAAACTCCTAACATTAGCCGACTCCTAAAAGAGTAAAGGGACAAGTAAAAGATGGGTGATTACTTGTAATCTCCCTACGTTTGTACTTTCTAAACAGAAAACAAGCTTATTATTCGGTGGAATAAGTGGGGAAAAAACCGAACAATTAATAACGGCGTGTGATTACGCAATCAAACAGCGAACAGCTGGAGTGACCGGCGTGCGGTGCAAACATGTCAGCATGTCAGATCATTACTGGGATGTGGGGAAAAAGCAGAGGACACGATCAATCCGGCAGGATCCGGGACAAATTAAGCCCTAATAAGATTAAGATAAGATTCTTATTATATCTTATTATCTTATCAGAACCTTCCAGCCTGGCGATCTCCCTCCAGCAGCTGCCACTTTATTGAGGTTCTTGTATTGAAATGACTGTTTCCTACAGCGCTTTACACTTTTTTTTCAACTTTCAACCGGCTTTCAACGCGAGCGACGGGAAGAAAATAGAAGCAGGGCGTGCGACAAAAGTCCAGCTCAAAACGACGCCGCGTCGCTCGCAACCAGTGTAGACAGTGCAATAAAAAATAAAGCAATGGAACTGTTTTTGACGCTGACTCTCGCTCGCTTCGCATGCAGTGTGTATATTTGCAATATACTGTGGACATCTGAATAAAAACCTCATAAATAGATTGAATCAAAGCGCTCTCCAGCTCTGCGTAGCCTTTTTCTCCTCAGATGATGCCGAGCACAGAATCTTCTGACGCTCATTTCTGAGCATTGCAGGAGACACATCTGCTGCAACGTGCAGGAAATGTGTTTGTGCGTCAAACCGCTGTGGAACAAGTCCTTAATCAATCTTTAAAAAATAATCCTTAATCTGTTGTTTCAGCGCCGCTATGGTTGCCATGGTTACCCGAACTGCAGCATACAGAGCCATTTCCGAGTCACGTAAACCCGACCAATAAAATATTAAAATCAAACTTCCCCTGGAGAGAATTGTCACAGGAATGCCTGTTAAATATCCAGAACTAAGTTCACTCGGTTGTAAATGCCAGCTTCCGGTGCACGAATATGAATAAACGGTTGTTTTTGGTTCGTTTTTTCCTTCCTGTTGACTAGGGATTTCATTTTTCTTATATGAAATAGAAAACGAAAATAAAAGCGTATTTTGAATCTTTGTTAAATCATATTAACACAGAAAAAGAAAAAATGCAGTGTATTCAATATTTGTTTTTTGTTTTAAAAAGGAAAATCAAATAAACCAATCGTTTTTTGTTTTTTGATTCCCACTCATGACGGAAAAATCCAATGACCAAAAGATACACGGACCGATAACGATCCGTTTTCCGTTTTTTATTATCAAAACAAAAAACGGGAAATGGATTATTTTGGATTATTTCTCTATTTTTATTTTGCCATTTCAAAACAAAAAACGGATGGCCGCGAAGTACACGGACCCTGATAGCAATGCAAAATTTCACTGGTCAGCACAACTCAAGGTGACCAAACCTACTTATGATTTTTGAAAATATCCATCTCTATAGATGATATTTTGGTATGAAAACCTTCCTGAGTGGCAGCTGGATCATAGTTATCAGCTCATGAAGTTACCAGCCCCTTCAGAAAATTACATTTTAGATGCTGCTGCATATCCTGGTTTAGACTCATGTACAGGAAATCTGTCAATGTTTCACTATATTGTCTTTGGTATCATTTTAAAGGGGACCTTTGAAGCATTCATTCAAGCTAAGATGTGAATCTTTCTGACCAACATAGAGTTCACTGCAGCTCTTTAAACAACACACATTTTTACACAATTTTCACCTAAATGATAACCTATATTTTAGCCCTGTGTCATCTAGGAATAACAGAGACACAAAATACAAAAACTGAAATACTCACAGGACCATAAGGATTCAGGAAATGTATAATATACCCCATAATATATCATTGTTGCAGGTCACTGTGAGCCTTAAACTAGAAGAGCATCATTAGGCTCCTATGAAACTATAACAGCCACTAATGTCACAAACTGGTCTTTATCATGTAAATACACGACATAAAGGAACTACAATGAGATAAGGACTAGCTTAGTTTTATAAACAAGCATCTAAAATGTAATTTTCTGAAGGGGCTAGTAACTTCATGAGCTGTTAACTCTGATCCAGCTGCCACTCAGGAAGGTTATCGTACCAGAATATCATCTATAGACATAGATCTTTTCAAAAATTATAAGCAAGTTTGTCACCTTGAGTGGTGCTGATATCTGGTCTGGAACATGGACTATCTAAGGCCCCGTTTACACGGAGCAAAAACGGTGGCGTTTTCATGCGTTTTGGCCATTCGTTTACACGAAAACGAAGCTCAAAGTCACCAAAAACCATCAGTTCTGAAAACTCAGCAACAAAGTGGAGATTTGCAAAAACTCTGTTTTCACGTTTGCTTATAAACATAGACAAACAGATATTTAGGCTTCAGAACATCACATTATGCGACAGAAACGTCACCAGCGTCATTTGTGCGACCTGTGTTTACAATTAGTTTGGCCACCGTCAATATTTTCTTGTATTTTACCTGTTTTATATTCTAAAGTCACACTTAAAAGTAACTCCACTTCTCTGTCACTCCTAACGAAAGACTCTCGTTCATCTTGGAAGTAACTGGAAGTTACTCGTGTCATTTGTTGGTTTTTTCCAGGATTCTGATTGGCTAGCATGACTTTATCTTCTCGTTACACTGCCCCCTGCAGGTTTGGCTGCTCATAGCACCTTAACAGCATATTTATGTGGGCTCATGTAAATGGTGGTATTTTTCAAGACGTACAGGGGGAAATATCTGTTTTTGTAAATACTCGGCTATGTGTAAACGTGGCCTAAAAGCCACATTTATCATTACTACTGGACAGGATATGGATTCCATATACCACGCCAGTACCTTTCTCCAGGTACTTCATTCAAAATATCAAGTACCGTAGGTGTACCGTTTTCTGATGATCATTCACTCTTAATTCTGCTGGCAGAGGAATGTGAGGATCCATCCAGCTCTGTGTAGCGTTGCTCACTCGTTACTTCCTGGGTTTTACCAGCTGCTAACACCGTGTCAGCAACAAAAAAAATTCCATTGCTTTATTTTCTATTGGACTGTCCTAACTGGCCGCGAGCGACGCAGCGCTGCGCGGCACGATGCGGCGCGCCGTTTTGAGCTGAACATTTGTCGGACGCCCGGCTGTTTCTATTTTCTTCCTGTCGCTGGCGTTGAAAGCCGGTTGAAAGCGCTGTAGGAAACAGTCATTTCAATACAAGAACCTCAATAAAGTGGCAGCTGCTGGAGGGAGATGGACAGGGAGCTGGAAGGTTCTGATAAGATAATATATATATAATAATAGGATAATATTTCTTTCTGCCACTTTATTGAGGTTTTTGTAGTGAAATGAGGAGGAATCATAGAGATAACTTCTCATTTCAACTAACTGGATCAGCCGTTCCTCATCATGACTGTTTCTTACAGCGCTTTCAACCGGCTTTCAACGCGAGCGACAGGAAGAAAATAGAAGCACATTTAAATATCACAATATCAAGCTTGTTTTCTGTTTAGAAAGTACAAACGTAGGAAGATTACAAGTACTCACCTATCTTTTACTTGTCTCTTTACTCTTTTAGGAGTTATTTTAGGAGTTTCTTTCAGGAGCGCACGCGCGGGTGAATAAAGGCTGATTTATGGTTCCGCGTACCCTATGCCATAGGCTCTGCATCGGCTCTGCATCGGCTCTGCGTCGCGGAACCATAAATCAGCCTTAAAAAGCGAGTTTCAGCTGTCAATCAAAATAACGTGGGGGCCCATAACGCTTTCCGTGCGGACAGAGAGCGAACGATGCCACGCAGTGCGACGCGATAGTCGGACACTCTCATTGAGTTAGGACAGGCTGTAACAGGAATCTGGTCTCTCCTGAACCCAAACAGATGCTGATAAAGCTCAGAGAGCAGAGGCCGCTCCCGCTGCCAGGAGCCCGCTCTCCTCCGCTCCGGTGGTCCGGCCAAAAGAGCGGCCAGCCATGGCTGCAGATCCCCAGAGGAAGAGCCAGGAGCTGCAGGGTGTGGATCCGGGGAGGGACGAGGCCGGAGCCGGCAGCATGTCTCCGGCAGCGGGCCGCCGGCGCAGCGGCAGCGGCAGGGACCGGGGCCTGGAGCGAGGCCGGGACCGGGGCGGGGGCCGCGAGCCAGGGAGGCACCACAGAAAGCACTCCCAGGGCAGGACTAGGTCCAGGGGGGCAGCAGCAGCAGCCGCCACCCCGGGGGCAGCAGCCGCCAGCCCGGGGGCAGCAGCCGCCACCCCGGGGGCAGCAGCCGCCACCCCGGGGGCAGCAGCCGCCAGCCCGGGGGCAGCAGCCGCCACCCCGGGGGCAGCAGCCGCCACCGCGGGGGCAGCAGCCGCCACCGCGGGGGCAGCAGCCGCCAGCCCGGGGGCTTTTGGGGAGGAGCCTGAACAGTTTGCTCAGGAAAGGGACAACATGCACGCCCTGGAGGTGACCCAGTACTTCTTCGAGGCCGTGTCCACGCAGATGGAGCGCTGGTACGAGAGGAAGGTGCAGGAGGCTCGCTGGCAGGCCGACCAGCGGGCCCGGGCGGACAAGGCCGCTCTGGCGGAGAGGATCGCCTGCCTGGAGGACGAGCTGCACTTGCTGAGGACTAACCCCCATCACGGCTGCTAGCACTGCGCCGCGCCCCGGCGCCGCCACGGACTCTGCAGGATTACACTCACATGGGCTTTTAACAGCCAGAACACTGGAGTTATGACCACATCGTTGTGTTTTACTGCACTGCTGTTGCAAAAATGACTCCATTCACCCTCCCGTTGGGTTTTTACTGATAGCATTCGTACAGTATTGTGACACGTAGCTTCCTTAGTAAAGAGAGGAACTAACATACAGAGTATGTGAATTAACCTCAAAACGCAAAGCTAGTCTTCAAAAATGAAACAAGAATGCTGACAATTGTAAAAGAGGCCGTCTCACTAAGAGCAGCGTCTCCACATCACCAGTTCGGCCAGAACCCAAATACTAACTGGTGTAACACTTTAGGAGTGACGTGCACTACGGTAGTGAACGGCTTCTCATGAGGGAATCCTAGCAGAATAAGCTCTGTGTTGGTGTCGCAGCAGGAGGAGCTGCAGCTCGTTCATGACCAGGGAACTGCAGGGTTAACCACTCTGCCGTACGGCTCGTGTGTCAGCTGGAGTACGACCAGAACGGCCGCTCTGCAGCCGCTTGCCTCCTTTTTAAAAGAAAACACTCTTTTTAAAAATGACATTTCTTTGAACTGTACTAGCAGCTGTAGGGGAGACCGGGGCTTGTTGTCACATTGCAATTATCTTCTTCACCAAAGGGGGAAGCTAAAAAGTGGAATAAAAGTTTTCTTCCTCTACATGATCAGGTCTCATGTCCAGTGTGAGGAGACACCAACACATTGTAAGTTGAGATGAGCACCAATTAACCATTTTCCACCACCCGAAGTAAAAAATATTAACTTTATACATTTAAAATAAACTTGTTAGAGAAGAGATTAAGGTATCCTGTCATATTGAGCGAGCATAAGCAAACATGGTAGTTTGGGGCAACTTTCAAAAATGATTTGAATAAACTAAAACGGTCTGCTTATCAGCAGTTGTCATAATGCAATTTGTTCTTCATTTTTACAGAAAAAAGAGTGATTTAAATGTGAGGAGAAATTGAGAAGACATGGTCAGGAATAAGAAAAGAAAAACTGAATTTGGCAGTGCCTGACGTGATGCTGAGGGCAGAAAGGTGGCCGTGGCTAAAAAGTCAATCAGGAGTCCAGCAAAGGATTTTAATGTCAACTACTGTATCTTGGCTCGGTACTGCAAGACATTCACCCCAGCTGGAATACAGTCAGAACGTTTATTCACGTTCAAGTAAAAAAATATCAACAAGAATAGTTTTGTCCTTATTTTATTAATTGTTAAATCCAGTGTGGCATCTTACCCGTTGGCGAGGCAACTTGGGACATGTTCACAATCTCTATTTGATTGGTAATAACTCTGCACCGACACAAGATATGAACATGATATGAACACTAAATATATACCTGAGACGCAGTGGCGGCTGGTGCAAAACATTTTTTGGGGGGGGCGCAATTTACCTTGGCATACATAGGGGTGTAACGGTTCAAGTTTGGTACAATAGGGAAAAAAGAAAGGTAGAAAATAATATTTTGGTCCTTTAATTTTGAAAAATTTAACCATCCAACAATGGCTTATTGGTCATAAGTTTTAGTGAAGCAGTTCAGTTCTGCTGCAGTGGAAAAAAGAGAACTGAATTAAAGTAGGGGTTTATCATTTAAACAAGTCCACTGTTGTTTTGTATAGGTTTTTTCTTCCTGGTTTGGGTTCAGTTTATCTTTTACACATTAGAGAGAAGAAAAACATTAACATTTCCATTGTTCTGTCTGGAATTTACATTATTTGAAAAGATAACGTTCCTTTCTTACAGATATTTGATCATATACAAAATTAACAAATATTATTTCAAAAGCAAGTGTTATTTAACCTATTTAAAACAGACATAAAAATCTCTTTTGTGGTTTGATTTTCTAAAAAAGACGGGGAAGGAATTGTCCAATCACATTAGATTAAAAAAGGGGACGCACACGACTGCGTCCCTTTACGAATCTAATTCAAACCAATAAGAAGAGATCTTCAGGTCACGTGCTTATCAAATTATATTTGACCGGCACCCTTCTGGAAGTAAATAAAAAAACATTTTGTAACCAAATAAATATTTAAACAACATTTAATTACTACTGAAATTCACCCACAGACTGAAATAACACCTTCTTTTAATAATTATGCATCTTACACAATTTTTCTTTTACTTTTACTTTTATTTTATTCTTCTCTTGATTTGATGGGGCGGCGCTCTAGCGCCCCCTACTGACCAGCCGCCACTGCTGAGACGTTTGTCTTTCATCTGGTACACATTTGTTTTATATATGATGTATTGATTACAAGAAATATATAAGTAAAAGTGTGACAAGTCCCGGTCTCCCCTACTAGCAGCTGTACTAGTATCTGTACTAGTACCTGTACTAGTATCTGTACTAGTACCTGTACTAGTATCAGTACTAGCAGCGGTCCACGAGTGATGGATCCCCACTGAGTGTGTGAACGGCAGTTGGAAGCCTCCTCCGAGTGAACGAGTGGTGAGCTAGTTACATAAAACAGTGACATTTTCCAGTATTAAGCTTGCATCCATGTATTTGGTTTTCCCACACCAAACAAGAATAAATCATACAGACACAGTTGTCAGGACAGTTCTGACATCCAGAGCTGAAACTGCTGCAGTCATATTTTCTGCTGTTTTAGTCATGGCTAGGGTCCACACACTCCAGCGCTAAGTTAGACATATTTTGCATAAATAAAAATGTATTCTAAATGTGTGTGTGGTTTCTTGTGGTTGCCAACGACAACTGAACCAAGTTTTTCAGGTCAGAGTCCTCCCACCATCCATGACAGGATTCCCGGTCTCCAAGGTCAAACTGTTGCACACGATTCATTGTTCTCATGGAGAAACGGTCCAGAACAGTCCAGAACAGTCCACCGCAGGAAACGGAAACATCTCGGTTGCTAACTTCGGGCCAGTGCCAGAGACTTCTGCAGTTCCTCCAGGTGGTTGTTGGCTTGTGTGATCATCATGCGGATCGCATCCTAAGCAAATGAGAAAACAGGACTTTAGTCAAGAAAACCAAGCAGTGCTCTCTAACTCCCATTAAGAAGGAGTTTGCAGGAGAGAAGGATCGCTGCTGGAGCAATGGCCGAGGATGCGCAAGCAGTACTCAAGTTGTAAAAAAACATCCGGGGGGATGGTGGATTTTATCATATGGGGACAGATAATTTGTGCTGATTACAAATAATATAATATATTACAAATAATAGCAGTGACCAAAACACCTGCAGAAATACTGCAGGAATGACATAGCAGCAGTTAAATGCAGCCTTCTGTAAGCTTTAAATATCCACTGGGCTTACATCAAATACATCAAAACACAACAATAAAAAACACTTTTCTGAACTTATCAATATGACTCTGTCCTTCACAGGATAAGTAAAATGGATCACTGCAAAAACTCACAATCTTAACAAGAATATTTGTCTTATTTCTAGTTAAAATGTCTCACATTAGTAAAAAAAAAATCTCATTACACTTAAAACAAGACTCATCACTGGAAAAAACAATTTTCAGCTGTTTCAAGTAGATTTTCACTTAAAATAAGTAGAAAAATCTGCCAGTGGAACAAGATTTTTTTGCTTGTAATAAGAAGATAAATCTTGTCCCACTGGCAGATTTTCCTACTTATTTCAAGTGAAAATGTACTTGAAACAGGTGAAAATTGTCAAATAAGTTATTTTTCTGGTGATGACTCTAAATGTTGAAATAGCAGTAAAACCACATTCATTGATGAAATGACATAAGGGATGGAAAGGGGGGATGGCAGTTTTACAGGGGGGGATGATTTGGACCGTTTTTATTTCAGGGGGGGATGCCATCCCCCCTCAACTCGAGCACTGTGCGCAATTGTCTTTTTCCAACTTGCAAATTCAAGTGAGGGGTAGCGCCAGTTCCAAAAAAAGTTGGAACAAAGTTGCAACATGTCTAAAAAAGAAAAACTGGTTTAGTACTCAAAAGAAACACCTGTGAGACCCTTGCAGCAAATGTATTGTGAAAAGCGTAGGTGCGATGCCCTCCAGGGGCCTGTACTACGAAGCAAGTTCAACATACCCAGGATATCTTTTCCTTATCCAGATTCACTAACCCGGACAATTGCAATCACGCTAAGCGGTCACACGACGGTGGTTATCAACTCGGTATATCAACCCAGGTTTCTCCAATCTGGATATGAGCGCGTGCACATAAAAGGGGCGGTGTTTTCAGCGCATGACCAATCGCAAGCATGGAGAAGTCCGCTGTCAGAGCCGCTTATTTCAGTAGCGAAGAGCAAACAATAATTTTACGGAAATATGATGAGTATAGGCATATAATACAGGCAAAAAGCAACACAGTTGCAGCTGCAAAATGCAGGAAAGACAGCTGGCAAAAGATCGCTGACTGTATAAATGCGTAAGTTCATAGGGATATAAACATCACTGCCCCATCATTAGGGCATAAGTAGATCTGACTATAATTACAGTTGTCTATTCTGTTAAATGCATGTGTTGCTTAGATGTATTCGTATGGCGTGTGTGACAATTGTAGCCTCATTCCTTCAGCTGCAACCCCAGCGGAGTGAAACGCACATGGGAGCAAATAAAAAATAAATATAAAAACATAATTCAAAGCGATAAGTAGGCTCACTTTCATATCTTAGAAGTACAACAAGTACAAGGCTTTAGTGTTTCTATCACTCTCTGTTTTAGGATGATATCAGTATACAAAAGCACAATGAAATAGCATTGACATTACTTGCAGCAAACAGAAAAAAAATGACAAGAAGAAGATCGGAGGGATCCTCTCACGATCCGCGCACCGAGCTCCACTGGATTCTCTTCGAAAGGGCATGCCATTTTCCAAGAGAGCTGATTGGTCAGTGGGCGGTGCTTTTATACCCGGCGATCTGTATCTCGAACATAACCTGCTCCGGAGCAGGTTAGCTGTTCAGCATAAGTTACCATGGCGATGTACCCCGGTAAGAAGTGAACCACCGTCGTAGTCCTGAAAACCCAGGGTTAAACCTGAAGTTACCTCGCTAACCCCAAATCCCGCTTCGTAGTACAGGCCCCAGATGAGAACAGAGTTGATTAAGCTTCACCTAAGAGGCCCCCACATAGTATGGGATGGCCCTGATCCCCTGGTTAGGCAACTTGCACGTTTAGAGGAAACGTTGATGCTGAAAGGATTACCGTTTTACAACAATGTCTGCTCTCATCCACACAAGCCTTTCCAAGGAAGGCCTTGAATGTGTCAGCAGGACCGCGCTACACCAACCTGAGCCGTCACCACGGCAACAGCGTGGCTCTGCAGCCGTCCAGACCTGTCACCTGAACATCACTACCCAGCCAGAGATAACCAGGACTCAGCTGGAACCAGACATGCTCTACTCCAGCAACTGCTGGAGTGGCTTTGCTTTCAAACGGAAATGACACTTTTTCAGTGTTGTATTGTGAATAAAATATGAGTTCATGAGTTGATGAGATTTGGACCTCATTGCATTTTGTGTTTATTTCATTTACAGATTGTTTGATTCCTTGTTTGTACTTTCACAGCTATAATATTTGGAGCCATGAATGACCTACATCCTTTATTCATGGGACACAAGGCTGCACGAGCAGCGGTACTAGCAGCTGTCTAGGCTTGGGCGGTATCCAAATTTTGATACCGTCAAACTTCCTCCACATTTTACCCCGGTATACGGTATTACCGTGACTAATTAAAAATGATGACGTAAGCCTCAAGTGGTATTACCAAACTGTTGGCTTGACCCTTCACCGTTCAGAAACTGAATACCAAACACTATTACTGAACAATAACAACATAACATGCTTAATATTAACAACTTTTATTAACAACAAATGCAGGTTATAAAAAAACTGCAAATACAACAGTCGCACACAAATCAATTAAAAGTAGGTCACAGCCTGAACAACTTTTAACAACAAAGAGCTACTTTTAAAAAAGTGCAAAATATAACAGTTAAATAGAATTAAATTAACTTAAACATCCAGAACAGTTTTGCACACAGGGAGGCACACGGATCAATTAAATTAAATCACAGCTTGAACGACCTTTAACAACGAACAGCTTTGTCAAAAATGTGCAAATAGGCCAGAATTATTGCAACACAGTAAGATTTCTTTCAATTTTTTCTAACGAAAAACAAAACAATTACATAAAAAAAAAAAAAACTTATGGAAAGTCAACTATTTAAGTAAAACTGAAAATTCAACCACACATAAGTGCTGCTGGACATAGAATCAATTTTAGGCATTAAATGACTTTTATTTGATATTTAATTGTTATTTCTTATATAAGTCCATAGCATTTTTTCATGACGGTATTGAAAATGATACCGCTGCTATTTTTAGACGCCGACGGTATTACCGTAATACCGCCCAAGCCTAGCTAGCAGCTGTACTAATGGGAACACCGACCTGATTGGTAGCGCTCTTGTTTCTCTTGAACTCCTCTCTGGCCCAGTCAGTCAGGTATTTCCTGTCGGCCTCGCTCGGTACATGTCGAATAGTCCTCAACATGTTTCTGTAAAGCCCCAAAACTTTCTGCCTCTGTAAGAACTGAAAGATGAGCAGTTAAGACACGTTGCTATGAGCAGGTAGGTCCGCTGGGCAGAGGTGGATAATAATCCAGGTGCCATAAAGTAAAACTCCAGTCCAGCAGTTGTTCCAACCATCACTAAAGCAGCTCCTCTGCAGGGAGATGGTTGTTAGTGAAAACACCTGTTCTAAATGTACAGGCCGAAAAACATGGCAGCGTTTTTACTTTAAAGGGATTGTGACATGAAAAACAAATTTTTCTTGATTTTTTTGTGTTTTGTTGGGTGTCTTGACATCAATTACACCCAAAAAACAACGAACTTTTAACATTCAGTGTATTGTGTGCTTTCTGGGATTTTCCGCATAACTGTGCAAAAACGGCGCATGTGGTTTGGTGGCGGATCGTTACGTAACGATCCGCTAAATCACCACCCCCTCCACCCAGCTCCCTGCCTCCTCTCCTCTCCAGCGCACCATAAAGGCTGATTTATGGTTCCGCGTTACACCGACGCAGAGCCTACGGCGTAGGGTTACGCGGCGACGCGCACCATACGCTGAACCCTACGGCGTAGGCTCTGCGTCGATTTAACGCGGAACCATAAATGAGGCTTAACACGCCTCTTTTGTTCTAATCACCGGAGGAAAACTGCTAAGAAGACCCGCGGCCCCTGACTGGACTTAAGATAAGGGGACAGTGCTGCTTGCATGCCTTTATTTTTATGATTGTTTGCTGTGGTTCGCCCTCCTGCTTTTCCGTGCATGCTTCGCCTGTCGCTCCGACGCCGCTGTGAGCGTATGGCTGGAGGAGGAGGAGGTTTGGAGGAGGAGCGGAGCAATGATTGACAGGAAAGGGGGGAAAGGAAGCATTTTTCACGGCGCAAAAAAACACTGTAATAAAAAGCCAGGAAAAGAGTACTAGAGTGAAGTTTTTCTTGTTACACTCTTTTAGACACATTTGAGGGATGTTGCCCAAGACTTTTAATAGTGTTAAAAGCATGTTAAAAATGATGTCACAATACCTTTAAGGCACCTGGATTAAACACCTCTGCAATGTGCTTTAATGTTTTAGTTTTTTTCTAAATCAAAAATAGTTTTGAATCAATCTTAAATTAAGACCAATTTTGAAATGGGGTCAGTCTCAAAGCACCATTAGTCAAATAATTTTCTTTACATGAAGCTGATATTTGCTCATTAAAACATATACCTGTGGATCAGCCTGTACATTTAGAACAGGGGTTTTCACTAACAACCTACCAGCAGCAGAGTAGATGGTAGGTGACCCGTGTTCTGCAAATTTCTGCTCCCTGCAGAGAAATGCTACTTTGTGGTTCTGTGCGCGCGCACAGGTGATTTTCAAAGTTTGATTATTATTATTATTATTATTAGGTCCATCATTTCTTGCACGATGTAAAATTGATAATATGGGATATTGAGTATTTGATCCTTCAAAATACACTATCCATGACATGAATTGCATTACACTTTGTTAACATTATATGATAAAGAGAGAAAAAAAATCGCTTCATTTTATATTAATTCAGTCATTCGCCTTTATTTAGCCAGGCAGGTCATTAATAACATTCTTATTTACAATGACGGCCTGGCACGAGATAAGGACCACTTGGGGGAAAAGGAAGTGGGCTAGGGAGTAAAACACAGTACTGGAGTTGAGGGGGGATGGCATCCCTCCTGAAATAAAAACGGTCCAAATCATCCCCCCCTGAAATAAAAACGGTCCAAATCATCCCCCCTGAAATAAAAACGGTCCAAATCATCCCCCCTGTAAAACTGCCATCCCTCCTTTCCATCCCTTATGTCATTTCATCAATGAATGTGGTTTTACTGCTATTTCAACATTTAGAGTCATCACCAGAAAAATAACACCAGAAAAATAACTTATTTGACAATTTTCATCTGTTTCAAGTAAATTTTCACTTGAAATAAGTAGAAAAATCTGCCAGTGGGACAAGATTTATCTTCTTATTACAAGCAAAAAAAATCTTGTTCCACTGGCAGATTTTTCTACTTATTTCAAGTGAAAATCTACTTGAAACAGGTGAAAATTGTTGTTTTTTCCAGTGATGAGTCTTGTTTTAAGTGTAATGAGATTCTTTTTACTAAAATGAGACATTTTAACTATAAATAAGACAAATATTCTTGTTAAGATTTTGAGTTTTTGCAGTGATCCATTTTACTTATCCTGTGAAGGACAGAGTCATATTGATAAGTTCAGAAAAGTGTTTTTTATTGTTGTGTTTGATGTACTTGATGTAAGTCCAGTGGATATTTAAAGCTTACAGAAGGCTGCATTTAACTGCTGCTATGTCATTCCTGCAGTATTTCTGCAGGTGTTTTGGTCACTGCTATTATTTGTAATATATTATATTATTTGTAATCAGCACAAATTATCTGTCCCCATATGATAAAATCCACCATCCCCCCTGATTTCTTTTTTACAACTCGAGTACTGAGTAAAACACAGTAAAATTGTAGCTCTACAAAGGTAGAAAACCATTAGGGAGCACTTTTTGGCAAAGCAGCAGAAATTGACAGAACACCGGCTGGAACAACTGCTGGACAGGAGTTTCACTTTCTGGCACCTGGATTATTATACACCCTGGATTATAAACCTGGATCAAAAACCTCTGCCGTGGGGAAGCTTCAGTCTCTGAGAGGTGCTGTGTTAGTTTACCTGTTTGAATGAAAGCGCTGCTGGCGGTAGCCGTGAAACCGTCATGTTTCTCCCGGACTGGAACC
Source organism: Cololabis saira (assembly GCF_033807715.1). Lineage (NCBI taxonomy): Eukaryota > Metazoa > Chordata > Actinopteri > Beloniformes > Belonidae > Cololabis > Cololabis saira. The sequence continues at coordinate 6,825,281 of NC_084604.1, read as the reverse complement.
TCTCCCCGTAACAACCATGTAATGCAGCTGACTGAGGTTACTGGGTCAGGCTGGGCCGGATGTTTGGGTGACGGCAGCTCCGTGTGAGTCTCCCCCTGGCGGAGCGGAGGATCATTACAGCAGGGTCCTGTACCACGTGGTGTGTCCAGAGAGCGGTGCCCACTCGTGTTGATCTGAAACAGTGCATGCATAACAAAGGACTGGAATAGAGAGCTTAAGTGACACTAACATGGTGATTTTGAGGTTTCACGTTGATATCCAGTATTTGACATTACATTTGGGGCTGAAGCTGGCATGATGGTTTCTCATGGACTGTAATGGTCCTGTTAAACCACAAGGTGGCGCCATAACGTTTATGTGATTTTGATAGTTATATTAGTAATTTTGTACTATAGTCACATTTTAAAACACACACACACACACACACACACATATCTATATATATATATATATATATATATATATATATATATATATATATATATATACATACACACACACACACACACATATAACAAACAACGAGCAGATAATTATACAGGACTGTCTCAGAAAATTAGAATATTGTGATTTTCTGTAATGCAATTACAAAAACAAAAATGTCATACATTCTGGATTCATTACAAATCAACTGAAATATTGCAAGCCTTTTATTATTTTAATATTTCTGATCATGGCTTACAGTTTAAGAAAACTCAAATATCCTATTTCAAAAAATTAGAATATTCTGGGAATATTAATCTTAAACTGTAAGCCATAATCAGCCATATTAAAATAATAAAATGCTTGACAATATTTCAGTTGATTTGTAATGAATCCAGAATGTATGACTTTTTTGTTTTTTTAATTGCATTACAGAAAATAAAGAACTTTATCACAATATTCTAATTTTCTGAGACAGTCCTGTACAGAATGTCTTTACTGATAGAGAGGGGGGTTGTGAGGGGGGAGCCTGAACTTCAGAACCAGGGACTGGATTCACCAATACAGTATGTTCTTAAGAACAATCTTAAGAAATGTCTTAAAGGGATTGTGACATGAAAAACACATTTTTCTTGATTTTTTGTGTTTTGTTGGGTGTCTTGACATCAATTACACCCAAAAAACAACGAACTTTTAACATTCAGTGTATTGTGTGCTTTCTGGGATTTTCCGCATAACTATGCAAAAACGGCGCATGTGGTTTGGTGGCGGATCGTTACGTAACGATCCGCTAAATCACCGCCCCCTCCACCCAGCTCCCTGTCTCCTCTCCTCTCCAGCGCACCATAAAGGCTGATTTATGGTTCCGCGTTACACCGACGCAGAGCCTACGGCGTAGGGTTACGCGGCGACGCGCACCATACGCTGAACCCTACGGCGTATGCTCTGCGTCGATTTAACGCGGAACCATAAATGAGGCTTAACACGGAGCTGTTTAGAGCGTCTTTTGTTCTAATCACCGGAGGAAAACTGCTAAGAACACCCGCGGCCACTGACTGGACTTAAGATAAGGGGACAGTGCTGCTTGCATGCCTTTATTTTTATGATTGTTTGCTGTGGTTCGCCCTCCTGCTTTTCCGTGCATGCTTCGCCTGTCGCTCCGACGCCGCTGTGAGCGTATGGCTGGAGGAGGAGGAGGTTTGGAGGAGGAGCGGAGCAATGATTGACAGGAAAGGGAGAAAAGGAAGCGTTTTTCACGGCGCAAAAAAACACTGTAATAAAAAGCCAGGAAAAGAGTACTAGATTGAAGTTTTTCTTGTTACACTCTTTTAGACACATTTGAGGGATGTTGGCCAAGACTTTTAATAGTGTTAAAAGCATGTTAAAAATGATGTCACAATACCTTTAAGATCTAAAATTAAGAAGTTCATAAGAAAGTTCTTAAATGCAATTCCTCAATATTTTCTTAAGAACCGTCTTAAGAACTGTCCTTTCTTACGGATTTCTTATTTTTCCTACTTAAGAACTTCTTAAAATATGTCATTGCATTGCACGCACCAACAAACAACATTTATAGGTAATTTGGGTCTTAACCGTCAGTCACTCACTAAACATGGAGAAGGAGAAAAAGAGATGCAGGAACTTTTCAAGACAGGAGCTTGAGGTTATGGTGGATGAGATTAATGTGCGAAAAAAATTACTAATGGGGAAAATTAATAATATGGGGAAAACAGCAGAAAATAAGACAAGAGGGTGGGCCGGTGTGGCTGAAGCTGTGTCCGCGGTGGGAGGGAGCCTGCGGGACGGCCCAGGTGTGAAGAAGAAGTGGGCAGACTTCAAGTCTGAGGTAAAGAAGAAAGGAGCGGAGCGGAAAAGGCTACTGAATAAGACAGGCGGAGTTGAAAGAGTTTATGCCGACAGCCTAGAGGAGAAAGTGCTGGGGCCTCATTTATAAAAGAGTGCGTAGGATTCATACTAAAAGTGCACGTAAACCCAAAAGCCAAAAATGGCGGGCGCAAAAAAAATCCGGATTTATAAAACCGTGTGCACGCACTTGCACTTGCATGCAATGTTCGCTTTATAAATCACAGTCCTGCTGGAAGGTTGCGCAGGTGAATTTGCCTCATATCCCGCCCTCTACACGCCCACTTTCTACCATAATGGGCAATGCAAAGTAGTGCATGACTGTATTTGCATATGAATGAGCCTGCTGAGCATGAGCAGCGGCTTCCTGCAGTCTGTTTCTGCTGCGCGTCAGGATGAATGAGACGTGTCGAGCAACCGTGCCACTAAATTTCACGGAGACTGAGATGGAGATGTTGTAGATGAGGTGGAGGCAGGAAAACCACATTATTTGGTGGTCTCAGTAAAAGTAGAAAAAGTATATAGATGGTATAAAATAAAGCGAGTGAGTGGCAGCACGTCGTTGCTGCGCTAAACGCCGTGAGTGCCACGGACAGATGGTGCAGAAAAAAAAGAAGTGTTGTGATTTGAAGGTGGAGGCCAAGAGGTACGGAGCCCCTAAAGGGAAACAGATTTTTTTAATATATATAATGAGTTTTACGTGCGCGCGTGAAACCTTTAAGGCTCATTTATGGTTCCGCGTTACACCAAAGACCCATAATTTAGGTTTCACGCGCACGTAAAGGTTTCATGCGCACGTAAAGGTTTCATGCGCACGTAAAGGTTTCACGTGCGCATAAAACTCATTATATATATAAAAAAAATCTGAGTCCCTTTAGGGGCTCCGTGGAGTGGCCCGGCACTCATTTGTTCTGTCCTCAGTCACTCTACAGTTGTCGCGGTGGGTGACGAGGAGGTTTCCGGCCCGGCGTTTCCTGCACCGCGGCTGCAGCAGCAGAGCGTCTACAGGTTCGAATCCCAGCCTGGGTGCTGTGACTCTGTAAAAAAAAATACCTAAACTTTTGGATCAATAATTGAGTCTGACAATTTTTATTTTACCAGTTAACAAATAAATTATATAGAATATATACAATAATATAATACATTTTTCAATCAATTATTAATTATATATTACATTTTTTAACATTAACATCAAATATTTGAAGGGATGGCACTTAAGATTTAAGGGTGGGGAGCTAAACCGTCCAGTATCTTATAAAGTAAACTTTGGCATAAACAAAACAAAAAAGTCAGAAGCTCAAAAAGTTGTATTTTTCTACAAACTGCAATAGTGGTATGAGTTTGTGTTTTTGTCCAGCGGTTTAAAAGCTGAGAAAAGTGAGGAAAACCAGGTTGCCAGATCGGTTCCCGTTTTTCACGTATACTGTAGCTCGTCTATTAGCATATGTAGCAGTGCGGTCGTTGATCGAGTAATGCGTGAAAACCGCGGACATTAGGGACCTGGCAACCACTCATATTTGAATTTTCATCTCAGAATTCCGAGAACAGTCTCTCAACACTAAGAAGTCATGGGAAGGCTGATGATGACTCAAAGTAGTTTATTGGGGTTTGGAAAAATGTCAGATGCACAAATGTCTAATATTTCCATGATAGTTGTGAAATTCCAGCCTGCTGGCTACCTTCCGACGCAGTTTCTGAATGAATGTCATAAATTCAGCATCCTCAACTGAGATGTGATAGTGATCACATGAGGTCCGCAGTACGGTGGCCAAGAAGTGCAAAACAACATTGCAAAATGTGAAACACTTTTACAAAGCTTGAAACAAATTTACATTTCAGAAAACAAATTAACAAGACGCTAAACACTTTTACAAGTGCCGAAACAAATTTACAAATACCGAAACAAATTTACAAATACTGAAACACTTTTACAAGTCCCGAAACAAATTTACAAATCCTGAAACACTTTTACATTTCAACACAAACCGGAAAGGGAATGTACCCAAAGCCACGTGGTCAAACGTGGGGGATTGTTTGACCAATCATCTCTTTGAATATCGAGCAAAACACGGAAGTGATAAGGTGAGCGACATCCATGGTGAGCGGCAAAATATTTCTTGGCGGCGAAGTTCCTTTGACAAACGTCGAACAAGATGGACCGAGTGATGTTTTGCCAGTTTTGTGGCAATCACGTGAGCCGTTTATCGCGGTTTTGTTTTTCGTGTGGTCGTGGTTTAGACTTTTTAAAAGGTGAAGACGAGGTGGAAGGGCCAAACGCACAGGGGCCATCTAACGTTAAACAGCCTGATGACGCTAAACCAAGTAAGTGCAGCATAACGCTAGCTATCAGAAGTATGTGAATGAAAGTAAATGGTGCTATTGGTTAGCGGCAGCTAACTTTCTATTTTGAAACGGAACTCTGTTCATTTCAGCAGAAAAGCCTTGCCCATCATACAAACAGTTCCTGGAATACAGAAGCGCAAAGTCAAAAGAACGACAGTCTTTTAACAATGGGCCGAGAGGAAAACATGGGGCTAAAGAAAGAAAAAACGTCCAGGTAAGTTGTGCTGACTGATTTTGCTTATCAATACTCGAGTATCAGACTCGAGATTACTCCAGATTCAGAGCTTTATTGTCCCTCGAGGGGAAATTCGTCTCGCAGTAAGGGATAAGGCATCACATACACATGTATACACATATAAGAGGACAGTAGTAACAGTTAAAACAGTATACATGAAACAATCACAACAATAGTAATATAACCATGAGAATAAAAAGGATAAGATCTAGCTGTCCACAGAAGATAGAAGACTTGCTTGTAAAGCATAATAAATAACTCAGAAGTGGGTCAGGATGATGGCACACCTGATTAATCCAGGTGTGCCTGATCATTATTGTTGTGACTGCTGCAGTAAAACACACCTGGATTAATCAGTTTGGCCAATAATGTAAGACAGGAAATAAATGAGCAGCTTTAATTTTAGGAAGTAGTGGAGCTGTGCATATTGCCCTTGAGTTTGAGACCAGTGGTGTAAAGTTTTGGAGAGTGTATAGACATGCTCAACTCACTATGAAACTGTGGTGGTGGAGTGATACCACATTCTACATGATTAATGGGAAACACTGATGTATGTATGTTCTTTTATTTTACCCATGTATAATAAATTAAATTAATATTATCTTTATTTTACTAGATAAACATCGGCTTGATGGTGCCACATGGAACTGATGGAACTGATTTGAAACCTCTTAGAGGGAAAACACTCCCATTATATGTAGACCCAGAGGTAGCAGCACCTGATGTACTGAAACAAGCTGTCCAGAAAATGACAACATTTAACAAGGACATGCCAAAAGGACCGTACTTTCTTTTGTATCCAGACTGCTCAGAGGTGGTCCATGTGCCTGGATCAGAAACACCATTCAAATTGGCAGAATATAAAAAGGAGCTTGGAAAGGCATATTCCAGGATCACCTTTTACATTTGCCTAGAAAAAGACTTTAAAGGAGGTTAGTGGATCTCATGATTCAATATTCTTACATATTTTTATACGCAACTCACTGTAGGATACATCTACAGGAACTACATGATCTGTTGATGTTATTTGTTTTTACAGCAGCGGATGATACCTCAGACTCACACTCTGATTCTGAAATTATCATTGCATCAAGGAGCACAGTTGAATTCTACCAAGCTGACACTGTGGTACATCATCTTTTTTTTTAATACTTACCGTATTTTCTGGACTATAAGCCGCTACTTTTTTCATAGGTTTTGAACCGTGCGGCTTATACAAAGGTGTGGCTATTCTGTGGATTTTTCTTCCACCGCTCGGGGCGCTCCAACCCGAATTAGAATAAAAACTAAGACAAAATAAATGCAAAGAAGAATACGCTACTTCTTCTTTAGCAGATAGAAGTAGGTAGAAGCAGATTTCAAACAGATAAATAGATAAATAAATACCGGTTATTTTCTCTTGGTTCAGTCCCGTTTTAATCAGCAAAGTTGCTGCCGTGTTAAAAGACACTGTTAGGAAAGGATCTATTTAGATACAAACATGTACATCATTTACAGTTCAAAATGGTTCTGTACATGTAGTAAATGTCTAATCTAACAACATAAATACAACAGGCGGAAGCAGCAACAGCAGACATCCACGTAGGCAGGTGGAAGCAGCAACGGGATGACCGGGGATGGGGGGGGGGGGACACAGGCCAGAACGCAGCTCCCGAGGCTCCAGCCTGCAAACAACAATACAACAAATGTATGTATTGTCCTGGTCCAGAGGTGCCCAATCCTGCTCCTGGAGAGCTACTGCCCTGCATGTTTTAAGCTGGGCATACACTGTGCGATATTTTAAATCGTTTGAGACTGCCCCATCTCACACTGCACGACTAGATTGCGGAGTTCAAAAGTTCAGAGCCCACGATTTATGGTCTCACACTGTACGACCCGATGCTCTGATGTGACCCGTCTGCTCAAACTATACGATCATAATCCTCCCGTCGGACCTCTGTGTACTGGAACTCGAGGCCGGTTCTGGGGCACGGGTAGGCTGTTCCAACCCAAACGTGCGTCCTGCCCACCTGATCAAAGGTTATGGGGATCCTTTATTTTTTTATAATTATATATAAATATATAATAAAAAAATCCCAAAATATCTGTACCGTTTCTGATTGGGCGGGCACTGCGCATCATTTTTTGACACAACAAAGAACGCATACCGCAAAAGTTGTGTCTCGGCGGAGGAACCCGGCGTCCCAGCAAAATGAGAAGAGAAAAAAGAGTTGTTCCGAACAGCAGACAGCGCACACACTAAAGGCTGATTTATGGTTCCGCGTTACACCAACGCAGAGCCTACGGCGCAGGGTACGCGGCGACCCGCACCGTACGTGGAAATGCGGTCTTTTTTTGCTATTAAAACATGATTTGTAATGTGAATTTGCAACACTTAAACTGCAAATAATAGTTTTTGACGTGACATCAGATATTGCGAATGCTCTCTGCGAAAGGATGAGGCAAATCGGGTCGCAGCTGCTTCAACTGTGCGATGCCTTCACGAGGAGCGACCAGGATTTCAAACATGCTTGATTTTCTTGCGACCTCACGATTTGTGATCGGGAGCTCGTCGTGAGGTGTTAATCTCTCGTCGTTACCCCACGTACACTGCACGAGGCACGAGCAACGATTGGGTCAAAATCGGGCCTGATCAAAAAAAAGTCGCATGACTGGAAAATCGGCTCAGAACGAGCCGATAATCGCACAGTGTATGTCCGGCTTTAGGCTTCTCCCCACTTTAACACACCTGATTCTAATTATTAACTTGTTATCAAGCAGCTGAAGCCTGTCACAGGCTTGATAAGGAGTTGATAATTAGAATCAGTTGTGTTAATAGTGGGGAGAAGCTTAAAACATGCAGGGCAGTAGCTCTCCAGGAGCAGGACTGGGCACCTCAATGTTTTAGATTAACAAGGCTTGTTTATTTTGCAGTTATTATTACTATCAGTAACACTTACAACCTTTCACCATTAATTTATACTGTATGTGGTAAAGGAATAATTATGGAAGCTGTTACAAATTGGTGATTAATGTATGCGTTTCTTCTCAGGTTTTTGAACCACAAAACCGAAGTACTCCCAAAATCAGATCTAAAGATGAAAGGTTTGTAGTAATTTTTATCCAAGAAGTACTTTATGCCTTTATCGAGGAGGTGTGGTCATACATAACCTTTGTCAGAGAGTCAAACAGATTTAATGAGACAACATGAGACAACCTCATGTACAAAGACTTGCATGGATTTCCTACTGAAACATACAAGCGTACGCTTAAATCCAGAAAACGTCCTACGCACAAAAAAATCCAGATGTATGAAACTGTGCGTAGGCATGAATCCAAGCACATTTCCTTTGTACATCCCAATCAACGTGGAATTGAGCGCACGTGTAGGAGTACCAGACTCCTCCCTGTCCACGCCCCCATTTAAATATGCAAATATATTTAAATAGGCCCTCGAGGGCCGGTTTCCCTGTTTAATTGCACCATGATACAAGGAGCTGTGTCATCAACAGAACTATCCAGACTTTGATGACAAGCTGGTGACGATGATTAATTACAATCAGGTGTGTTAAAGCAGTGAAACATCTAAAACATGCAGGACAGTGGTACTCGAGGACCAGGATTGAGAAGCACTGATCTAAAACATGCAGGACACCGGCCCTTCTGGGATTCAGTTTGACACCTGTGACATATATATATATTTTTTTTTTAATATTCTTTATGTCATTCAAAAAAATAAAATAATTCAATACAAAAACAAATGTTCTTAACTCGTGAATGAAAAGCAAGCAGAAAGAAGAAGAATCTTATCTGATCCCCTTTTTCCAAGAAATAACTTCACAAATAACATAAATTAATCATATAATCTGTACATTAATGGAATGAAAATGCTTCCTGTTAACGTACACATATTCATCCAGTGATGGTGCTTTTATAGCAATGTGTGTGCAGTCGATAGCTCTGATTACATTAGGAAAACCGGCTAAATATTCTTTCTCTTCTTACTGCGCCATTTGCGATATCTTCTAACACTGCCAAAGCTGCCATTGTTGTTAACGGTATTTCTGCACCACTTTGCTTTTCTATCCACTCGTGTAATTGCAGGCAGTTGAATGTGTTAATTGTTCATCAGTGTGTCTCTGATGTGCACTTCACTCTGAGGGCTAATTGTTTTCACATTATTAACAGTTTCCCAGCATCACCACTAAGTGTCGCCAACGGACCAATAGCTGTGGAAACGTGCGTACGCCAGCCATGAAGTTGGCGTCGGGCACCGCACATTTCCACGGTCATTTCACTCTTGATACATCTGAACGTTTGCGTGGAAAAGGGCGTACGCCATGTTTTTGTGCGTACGCACCCTTTGTACATGAGGCCCCAGATGTTGCCTCCTTCCCAGCCCGCAGGTTTGAGGACAAGTTTTCATTTGGCCTGCTGCTGTGTGGTAATTTTTCTGAATAAAAATGTTTCTCAAAATTATCCCCCCCTCTGGTTTTTTCATCAAGTTGTTTTTGTGTGTGCGTTTTGGAACATTTGTGAACTGGTAAAATAACAATTGCAAGACTCAATTATTGTTCAAAAAAAGAATACATTTTTATTACAACAACCTACTGTACAGTACACCAATACAGACTTTGAAGTCCTCCATCTCCATCCCAGGTTTTTTTTAGGTCTATAGTAAATTTAAAAAAATCCCAGTTACATGCCAGTTGGTCCTCCATTTAGAGTTTATTAATTTAGCACAAAAAGATGCATGAAGCACTGCGCAAGGAGGGAACGAAGTTCTATAGCGAACTTGTACAAGGTTCCATTATCTTGTACAAGATTTAAGGCAATGACCGCTTTATTACTCTGTCCAAGTGATCTATGTATTTGTTGCACAGCTCTTTGGTGAGTTCATATTTCCAGAAAGACTCGATAGCACAGATCAGTTCTTCTCTGCTCTTGGGTTTCGCCTCACAGCAAATGTGCCGTTTCAATGCAGCCCAGACCAGCTCGATCGGGTTTAAATCCGGCGACTCTGCCAGCGTCTTCACCCAGTTGATGCCCTCTCTCTCAACGCAGGCTTTCACACTGACTGGAGTGTGTTTGGGATCATTGTCCTGAAAGAAACGATGGGTTCTCATAGGGAACTGATCCCGCAGGTATGGAGCGGCCTGCTTTGTGATGATCTCCTCCGCGTAGAAGTGGCGATCCATGATGCCATCAAATATGACCAGCGGACCCGGGCCACAACGTGAAATTCCGCCCCAGACGTGCAACTTGACTGGGTGTTTCACTTTAGGCTTTGCTGTGCCTGTGAAATTGTTTTTCCTCCAGCACTGCAGAGCAAATCGCTCCAGTGTGACCGTTGATTCGTCAGTGAAAAAAACATTATTAAAGCACTCTCCAGCAACCAGCCAGGATTGCGCTTGAAGCAGACGCGCCACTTTGTTTTTTTCCCGGGTCATCGGCACGAATCTGGGCTTCCCAAACTTCCAGCCTAGATCACGAATTGCCTTTCTCACCGTAAGCAAACTCAAGGTGATGTTGTGCCTGCTTTGGAGAAACGATCTCACTTTCCTTGCCGGCAATTCGTCGTCTGCTTTCAGGATGGAATCTATCATTTCCATCACCAGACTCGTGAGTTTATATGGATTGCGTTTCTTCCTTTCCACAAAAGCATGGCGGCTGTGACGACGGATGGTGTCAAAAGAAGCTTTAACTCCAATCGTCTCCAGATGTTCGGCTATAGCTCGAGTCTGCCAACCCTTATTCCGCAGATTCTTGATGAGCGCACTGGTTTGCGAGTTGATCACAGCCATCTTTGACGTCAGCGTATCACACGAATCGAATGATGAGCAGACCAACACCAGTATTTATCTTGCGGAGTGGGCGTGGATTACTTGTTGCGCCGCCGCCCTTGACATGCTTATATCCAGGTAACAGCTCACTACAGATCTATTCTACCTAATAGCTGTTGTACAGTACCAGTCTATCTGTATCCTGAACACTAACGACTATGGAAGGCAGAAACCTTTACGGAAGAGCCCAACAAGTCAAGAAGACTCTCTTCCCACATGACAAAAAACAACCTCCCGCGGCTCGGGGCCAAAAACGGGTATGTTTTTAAATTAAATAAATGCTAGTTATTATTATGAGACTCAGATGTGGGTTTGTGTTATTTATTAATGCAATATATACAACATTTATTCATACATTAGCCCCTAGCTCACTCTAATTTTTTTTGTAATACTTCTGTCTTACAGAGGAATCCAGCATCATCGTTGCAGCCACCCTCAGCTAAGCGTCTTGTCACAAAAAAAGCGGTAAGTGTTATAGTGTAACTCACAGTACAATAGCTACTGTCTACATGGGATAAGCATTTTTGCTCACAGTATGTAACTCATGACTTATCTTCTTTTAAAATGGCAGGCAGCTGTTACAAGTGTGGTTGCATCAAATCACCAGCGCAGGGACATCGTCGACCATTTGGAAAGCAGTGTAGCTCAGCAAACTGCGGACCTTCAACAGAAAGATGCCCTGCTTACAGCGAAAGAAACACAGCTCACAAGTGTGAAAGCTGACCTGGAAGCCATAAGAGCGGAAGACCTAAAGCTCAAAGAGGACATTGAAAAACTCGTCCACTCTGAGAGCCAGCGAAGGGAGCTACACAAAGCTCTTATGGGAGAGGTGAGAGCTGGATTCGGAAACCTGGGAGAGGCTATGGAGGCTTTACGGGAAGAGATAATTCATGTCCACGGTACACCTGTGAGATGCACCCCCACGTGCACCTCAACTTCTGTTGCATCGTGTTCAGCAGCCCAGATGTCTCCACTTGCCCTGTCCTTCACCGACGACAGCCTCCAGCACCCCCCTCGTCAGCACCCCGACATAAGCTTGCGTGCAGTTGGACCAGAGGCCATGCTAAAATCCACCAGCAAAGCTTCGGCCAAGTGGGCCGTTATGGATGTCTGCTCTTCAGGAAGCCCATCTCAGAGCAGAATTACCAAGCCTGGAGAAAGACCACAAACTGGGATGGTTCAAGGGGCAAACAAGCACTGCCGCAAAATGTAAAAAGTTTTGTATTCGACTGTGTTAAGGAAAGATTTCCTGGGGTGGAGAACAAGGACTTCAAAATTTGTATTGATAAAATCAATGAATGCCTGCGCACACTGCGGCAACGTGTGTAAATAAATATGTCTTCTTTTCGACAAATAATTGAGTCTGGCCATTTTTTTCCTCGTTAATTATAGCTGCTGGTAGATTTCATTTTACAGTATGTTTCAAATGCTACTCAATTTCATTTCTCAATTTTTTTTTTCAAGAATTTAAAGGGGACCTATTATGAAAAACACGTTTTTTCTTGTTTTAACATATATAAAGTGGTCTCCCCTCACCCTGCCAGCACAGGGGAGACAAAATACCATGAAATTCTGCAGGGTCTCTGACCCCCGCCTTACAGAGTCCCCCAGTGTCACGTGACTTTTTTTTGAGCCATTCTGAATCTGCGCCTATGGTGACGTCACCATAGGCGCTCATTTCCATAGGTTCAGCCTCCGCTGCTGAAACCACGCCCACAATGCCGTGGCGCCGCGGATCCGGGTTAAATCATCCAGGTTCCCGGGTGGTTTGGGAGCTGGGTCCTCGGGGGTCTGTCCCAGGCTGGACCAGCTTCACTCTCCGAGATTTTCAGCTAAATCTGTCGGTTTGATCACCGGTAACGGGCGATGCGCCGCGGATGAGCTCCGGAGCCGATCTGTGCGCCCGCAGTGGGGTTGCAGCGCCCGTCGCACAGCATCCGCCGGGCAGATCCGACTGAAATTCCGCTGGTCGGTCCCCGGGAGTCCCTGCTACCAGTCCAGGCCGGTTCCTGCGGTCCCGGCCGGTCGGAACCGGTCAGATTCCCCCGTTAAAGCCGCAGTGATGCGCGCTGCTCCAGCAGCGCTGCTCCCGGGCGCCCGGCGCATGGCTCCGGGGCCAGCGTTCAGCATCCGCCGGGTAGATCCGGCTTAAATAGTGCATAAATGTTATTTATATACAACTCATATTTAATTTTTTTAACAATAAAGTTTCCATTTGTGAAAATTCAGTGTTATGATTTGTTTACAGGCTTGGGCTGCTCTGGCGGAGCGAGGGTTTATTCTCCTCCCCTGCTACACGTCATTCAGGGAGCCAATCAGCACAGAGCCTCATTATCATACCCCCCCCTTCCCTAAAAATGAGGCGCAGAAAAAGAGGTTAGAAGCGGTAAAACTAGTGACAGGGCCCACAGGCTGGATTTATGATTTATGTAGAAAAAACAAGCTTTAGATTGTTTTTAAGACATTCAAGGCCTGTTTAAAATATACATTAAATGCCATAATAGGTCACCTTTAAATGGTTAATGGCATTTTCAGCCAAGTACCCCCTAACCCGCGTAAAGCACTTTTGGTTGTTTGTTTGTTTGTTCGTTTTTATTTATTTCAAACATGTATACATTTTTTTTTTAAAAACAAGAAACGAGAAAAAAGATAAGAGAAACAAATACAGGTGGGCATTCCACCACATAAAGAAAAAAAAACACATCAAAAAACATATTTCACTTACATGTTCGAAACGGAGTGGGAGGAAGTATAAACTTATTTAATCCCACCCCCTTTCCACAACTAAACAAATGATATGCCTGTATTTACGTTTTATACTATACACTAATTTGTATAAATATATATCATTTTTACAAAAATAACCTGTTTAATACCAAATGTAAGTGCTATCATGAATATAATATACAGTAACTATGATATAAATATGACTATGATATAAATATAACTATGATATAAATATAATACGTATATCTATACAAACGTACAAAGACAACGTGTTGTAAAAAAAAAAAGACAAAACAGAGCACTGTGCCATCAGTAACTGATTTATTAAACATAAAAATATTGCTGCTATGCTTGCATTTATTATAAAGGTGTGTTGAGACAGTTAAAGAAAAAAGGACAATTCAATTCATTTTACAGTATGTTTCAAATGCTACTCAATTTCATTTCTCTATATTTTTTTTTTCAGAATTTAAAACTGCCTGTATTGCGTTCGGCTGGAAAGCCGGCTGTTCACCTCAAGTACCCTCTGAACTGTTCACATTTCGTTGAGTGGAGGGTTACCTTAGTTAATGGAAAATAAGCATCTTAAAAAAAAGGGAAAACTGCAAAACTCTTCGATTGATAAGACGTGTTTCTATTCATTTATTATAAAGGTGTGTTGAGACAGTTAAAGAAAAAAGGACAATTCAATTCATTTTATAGTATGTTTCAAATGCTACTCAATTTCATTTCTCTCCTCTATTCTCTATTGTATACCTGCTTACCTGTGCCAACTGCACAGCTCTCAATTTAAAGGGCAAGACGCAGGGGCGGAGCAGGGGTCCTAGCCTAGGGGGGGCGAAGCATTCTAGATGGGCCCTTGTGGCCTAAACATCCCCGTTAGAACATAATCGCTAAAAATGTCACAGATCAGGCCCAACCAACCACAATTCCAACAGCAGCAGCGACACGGTCAGAACCATTCAAATGAGGTTTCAGCACCATGGATTTACCAGTCATTATGTCAAACCTAATTATAAGCCTAATGCAGACTTTAAGATATAACTATCAAACTGGAGATAAAAATCTAATGACATCCAGTGATGTCTATGGAAGCTCATTTCCGCCAGTAAAACAAAAAAATAAGATGAAATCTTAGCCTTAAAAATAAAAATATCCCCACGGTAAGTCATAATTATGAGAAAAAGTCATCATTTCGACTTTCTATCTCATAATTTCGACTTTTTTATCTCATCAGCCGGTTCTTCACCTTATTTGCTCTTATCAACGGCGAAGTCCCTCTGGATTGAGAGCAAGGTGAGGTTGCCAGGTTGGGCAGGTTTCAGCCCAATTGGGCTAAAAAAATATATATTTGGGCTGCTTTTCCTGGGTTTTACTAAATATTTAGGAGAAATTATTAACAAAAAAAAGTTTCCATTATGGCAGAGAAAAGTAGAAACTTACACAATAAACTCACTGATATATTTGCTTTAATCTGCTCCATTTTATTGTAGTTTTTGTTTGGAGCCTGAACTTTTTTTTGGGTTATTTAGTAATGTGAAGATGAAATGTAGGTATTACGAATTTAATAATTTATGGTTTTAACAAGAGAATGTAAGATTCGGGCTGGTTTTTCATTATTTCGGTGGGTTTTACGTTGCATTTGGGCTGGAACCTGTCAGATGTGGCAACCTCAACCGCAGCACTGGATTTCTTAATGACTCGTCTTTTTGGTCACAATAAACTTGCTCTCATCAACGGCGATGTCCCTCTGGATTGAGAGGAAGGTGAGGTTTGGTAGTCTGGCCCCATCCATGCAGCCCGGGGAGAGTTTTTAATCAACTTCAGCTGCTGAAACTCAGCATGAGTTTAGGCTCTGATGCGACAACTGGCTCGACGCATTGCTACGGCGTAGGGTACGCGACGACGCGCACCCTACGCCGTAGGTTCTGTGTTGTTGTAACGCGGAACCATAAATCAGCCTTAAACAGATGCGTCTGCGAACCCGTGCATGACAGGCAGACACACACGGGGAGAAGGGACTATTTGTTTCATTTTTATTTTTTAAACAACTTTATCCTTATGAACGCAAGTGTTATACAGTCCAACTTTCCTTATTTTATTCAGAACACTTTTTTTTTTTTTTTCCTCTTCGGAGTGGGCCCCCCCGGAGCAGTGGACCCGGGGCGGCCGCCCCCCCTGCCCCCCCCGCCTGCTCCGCTACAGGCAAGACGGCATGGCGTGGCCTTGAATGCATTTATTATTTCATCAGTCTTTTTTATGGAAGCATATGAGGGCCTATACTCAAATTAAAATGCATTTACAGAAATGATTTTTCATTTCATTTTTTTTTTTTTAAGAATGTGGCTGCATTATTTGAGTCAAAAAAAAAAAAAGCTAAATTCTTCGTATACAGCAGGGCTCGAACTGTTGATCTCCCACACAAAAGACAGCGGCGCTAACCAGTCAGCCAAATGCCACAGCTCTGCTCTCGGTCTGACACATTTATATACACTTATATATATATATATGTACAGCATAGATGGGCATAGAGATACATTCTTGCTACACTAAAGTGTTGCAAACCATAGTTTTGCCACCATGTAAAGCACATTTAACTTCGAACGCGGTTTGCGCTGTGGGCGCGGAGTCAGTGTGGCGTTACTCTACTACACAGAGACACAGACAGACGCACACAGAAAGACACAGACAACAGCGCGGCGTCACTCTACAAAGACACACACACATAGACACATACTCATAATCACACACACATTATTATGTGTGTGTATAATCTTCTCAAAATGCAATAACTTATTACATAATGTGGCAAAATCTATTACAAAAATGGGGCAGTTTATTACAAAATGCGGCTTTATTACAAAATGAAATGAAAAAGTTATTACATTTTGGACGTTTATTACAAAATGCACCGAGGAGCCCTCAGCCACGATGTTTATGAACATCTGCACCTCAGAGTTGGATCACAAACAAACTTTTACACTGCCATTGAATCAAATCCGCGAGTCTCTTTCGCTGATTTCCTCCTCCTGACTCAGCCGTCTGCCAGCAGGCCCCGCCCCCCCAGTGAACCCCGACCAATCAGTGGTGGAGGGTGATGACGTCAGATGCAACCCGACTCCCCCCCTCTGTAAAAATAGATCTCATGTGAAGTCGTAGTTTCTGCTTCCACCTAGTGGCTAAGACTGAAAAATGCAGTTCACACGAATGCGTGAATCTGGTATCCCGCGAGTGAAACGGCCGGGTTAACTTAGGACCCTCTGTATATTATAAGTCTGATATGTGATGACATTAAAAGTATGACATGAATCTGGCGTCATTTCACCACCTCACCGCCTGCGTCGCCAGTTCTCCATATCTTCAGACTGTTCGTGCGCGAGGGTAATGGTTGGCGTAGAGATACACACATTTTTCGGTTCTTTTTTTTTTAAATCCCAACCTTTGTGTAGAAGGTGGCGTGCGCTTCTTCCAAGCCCTGTTTTGTCCGCAAGCGAGCTTTATAAATGAGGCCTCTGGACATTATCGGAGAAACAGCAGTCGAGGGAGTCCAAGGTGGCGTCGACACAGGAGAGCCACAGGCAGTGACAGCAGGTAACCGTTAACCGTTATCTAGCCAGCTTAATGCTACATTAACATATCATCCCGACCATAACATAACGAGCTGATGGCTCTGCTTTAAAATATGTAGCTTTATTTTGTTAAACATTACAATGTGTATAGCACACCAGGACACAATTATACTGGTGGTTAATGCGTCACTTACTTTAACGAGCCTTAGGCTGGCGGCTCTGTTATAAAATACTGTATGTAACGCTGCTAGTTTATTAAATGTTACAATGTTTCAAGCGCAGCACGACACAATTATACCGTCGGTTAATGTGTGCAATGCTCTACTAACGTATACTGTATTCTCCATTCATTGCAGGCCCCGTCATCTCTGTTTATACTCTTTATACTCTACCAGCTGAAACAAGCAGCACAAGCAACACCCCCAACACAAGCTCCGACTCTGAAGTTGTGCTTACTGTGGTTGATGATGTCAGTGCTGAAGAAGCACAGGTATGTTGGCTTGAAAACAACACACTGAACAGTACAGTTGGCAACATAAGCTGTGAACAGGGTTCCTACACAAGTATGGAAAAGTATGGAAATAAATTTGATCAATTTCCAGGTATTAAAATGTATGGAAAATGAAAAATAAAGTATGGAAAAATTTTTGTTTCACCGTGTGTGTGTGTGTGTGTGTGTGTGTGTGTGTGTGTGTGTGTGTGTGAAATGTGTGTGAAGACTGTAGATGGAAATTACATATTTTGCTGAGATGGTCATGCTGCAGAGAGAATTGCTGAAAGAAGTTTCAGCAATGAGGAAGATCCAGGAGGAGCTACTGCATGTAAAAAAGTTAAAAATAGCTCAGGAGAAACTTGAAATGGTAAATGGCTTACACTTATATAGCGCTTTCCAACTGTACTCCTACAGCCCCAAAGCGCTTTACACTGCAAACATTCACCCACGCATTCACACACTGGTTGTCGGCGGAGCTGCCATACACAACGGCGCTGGCCTGACAACCGGGAGCAACCAGGGGATTCAGTGTCTTGCCCAAGGACACTTTGGTGGACACAGGCAGAACTAGGGTTCGAACCACTGACCTTTAGGTTCATGGGCGAACGCTCTACCAACTGAGCCACCTTCCCCCTGAGAAAGAGGGAAATGAGAAAGAAAGAAAGAAAGAAAGAAATGAAATGAATTAAAAAAAATTTCTTGTAACAATTGAAATTGTTACAAGCCCACCACCCGCGTCCGACACCTGGTCCACTCTGGCAAAACCATCCTCCACACAGCCGCTCAGGACGCATGTTTTCCTACAACTTCACGTCGCCAAACTCCATTCCTTCCTTCTGGTCCTCCTGCCGTCCCGCAACTACGTTACGTCATCACAACAAACAGCATGTGAATCTGTCCAATCTCCGTCCACTTCCTCAGTCCTCTCAGCCAATCACCAAGCTACACCACCTGAAACTGGCTCTGTTCAACACCCGCTCACTCAACAACAAAAGCCTGCTGCTGAATGAATTTATAACGGACAATAATCTGGATTTCCTCTGTCTAACAGAAACCTGGCACAAACCCCTGGACTATTTCTCACTAAATCAGGCCACTCCCCCCAACTTCACCTACATGGAACAAGCTCGCGCTGAGGGGCGGGGGGGCGGTGTTGCAGCAATATACAGAAAGGACATTAAAGCAACCTCCATCCCCATTCCTGTCATTCCGTCATTTGAGCACGCTGCCTTCAAACTACCTGGCCCCACTCCTCTTGTCACCGCCGTCATTTATCGCCCCCCCAAACCAAACCCCTCCTTTCTCTCGGATCTCTCGGATTTTCTGACCCAGCTCTGCTCCATCTCTCCCTCTGTTCTCCTCCTGGGTGACTTCAACTTCCACATCAACGATGCTAACTGTAAACCTGCTGCTGAATTCCTGGACCTGCTACACTGCCTCAACTTCACTCAACACGTTGACTTCCCCACTCACGCCCGCGGCCACACCCTCGATCTCGTCTGCTCCACCGGCCTCACAATAAATCAGCTCTCCAGCCTCAACCTCCACGTGTCTGATCACCTGGCAATCACTATGGACATCAACATCCCCATCCCCACTCCCAAAGAAGCACGCAAAATATCCTTCCGCAACATCAGATCCATCTCCCCCTCTACCCTCTCAGCCTCTCTTGCCACTCAGATGTCCGCCTCCCCTCCCCCGTCACCCGACAACCCCTCAGACCTCGTGGATTACTACAACCATACACTCTCCTCCTGTCTTGATCAACTGGCTCCCATCAAAACCAAAACAGTCTCCTTCACACGCTCAGCACCCTGGTACACCCCTGAACTCCACAAAATGAAATCCCGTAAACGTCAACTCGAGCGACTTTGCAAGAAATCTGGATTAACTGTTCATCAACTCGCCTACTCTGATCATCTCCACCAATACAAGGATGCCCTCAACTCAGCTCGCTCCACCTACTTCTCCAACATCATCCATTCCGACTCCTCCAACCCAAAGGCTCTCTTCTCCACAATCAACAAACTTCTCAAACCCAGTGACAACATCTCCAACTCCTTCACAGTCTCTAAGTGCAACGACGTCCTCTCATTTTTTCAATCCAAAATCCAGACCATCTACAGTAACCTGACCACCTCCTCCACCCCCTCCACCTCCCCACCTGTTTCCCCCCCTCCACCTCTCAGTCCCTGTCTCACTTCTCTCCCATGTCTTCAGCGTCTCTTTCAACTGTCATGATGGGCATGAAAACCTCTTCCTGTGCTCTGGACCCCATCCCATCCACGTTTATAAAAAACTGTCACCCAGCCATCTCCCCACTCATCATCAACATCGTCAACTCCTCCTTCAGCTCTGGATCAGTCCCGGACACCCTCAAACTGGCAGCTGTCACCCCCATCCTCAAAAAACCTGGACTCAACCCTGACACCATGAACAACTTCCGGCCCATTTCCAACCTCCCTTTCCTGTCAAAAATTCTGGAACGTGCCGTCGCCACTCAGCTCAACAACCACCTCACCTCCAATGATCTGTTTGAAACATTTCAATCTGGTTTCCGCTCACGTCACAGCACCGAAACAGCCCTCATCAAAGTCACCAATGATCTCCTTCTCTCCTCCGACTCCGGCAACCTCAGCATTCTCCTTCTCCTGGACCTCACAGCAGCCTTCGACACCATCAGCCACACCATCCTCCTTTCCCGCCTGGAATCATCTCTCTACATCACCGGATCCGCCCTCTCCTGGTTACAATCCTATCTCACCAACAGACATCAATTCATCAGCATCAACAACTGCTCCTCCTCCACAGCCCCTCTGTCACAAGGCGTCCCCCAGGGTTCGGTGCTTGGTCCTCTACTCTTCATCCTCTACATCAGTGATTCTTAACCATAGGGCCGCGGCCCACACTTGGGCCGCGAGCGCCATCTAGTGGGCCGCGAAAAAAAAACAGTTTTGTACGTGTGGGCCGCGGGGGCCGCGGGACTGCATGGTCTCCCGACCAAATGAGGAGAAGAAGACCCTCAGCTAGTTGTACGTGTAATAGTAAGAGAAATGGTGTGTATTTATAGAGAAAATCCTTCATTTTGCACAGAGTACGTTTAGATCCGCCAGGATCAGGGATCGATTACTTGGGTCTGCGCCCAGAGCGAGCGAGCGCGGCATGATCATTTATCCCGGCGCGTCCCCGCGGCCGGGGAGGTCGGTGCCGCTCGGGCGGCTCCGTCGTTACTGCTGAAGGATTGTAGATGAAGATGTGTGGGCTGGACTGTTGTTCGGGCTCGCAAAAGCATCGGAAAGTGACACGGCTGCAGCGGCCAGAGAGCTGCGGGCCCGACACGCGCAGTCCTGACAACTTATTAATGTAAATAAAACTTAGTAAGTTACTTAGTAAGTAATTAGCTTGACTCTTACAGAGATGAGAAGCTAAATAAAACTAAATATCGTTCCAGGCTCATCAATGAGCACCTTCTCGCACCTGACACCATCCAGCCCAGATTTAAAGTCCTGGCAGGAGAAATTAGAGCTCAGTTCTCTCACTGAACGACAGAAAGTGGGGACATATAAGATTATAAGGGGAAGAAAGAAAAACTGCAAAACTGTTCAATTATTAAGATGTGTTTATATTCATTTATTATAAAAATGTGTTGAGACAATTAACAAAGAAAAGGGGAAATTCAAACTGCTGGTAAAGAAATAAAATAATAATAATCTATTTTATTTTTAAGAGAAAAAAATATGTGTAATTGAAGTTACACATGTTAATGGGCAAATATGTACTTTTTTAATATAACAGTCAGATGCAGATGTTGATACAACTATGAGGTTACTTGAATATATATATATATATATATATATATATATATATATATATATATATATATATATATATATATATATATATACCGTATTTTCTGGACTATAAGCCGCTACTTTTTTCATAGGTTTTGAACCGTGCGGCTTATACAAAGGTGCGGCTATTCTGTGGATTTTTCTTCCACCGCTAGGGGGAGTGCTAACCGGAATTAGAATAAAAACTAAGAAAAAATAAATGCAAAGAAAAATACGCTACTTCTTCTTTAGCAGATAGAAGTAGGTAGAAGCAGATTTCAAACAGATACATAGATAATAAATACCGTTATTTTCTCTTGGTTCTGTCCCGTTTTAATCAGCAAAGTTGCTGCCGTGTTAAAAGACACTGTTAGGAAAGGATCTATTTAGGTACAAACATGTACATGATTTACAGTTCAGAATCCTTCTGTACATGTGGTAAATATCTAATCTAACAACAGAAATATCTGCGGCTTGCATATCTTTTTTTTTTTTTAAATAGAGCAGATGCGGCTTATATACAGGTGCGGCTTGTATATCTTTTTTTATTGTTTTTTTAAAAATAGAGCGGATGCGGCTTATATACAGGTGCGGCTTATAGTCCAGAAAATACGGTATATATTTATTGTGATGTTCTGGACCTTCGCTTGAGTAAATTTTCTCTAAATGGACCTCTTAAAGTTGAATACACCTGCTATACAGTGTTAATATTTAACGGGCCCCAGGCCACTCTGTACTGAAAAAATTGGGCCCCAAGGTCAGAAAGGTTAAGAACCCCTGCTCTACATGCTCCCCCTTGGCAACATCATCCGCCACCACCGCTTCCACTTCCACTGCTACGCTGACGACGTTCAACTGTACATCTCCACCAAATCCCTCACCTCTGCAACCCACTCTACCCTGACCAACTGCCTCGCTGAAATCAAGTCATGGATGCACTCGAACTTCCTCCAACTCAACTACAACAAATCGGACATGCTCATCATCGGCCCAAAATCCCTCACCAAAACCGCTCACAACTTCACCCTCACCATGGACAACTCCATTCTGTCTCCCTCCACTCACATCCGCAACCTCGGAGTTATCCTGGACAATAACCTCTCCTTCCAACACCATGTCAACCACATCACAAGGACTGCTTTCTTCCACCTCAAAAATATTGCCCGTCTCCGTCCATCACTCTCCTTCTCTACCGCTGAAACCTGGATGCACGCCTTCATCACCTCAAGACTCGACTACTGCAACAGCATCCTCTACGGTTCAACTTCCAAGGTCCTCAATAAACTCCAATACATTCAAAACTCTGCCGCCCGCCTGCTCACCCACACCCGCTCCAGAGACCACATCACCCCAGTCCTCCAGAAGCTCCACTGGCTCCCCATCCCTCAACGGATCCACTTCAAAATCCTTCTCCTCACCCACAAAGCTCTCCACAACCAGGCCCCCTGCTACCTCACCGACCTGCTCCACCGCTACACTCCCTCCCGCAGCCTCCGCTCCTCTGACGCTTCTCCATCGCTGCTCCCACCCTCTGGAACTCCCTCCCCAAAAACATCCGTGACTGTACAGACCTCCCAGCATTCAAATCCCATCTCAAAACTCACCTTTATATGCTTTTAATGTGTGATTAATGTCCTGTTTCATGTTGTGTCCTTATGTACTGTCCTGTGTAATTGTAATTTGTATTATGTGTTTTGTTTTAATGTAAAGCGTCTTTGAGTGCCCTGAAAAGCGCTATATAAATAAAATGTATTATTATTAAAAATGTATTATTATTAATTATTTGAAAAAGTAGTCTTATTTAATTTCAGTGAACCTGCAACCATGTGACCACACCCTCGGATCAGGAGCAATTATACCAAATTAACCACACCTGTGGGTGCTTGGCTGCCCAGTATATAGGCCCATGCACCCACACACTCTCCCTCTTTCTTCCTCCTGGTCGGTGAGCTTATACCTGTTTGTATTTTGACATACTCTGCTTGTTCCTCACGGTTTGACTGTCGTTTGTTAGGCTGCCTGTCTGAGCACCCCATTGACGTGCCGTGAGGCTTTCTGTTGATTATCATTACACAACTCAAGGATTAATTCAAGGTTTGCTGAAAAGAACCTTTCTTTATATTGTTGTGGCACAATATTATCGTCTGCCCTTGTGAACTGGGCTGATGCCTTTATTAATCCTGTGTGTGTGTGTGAAGTATTTCATTTTGGAAACTGAGTTACTACTATTTGTGTTTATCTTATTTGGACTCCAGATTATTCACGGGAGGCGCTATGGAGTCTCAGGTGGGTGATAACCTGGACAGGGAAGTCACACTGCCACCTGGCCAGGTTCCGGTTCCTCCCAGTCCGAGTGCTTCGGCTGGCAGGAAGAGGACAAATAAGCGGAAATCGACGGAGCAGGACCAGCTCTGTGAGCCGCGGGTGGACCCTATGCAGAAGCAGCTGGAGGAAATGCGTAAGACTATTGATTACATGGCTGCATAGCAACAGCGGCTGTTGGATGTGTCACACCAGGCCCCTCCAGTTATGCACCCACATTTCAATGTTATGTCTTTTACTGCCTCAGACAATCTGGATAAGACCGACAGTGGCGGCTCCTCTGGGCAGCTGAGTGTTTATGAGGAGAGAAAAGATGAGGCTGCTGCTCTTTCCACGGGATCTGGAAAACGGCTCAAGTTCTGAAGGCGAAACAAAACATAGGAATCAATATCTGTGTTGTCAAACTTCAATCCTGCACCCTGCCACAGTCATTCTTTGCAATTAATTTTTTAATGATTTTTTTTAGATCAATAAAATGTTTTTGTCGTAGGTCTTGAGCCGGATTTGTCTGTTGGGGCCATACTCTCTCGGGCAGCCATTGCCGTTGGTGTTCCTCCTCCGCCATCTCCCCCAAGGGCCTCTGCGTTGGACCGGGACCCGAGGAGTCAGAGGCAGGCACTTTTACCGGTGTATCCGGACTTTATTAAACACCTGCAGGGCTCTTGGGCACAACCAAGGGTTGCTCCTGCCCCACGCTCGGCTCTGTGTCCTCAGTGGGGCTTCAGAGCGTGGCCAGAGTAGGTCCAACCTTTGCAATGTTGGCTGGGGCCTCCTCCACGGGCAGCAGGATTGCCCGGCACCCTAATAAGAAGTGCCGCACCACTGATGAAGGCGAAGGCTTTTCAGTCTACAGCCATGGCCTCTCTGCTGGCGAACACGAATGCCCTCCTGATGGTGTACCTGGAGGGGCTGATACGGGATCTGGAATTCAAAAGCCCAGCTGAACTTCTGCCAGAGATGACAAAAGTGGTGGATACAGTGATCCAGGGTGCTAGCACCCAGGCGAGGGTCCTGGGTAATTCCCTGGTGCAAATGACCATGACTCGACGGCATATTTGGCTGAGTCAGTCGGGTTTACCAGATTCAGACCGGGCTGCTGTTACCTCTCCTGGAGAGGTGTTTGGGTCGGCAGCGGAGGCTGCATTGGATGAGGCTCAGAAGGTCAGACAGCGTACACAGTCCATTCACCAGTCTGGACAGTCGAGGCCGACAGCTCAGGGACCTCCAGAGAGGCGTGGCAGTTTCCAGCGGCCTCGTTTTGCTGAGCGGGCCCCCTCCCTTGGCTCTGATGGAGTGGGATGGAGGTTTCCACCACAGCAGTCACGGGGCCAGGAGCGTTTTCACCCACGCTCCGGACAGCGCACTGGTCAGGGTTCTACCAGGGCGAATGCTGACATTGAGGGCCTTCTTTCAGGCCATAAGGGTAGGCAACTGGTTCACAACAGTGGACCTTCGCGATGCTTATTTACATATTCCCATCAGCCCGGACCACAGACCGTTCCTCAGGTTCTCCTTTCAGGGGAGGGCCTTTGAGTACAATGTCCTCCCCTTCGGTCTGTCCCTGTCACCACGCACTTTCACCAAATGCATGGATGCCACACTCGGCGGAAGTGCATTCGAGTGTTGAACTATCTGGACGACTGGCTGGTGTGCGCTCCATCAGAGAGCCTGGCTCGAAGCCACACAGAGGCTTTGCTGGCACATCTGGTTGCACTGGGGTTGCACTTGAATGCAGAAAAGAGCTGCCTCGTGCCTGCACAGTCTGTCAAGTATTTGGGTCTCCTTCTGGATTCGGTCACCATGAAGGCATGCCTGAGACAGAATGAAATCATGGAGTGTGTCACAGGTTGCATCTCCAGCAAGGCTGTATCGGCACTGCAGTGTCAGAGGATGTTGGGTCTTTTTTCTTCAGCAGCTCAGGTTGTGCCACTGGGCTTGTTGCACACACACCCGTTCCAAGTATGGTTTGGTCACCAGGGGCTCCTCTTGCCCAGGGATCAGTCAAAACTCCTCACCTTGTCACACGGAGCCCTCAAGGTCCTCATGTGGTGGAGGCGGTCACGGGCTGTCCGAGATGGCATTCCCCTGGGCCAAGGAGGCTGCAGGGTGACCATTACTGTGGTAGCCTGTATGTATTTATGTAAGGGTCTTGCTGTGGGATTTCTATAGGTTTGCCTATATGCATCATGTCAGGAGATGGCGCTGTTGGCAGGTGCCTATGGTCTTTTATGGCCAGGTTGAAAAGGCCCACTTCCTCTTCCTGCCAGCAGTGTTAGAGGAGTGCAGCCATCTTGAATGCCACATGTTTTTTGTACTGTTTGTTCCTGCCAGTTTTTGGAGATAAAGAATCAAAATATGACGACTGAGTCCTGGTCCTTTTTCAAGTGAAGTTACTACATATTTTTGGCGACGAGGAAAATTTGGATTATTGTTTTTGCTCAAACTGGATTATGGTTTTGGCTGAAGTTGGATTATGAGCAGCAGCAGCAGCAGCAGTGACTCAGCAGAGAGCCAAGGCGAGCAGAATCAAGGCGTGGGACAGGACGTGGCAGTGGCCGACGGTCAGCGTGTTCAGATGGCAATGTTTGGAGCTATCAGTGAGTTTGTGGAGGGACACGAGGAATGGACGGAGTACGAGGAAAGGTTGGGACACTTTTTCTCTGCAAATGACATTACGGAGGAGGCTAAAAAGCGCTCCATTCTCCTGAGTGTGTGTGGGGCAAAGACCTACAAATCAATAAGGAACTTAGCCACTCCACGGAAACCAGGAGAGTTGTCTTATGATGAGATTGTCCTGCTCGTGGCAAACCACCACAACCCAAAACCCTCTGTGATTGTGCAACGGTTTAAATTCCACAGCCATTTCAGGAGGCAAGGTCAGTCAGTGTCCAACTTTGTAGCCGAGCTACGCCAGCTATCTGAACATTGTGATTTTGGAGCAGTGCTTGATGACATGCTCCGTGATAGATTAGTCTGTGGCATTAATGAGAACGCCAATCAGCGCCGCCTGCTGGGGGAAACGCCACCATTGACTTTTCAGAAGGCCTTTGACATTTCCCAGGGCATGGAAATGGCCGCAAATGATGCCAAGGATATCCAAAAAGGAAATGGATCACAGGCAGGGGCAGTGTACCAAGTCAGGAAAGAGACTGGTAGGCCAGGAAAACGGGTGGAGTGCTTTAGGTGTGGGGGGTCACACTATGCAAATGACTGTAAATTTAAAGATGCTGTCTGTCATGCATGCAATAAGCGGGGCCATTTGGCAAAAAGGTGCAGAAGCTCTAAGGGCAGAGTTAAGCCTGGGGGGAGGAAACCTCAGCAGTCCCAGGGCCAAGCAGCCACACACCACCTAGAAGAGGAGGAGGGGGAGGCTGCGTGTTCATATAACATGTATGGCGTGGAAACAGACGAGGAGCCACCTGAGCCGTATTATGCTACTGTGGCCGTTAATGGCAAAGACATTAAGTTTGAAATTGATTCCGGAGCTACGGCCTCAGTCATAAGTGAGGAGACCTATAGGGCGTCGTGGGGGCCAAGTCTGCCTCCTATCAGGCCATCAAAGCTCAAGCTCAGGACTTATACGGGCCAGCCCATACCTCACTTGGGGGTGTTATATGTGGACATTGCAACTGGGGGCCAGAGAGCTACAGCCAGGCTGGTGATAGCCACAGGGAGCGGTCCTAGTCTATTGGGCCGTGATTGGCTTCGCAAACTCCGCTTGAACTGGCATGAAATTAAGTATGCCCACACACACTCAATGGAGGACATTCTGCAGCGCTACAGTGAGGTGTTCAAGGATGAGCTGGGCACATTGAAGGGCGTGGCAGTGAAGCTGCATATGGACTCTGACGCCAAGCCACGGTTCTTCAAGCCCAGGCCAGTGGCTTATGCCATGAAAGGTATTGTGGAAGAGGAACTGAACCGTCTGCAGAAATTGGGCATTATAGAGCCTGTTCAATTTTCCAGGTGGGCAGCTCCTATTGTTCCAGTGTTAAAGGAAGATAAAACGGCAAGGATATGCGGGGACTACAAGCTGACAGTGAATCAAGGTTCTACGCAGGAGGAGTATCCGTTGCCACGCGTTGATGACCTTTTCGCGACCCTGTCAGGGGGGAAGCTCTTCACGAAGCTGGACATGAGCCATGCCTACCAGCAGTTGCTGCTGGACGAGGAGTCAAAGGAGTTTGTCACCGTCAACACACACAAGGGGTTATTCAAGTACAACCGCCTAGTGTTTGGAGTGGCATCCAGCCCTGCCATTTTCCAAAGAACCATGGACACTTTGCTGCAGGGGATTCCTCATGTGGCCGTGTTTCTTGATCACGGGGGCCACGGAGGAAGAGCATCTGGCCAACCTTGAGCAGGTGCTGAAAAAGATGCAGGATGCTGGCCTGCGGTTGAAACATCGCAAGTGTGTGTTCATGGCACCTAGTGTGACCTACCTAGGTCACAAGGTCACAGCAGAGGGGCTTTGGCCCTTGGAGGACAAAGTGCGAGCCATTAAGGAGGCGCCAAGCCCAAAGTCTGTACCTGAACTCCGATCATTTCTTGGTCTAGTGAACTATTATGGCAAGTTCCTGCAGGACCTCTCCCAGGTCCTGGCCCCACTGTACAAGCTGCTGCATAACGACACTAAGTGGCAGTGGGGGAAAGATCAGGAGAGAGCATTCAGAGAAGTGAAAGGGCTCCTCCACTCCGAAAAATTGCTTGTTCACTATGACCCGGCCAAAGAGATCACACTTTCCTGTGATGCCTCGCCCTATGGCGTGGGGGCGGTTCTCTCCCATATGATGGAGGATGGATCTGAAAAGCCTATTGGGTTCGCCTCCCGCACCCTGAATTCGGCCGAGAGAGGTTACTCTCAGTTGGACAAGGAGGGGCTGGCCATTGCGAGTCTAAATGCATTCCACCGCTGGCCTCAGCGAGAATACAGCGTTGGGCCCTCACCTTGTCCGCCTACCAGTACACAATTGTGTACAGAGCAGGTAAAGATAATTCAAATGCAGATGCACTGAGTAGACTGCCTTTACCTGATACACCTGCTAGTTCATATGTGCCGCCCGAGACTGTTTTCTCCTTGCAGAGAGTGGCGGAGACACCTGTGAAGGCAGCCCAGATCAGACAGTGGACGGACAGAGATCCAGTGCTGTCTCAAGTAAAGACTTTCCTGTTGCAGGGGTGGCCCGGTGCGGTGGAGAGTGAGGCTCTCAAACCCTATGCAAAGCGAAAGACTGAACTGAGTTTGCAAGATGGATGCATTCTGTGGGGCGCGAGAGTGGTCGTGCCACCGCCAGCTCGTCCACGGATTGTGGAAGAGATTCACGAGACTCACCCAGGGGTGTCTCGGATGAAGAGCTTTGCAAGGTCCTATGTCTGGTGGCCGAAAATGGATCTGGAGCTGGAGTACAAGGTGAAATCATGCACACAATGCCAGATTAACCAAAACCTGTCACCACCAGCACCACTGCACCTATGGGAGTGGCCAGACCGTCCATGGTCTAGGCTGCATGTGGACTTTGCAGGCCCTTTTATGGGGCAGATGTTCCTGATCATGGTCGACGCCCATTCCAAATGGATAGAGGCCCACATCATGAGCAACATCACCGCCCCATCAACCATAGGTAAACTCAGGCAAGTGTTCGCCATTCACGGATTGCCGGATTCTCTGGTGAGTGATAATGGCCCGACGTTCACCAGTGAGCTGTTTAGTGATTTCTTGCAGCAGAATGGCATTCTTCACATCCGGACTGCTCCTTTCCATCCGGCTTCAAATGGATTGGCAGAGAAGGTGGTTCAGACAGTGAAGGCGGGCCTGAAGCGGTTGACAGGAGACTCCATCAGCACCCGACTGTCACGTTTCCTGTTTAACTACCGCCTTACTCCACAGACAACTACGGGACGCACGCCAGCAGAGATGTTGATGGGCCGTCGGCCCAAGTCTAAACTGGACCTACTGCGTCCAGACCTGAAAGCAAAGGTGGAGAGGAAGCAGGAGAAAATGAAAGAGGGACATGATCAACATGCCCGAGAAAGACAGTTGAAACCAGGTGACAATGTCTATGTGAAGGACTTTAGCCACAACAACAACCAGAAATGGCTGCCTGGGGTCATCCGTAGGCAGAGTGGTCCAGTCTCACATGTGGTCAAACTGAGGGACGGACGGGAGTTTCGCAGACATCAAGACCATGTGCGCCTGCGTTATGATGCCAGTCCAGACACAGAGACAGTCACACAGTTGCCATCGGTGAGTTATCCGACTGAGGGAGCAGGTGGAATGATGCCTGTACCTGAGAGAGACACCCTAGCAGAGCTGTCTGTGCCCCCTGAACAAAAAGACAATTCTTCAACACATGCACAGACTCCTCTCATGTCCCCATCACCAATCCCTCCAAAACCACCATCACCAGTGACTGTGGGAACACCTGTAGTGCGCAAATCACAGCGTGCTCGTAGACCTCCGGACAGACTGGTTCTTTAAGTGTTTATTTTTTGGATATTGTGGAAAAAAAATTAAATAAAAAAGAAAATAAAGTAAAAAAATCACTTGTATCAGTTTGGAATGTGTAAATGTTATGTAGGCACTTGAGTAGGCTAAGGAAAATGAAAATGTTTTTTGTTTTGTTTTTGTAGTTTGGGGTTGAAATCTAAGGGGGGAGAAGTGTGGTAGCCTGTATGTATTTATGTAAGGGTCTTGCTGTGGGATTTCTATAGGTTTGCCTATATGCATCATGTCAGGAGATGGCGCTGTTGGCAGGTGCCTATGGTCTTTTATGGCCAGGTTGAAAAGGCCCACTTCCTCTTCCTGCCAGCAGTGTTAGAGGAGTGCAGCCATCTTGAATGCCACATGTTTTTTGTACTGTTTGTTCCTGCCAGTTTTTGGAGATAAAGAATCAAAATATGACGACTGAGTCCTGGTCCTTTTTCAAGTGAAGTTACTACAATTACAACCGACGCCTCCCAATCAGGCTGGGGTGCAGTCTGGGAGGGCAGGACTGTTCGCGGCTGTTGGGGTCCAGCACAGCAGGGATGGCATGTAAACCTCCTCGAGATGGAAGCAGTTTACTTGGCCCTGAGATACTTCCTGCCAACTGTACAGGGGAGGCAGGTCATGATACGGACAGACAACACGGCTGTGGTGTCCTACATCAACCGCCAGGGCAGGTTGAAATCCCCATCTCTCCATGCACGAGTGCGACGGCTGCTCTTGTAGGCACGGCCCAAGGACATGACACTGAGGGCTTTTTACCTCCCAGGGCACCAGAATGTAGCAACAGACCTGCTGTCGAGAGGAGGTCCCCATCCTGGCGAGTGGCGTCTGCACCCTCAGGTTGTGGACCAGGTTTGGTTCGGTCGGGCAGAGGCGGACCTTTTTGCCACAGAGGAAAACTCTCATTGTCCTCTGTGGGCCTCTATGCATGGTCCCCGAAGACCACTGGGGACGGACGCCCTCAGTCTGTCATGGCCCAGGGTGAGGCTGTATGCATTTCACCTGCTTCCCCTCCTTTCAGCATTCCTCAGGAGTGTGAGGTAGCAGTGTGCTCGGGTGCTCTTGGTGGCACCAAGCTGGCCACAGACGCCATGGATGGCCGAGATCTACGGGTTGCTGGAGGGCTGCCCATGGCGGCTTCCAGTGAGACTGGACATGTTGTCCCAGGTGCACAGCAGCATTTGGCACCCAGAACCCCAGATCCTGAAGCTTCATGTGTGGCCCTTGAACGACGGCGCCTGTGTGCACTCAGCCTAGATAGGGAGGTGGTGAACACCTTGCAGGCTGCACGGGCCCCCTCCACTCAGTGGTAGTACAGCAGCAATTGGAAGGTGTTTAGGGACTGGTGCCATGCTAAGCGGGAGGATCCCTTTACAAAATCTCTGTAATTCTGTCCTTCCTCCAACACCTTGTTGCCCTTGGTTGGGTGGAGTCGAGCATCAGGGGCTATCTTGCAGCAATCTGTGCTTCATGAGAGGAGCGATAGCATGTCTCCGAGCACACATCCCCTGGCTGTGCAATTTCTGAGAGGGGTGAGACGGAGTCTCCCATCTCGAAAGCAGCTACTAACCGCCTGGGACCTTCAGGTGGTTCTCAAGGCGCTCTGTTTGCCCCCCTTCGAGCCATTGTCTGGTCTTGACCTTCGGCTCCTCTCTTTAAAGATGGCCTTTCTTTTGGCCATTGTGTCTGCCAGACGAGTTAGTGAGTTGAGTGCTTTTTCTGTGGACCCAGCATGTCTAAGGTTTGGGGAGGAAGACAGAATGGTCCGCCTCCTGCCAAACCCAGCCTTTCAGCCGAAGGTCCCGCCCAGAGGTTTTGTCTCCAGGCCCCTCTGCCTGGAGTCTTTCTACCCTCCGCCTCATCTCTCGGCGGGAGCAGAGGAGTTGCACAACTTGTGCCCTGTAAGGGCCCTCAGGTTTTATGTGGACCGCACTAACCCTGCGTTCACACTGAAAGCGTCAAAAATATCCCGACGCCAGCATCTCGCTGTTTGGAGCGTTCACACTGAAAGCGGCATGTACTGTTGACGCCTGCAGTGGGCGGGGCTTGAAGCTGCGCTCTAGAACTGGAGGGAACAGTGGGAACAGCCTACACATATAGCGTACACATCTTCAGTTTCCTATTTCACCATAAATCACACTTTGGGACGCCTTCTTTATATTTTAGCGTTATTTCCGCGTAGATAAGAGTGAGTTTGATGCTCCTTAACAAGTTTGGTCCGCGGATCAACATCTACCGCCAGAGCCCTTGCTCCTGGTGAACCATAAATCCGCCTAGGCTGATTATGGTTCCGCGTCACACCAACGCAGAACCTACGACGTAGGGTACGCGGCGACGCACACCGTACCGCGACCCTACGCCGTCGGCTACGCCGTCGTTTTAACGCAGAACCATAATTCAGGCGAAGCTGCAGTCTGTCTGCGCTGATCACTGACACACCGGGTCGGAACGGATTATTTTTTTAATTTTTAATTATTTTTCGTTGGATCAATGTAGCAAATAAAATAGTTCGGAGTCCATCCAGCTTCTTCACCCATCAGATACGTGTTTCACGTGATCAGTTCAGGTAAAAACGGCAGTCAAATCAGCAAAAATGTCATTTTGCTGGATGAAATATATAAATTCCTGATAAAATAAGTTTGTTAGCGCACTCTGCTCCTGTACGCATGTGAATCAGTGTATGTTTGTGTAATGAAAGTACAATCTGCATTGAGGGTTCTTGCTTCGGGAATCCCGGTCTGAGATTGGACGCCGCCTCCGCTCCCGCCGCTTCTCGACGCGTGTTTTCATAGACAATGAATGGCAGCCGGACGCCTATGACGCTTTCAGTGTGAACGCAGTGTAAGGCATTTCGCACATCTGATAGTGGACTTGATTGCCCTGGCTTATGTGCAGGCTGGGCTGGACGCTCCCTCAGGACTTGGTGCCCATTCGACAAGGGTGATGGCCACCTCATGGGCGCTATTTCGAGGGGTTCCATTGGAGGAGGTGTGTGAGGCAGCTGGATGGGCATCCTCCCTGACCTTACCAAATTTTATAGGCTGAATCTGGCTTCATCCGCTGTGGCGTTTTCAGTTCTGGGGGTGGCTACTTGAGTTTGAGCTTTAATTCCCCTTTTTATAATTGGGCAGTTTTTTGCTCATGCTCCAGAATGTTTTCTGTTAACATTTTGGTATGTTCTGCTTATTGTACTATACTGGAGACACTTTCTTTTCACACCATGGTGTGCAAATGAAATTCAACTGTATTGCAACTGAACTTGGTATGTTTTGTTGCGGGACTTGTGGACTGCCTGACCCTTTGGTCTTGAGAGGTTCCACCTCACTGTCCTCGTGACTGATCTGGTATACTGCAGTCACATGGTTACAGGTTCACTGAAATTAAATAAAACAAATGTTTACGTATGTAAACACGGTTTTATGAATGAAAGTGAACCTCCGTGTCAGGGCATGAGGATCGATCAACAGTGTCTGTGTGTGTCCAGTAAATGAGTCTGATAAAGGCGTTATATGTTTGTCATTTTGTATGTGCTCGTTTTTAAGTCAGTTTATACCTGTCTTTTTGTCAGTGCTTCTACTGTTTTTTTTTTGCATTCATGGATGGAGCTGCACCTTTCTTGGAGGGACAGGACCCGACGCTCTACGCCCAACGTCACTAATTTCAGCGTGCACTTCTACAACACAGACGCGGGCAAAAATATCAGTAGGCTCATAATTTGTCTCTGCTGAACAATAACTATGGATGGCGATAGAGTGACTCTGTGGCGCGGGACCACAAGTGTCAATGTTCGGCACATGGACTTGACAACGACCAACATTTCACGTTTTTTAAGGTAATTCTTATATTTTATTTTCATTACAGTTGCTGTAGCCTAATTAGCCTATATGACAAAGCCCCTGAACCAAATCAATAACATCTTATTTAATGATCTTTTCAAAATGGTTAAGGAAGAATTAATAAGTAAGTTCAGAGAATAATCAAAAAGTAATCAAATTTCATTAATTATATTATTTTGATAAAATAATTGAAATAGTTACATAGCTATTACAATGTCAAGAGAGTAACTTGTAACCAATTTAATTTACAAAGTAATCTTCCCAACACTGGCCAAAAATGTAATCAAAGGGAATCTTTTAATGTCCTACTTGATTTTTCTTGAAAAAAAAACAACTTTTTTGTAACCTAAAAATCTTTCATAGTGACAATTAATAGCTTCTATTTATAGCTTTGGGCCTGGCATTAGCTAGTGGTCGGGGTAAAAAGCATATAGAAAAAAGCCACCCTCTACCTACCTACATATTTATTTACTCTTCACCTGTTTATTGCACCCAGTTGACACACAGAAAGAGAAAAGTTGTGATTCTGCCACAAACAGACAAATGCAATGTGATACCAGCCAGTAACACATTCACTCCAACATGACGGCCAGGTATACCATTAAGGAGCTGGGGGGACAGTGAGGGAATAGAAAACAAATATGGAAGTGGGACCGTGCATGCATGACAGTGTATCGAACTTCAAAATGTCATTGTTTTCCTTCAGCTGATCCCATCCACCATATATTTGATTAAGGACAGTGGGGATATCTTCCTGCCAAGCCCCACAGGCTTTTTGGATGGCTACGACATCCTCGGTAGATGTGAGGTCTGTGGGGATGAGGAACGATTCACCTCAGTCTCAGAGGCGATAGGTAGGGCCAAAGCAAATGACTATTGCCTTTGATGAATCTGTCTGTTATTATCTTTATTATTCTCAATTGTTTTGTCTACATCTTCATGATATATTATTTTTACTGTTTTAGAGGAACAAAGACACTATATTCACTTCTAAGTAGCTTATTTATATCAACATGCTTGATCTAAGCAGTTTGTCACTAATCTCATTAAAAAAAAAAAAATTCAGCTTCTCCTGCAAGACAGACAGCCTTCGCCTTCATGGCAAGGCAATCAACCTGGACTGGGCATGCTGGACCCCCCCACCCCACGTCCTGCTAAACTTTTCACCAGGTTTGAAACCACAGAATCTTTTTTGTTGATTTTCACTTACAGGAAATTAACAACAAATACTGATAACCCTTTTATGAATAACAGACAAAGTTCTTATCATTATCATATCTGTGTCTCTCTCCCCTTTCTGTCTTTGCATTGAAAGGAACATATTACCTGGAAGGGTGGAGAGAGGCAGCCTAGTTATCGACAGTGCATCACTGATTGTGGAGTTCAGCCAGGCTGACACCACAATCCCAGCGATGGCCGAAAAGGTCAGAAGTGAGCTGAGGAGTGTTGCCGAAATTGTTCTGTGCGATGGCCACGGGAACAAGCTGTTGGAGTCCAGTGGAACAACTGATATGTTGTGTTATGATTTAGCTTTGGCGGAATGCCTTGTACCTTAGATCCTTTGATGTAATTGATTTTTTTATTCAATTTTCAAAAAATGTTCAAGCAGGTAGTTGGATGGTAATATAATTAACATTTCTCTACTAACACAATTCTGCACCGCAAACCTGTACTGTCAAAATACAGTAAATATCCCTTACAGATTACCTAGGCTCATATGTAAACTCACCTGTTGGAATTTGATGAATCATCCTGTAGACATGGGTAGTAAATGTATTATTCTTATTCCATAAAAGTCAACTCAGTTAATGCTGTGTCATATCTTTAAAGCTGTTCATGTAGTTCAATAAGTAGTTGCATTGTTCAGGCAACATAAAATAACTCATTTAAAATTCTGCCTATTACACTGCTTGGTCCAGAAATGTGTTGTTTCAAAGTTATGCAATTCAAGATGTAGTTCCCATTTGTAATTCATTTGTGAACCAATTGTAAGATTTTCAAGTTTCTTAAACACTGTGTAAAGATTTGAGTAGTTAGAAATTAATATAAATTTGTGGATAACCTAAACAGCTTCACCTTGACTAACAACACTAGTGTATTTTGTAGTACCAACAGTTTTATAACCAACAAACTCTCTAATTCCTGAATGTTATTAGGGTCTGTTGTGATCGAAACCTCGGTCACCCCGAATCCGTTGATCGAGCTAGAGATTTAAAGAAAAGACATAAGACTGGGATAAAATTAAGCATAACCGCTACAGAGGGAGATTGAGCCTGAGACAGACTCTGCAGCCTGTCCTGTCAATGTCCTGCTGAAATCTGCCCCTCTGTGTGTGAGACCTGGTTTTTATTGTCTTTCAAGGTGGGAGGGTATCCCCAATTTTATTGCTTACAAAGGGGGGAGGAAGACCCCAGGTCTTATCTCGTGCTTGGTCAGGAATTCTCCTTACAAAGACAACTCAGAATACACACACTAGTTCATCACACTCAAATTAGTTTTAACATATAGACACATTTAGTTAATCAGCATATGCAGTTTATATATGTTCAGTGTCGTTATGATTATTAGTTTTAACACATACAAAGATTCGATTAGTGAGACGCGCAATTTACTACGCAGTAGGCTGTGCGTCGATTAAACCCAAAACCATTATTAACTGCACACGTAGGTGATGCAATCATGGTAAGTAGGGGGGAAGGGAGCTTTCGCAAAAAACCGGGATTTGAAAGTGAATCGGCGGCTCAGCAACAAGAGACCTGCGGGCTCGTGCCCGTGTCAGCTGATCAGTTGTCCCGATCTCAGCGCAAACAGGCTCGGATACAGCCCGACACGCTGAGTCCTGACAACTGATTAATGTAATAACTTAAATAAAATACAATCAAACTAAGTTGACTGCCGCACTATTTTTAAACATCCACACTTGTATACGTGTGTGCGTGTGTTGTAAGCTGACGCTCCATATGTGTGTAGTCAGTATATTTTCACTCGGTAGGCCGTGTGTGTTTTTAAATCCAGAAAACAAACTCAAAACTGAAGGTGCGCCTTTCCACACGGCGCGCAGTATGATCGTCTAAATACAATAGTATTTTAAATTGAACAAAATATATTTTTACATTATTTAGCAGGAAAAAAACTTAAAAACTTATTATGATATCATTATTCAACATTTAATCAAACTACTAGACCGACAAGTTAAAAGACAAATAAAAAAAAATGTTTGCTCTCATATTAAAAGACATTTTTCAGAAATTATTTTAGGTCCTTGCAATTATTTTTGGTGCTATTTTATACATTAGTGACACAAAATAAATCTGAGAACAACAAAATAATCTGTGTACAGGGTAAACCAAAGAGAAATGTATCAAAAATACATTTAATTAATGGCCAATGACAAATACTTTTATCTTTTCTTCCATAGATCATGGCATATAAAAGCCCTAGCTTTTCGATGACGTCGAAGTTAGAAAAGTTAGACATGGTCTACAAATCTTGGCAGTAAGTTTTACATTCCAAATTCATAATTTTAAATACTACACATACTCTCCAATAATAATGTTTTACTGAAACAAATAATCTGTTTGTGTCATCTCTTACAGTATTCTTGTTGCGACAAGGATGTTCCACAGTATAAACACTACCAAGAGTGTTGCAAAGTGGGATCAGACGCTACAACATTACTAGTGAAAATGACAAGACAAATAAGGGCACTGACAAAACAGAATGAATTTTTGCAGTCTGAACTAAAAGCTATCAACCACAAAATGAAGGACATGAAAAGAAACTGTTCATGTTCTGACGGTAACAAACTATCTGAATTGCATTATGACTTAAATCATACACTTAAATATATAAATTGTATATTACATTTTTCTTTTCTTTGCAGAAATAAAAGATGCAGAGATGCTGCAGCTATTTGAAGACGGGGCGGCTAGCACAAGTAAAGAAAAAACAAATGAAGAAAAGTTCCAGTTAGTCCTGGAAGAAGACAGTGACGACAGCACCAAAAAAAAGCCCAAAAAAAGTACATTTGTAAATAGTTGCTTGTATTTTTTTAATTAAACATTTTTACCAAAACATGTTTTTATTTGCAAAATGAATGTTAACCTATGTACAAACAATTCTGCTGACCCAAAACTCTTAAAGTATCATTTTAAATTTGTCTATATTAAAATATACACAGTAAAAGATGTTAACCTTTTAACTGTCTCACAACTAGACTGCCTTGAATTAAATTGTAAGTCCAAGCTAGTAATCTAAATGCTTACATGATTATCCTATACTGACTAACTTGCACTACTGGCAAGTTCAAATTTGAGAATCACAGGTATCTTATCTCATTAGCTAATTTGTTTGATCTCACCTTCTTTCACCAGTGTCATAGACGACTCCACCGTCTCCAACATGGAGGAGCTGGTCCTGCAGCAGAGCAGCGGTCGCCATGACAACGGAGCAAACTGTGGCAGCGACCATTAAAGAATTTAAAACTATACAAACATCATAAAACAACTAAGCAACAGTATCATACTAACAGGTTAAGACTATAAAGCCATATAAGACTGTATACTAAGACATAAGACTATAAACATAATATGTACGATAAGATAGCATGCTGCTACTATTTTGACGGTATTTACTTCCGCTTCCGGTCTGTCCGCCGTCATATTCATACAACAGAAACAAAAAATGAAAAAAGGAATTTGCAAAAACCAAATTTGGGCCGTTATTTGATTTGGTTGTTTGGTTTTTTCATGCTGACAGCAGAAACCGTTTTTCCGTTTTTAATTTAAAAGGAAAAAACAAAAATGGGGGCGCTGTTTCTGTTTTTGGGTTTTAACAGAAAAACGGATTATACTTTACAGTTTTTTCAACTGCTTACACACAAAACCTTTATATTTCACACATAGGCGTCGCCAGACAGATTTTACTGGGGCACGTGCCCCAGTATTGATCTGCAGTGCCCCAGTAAAAATTTCACCAGTAAAAAATTAATTTCGGAGTTTTAACTCCACATAGCATGCGCACATGGCTATTTAATATGGTAATTCATTCACGTGCTACTCCATTCACTCACCATACACAGTGCGCACATGGCTACTTAATATGGTAATTTATTGACGTGCTACTTTGCGTGGATCCCTAGTATACGGTGTTTTCTGGGCGTGTACAGACTTTGAGAGAGAGAGAGAAAGAGCCAAGCACCTGCTTGACTAAAGGTACAAGCCAGGTTTTTAAGTAATGTTAACCCATAACAACTTGCTGAATACTTGTGATATTATTTTGATTTCGTTTTAACTCAAACATTATTGCTCCTGTAGGTGTTATTTGAGTGTGTTATCCAGGGACTATTTTGTGTACACGCGCATTGATCTGAGTGCACCGGTAAGGAGAACGGCGCGGCGGCGCGGAAAGTAGTCCCGGCTGAAGTAGTAACAAGCTGTAAGTGTGTTACAGAGCGTGGAAATAAAGAGCATAAAAAGGAGCAATATTGTCCAGTATTCTTCGGGATATAACCTCCACAGATGGATATCAGAAAGTTTTTTGCTCGCAGCAGGGATAAATCAGAGAGGAGAAATGAGAGAGGTAAGCCCCTGGCTAGCCAACGTTAACATTAAGTTATTATCTTAAGTTATCTAACGTTAGCTAAGGTGATTCGGTGTATCAAGACAACCGCGGTTGAATTGGTTTGATATTGGATATTATGAATTCAACACCCATAAAACTTGTGATAAATACCACTGATTTTGGTCAAACCACTTGTGATGTGTTCATGGTCATCTAGACTATATATCACAAAACAGTAATTATTATAACATCATATAAAAAATCATATATATGGGCTGATTTAAAAATCATATATATGGGCTGATTTAATGTGGTTTAATGAATTCAACACCCATAAAACTTGTGATACATACCACTGATTTTGGTCATATTGCTTGTGATGTGTTCATGGTCATCTAGACTTTATATCACAAGAGAGTAATTATTATAAAATCATATTATGGGCTGATTTAATGAGGTTTCATGAATTCAACACCCATAAAACAATTGGTGTTATGTATCACAAGTTTTATGGGTGTTGAATTCATTAAACCTCATTAAATCAGCCCATAATATGATTTTATAATAAGTACTCTCTTGTGATATATAGTCTAGATGACCATGAACACATCACAAGCAATATGACCAAAATCAGTAAAAATGTCTAAAGCATCTGGTTTTGTTGCCAGAAAAAATACTAAAATATCTGGTTTGTCGCCAGAAAATGACTAAAATATAATTTTTTTCACCACAAAAATGACTAAAATATCTGATTTTGTCGCCCCAAATTCAATTTTTTTCCCATCAACTTTTTTTCATGCACACATCCACGACCCACTGAAAAGGGTCCCGTAACCCACTTTTGGGTCACCACCCACCAATTGAGAATCACTGGTCTACTGTATAAAAGTTACAGTAATATATATTTCCATGTCTGTCCAGACAAAGAGGAGCAGCAGAGTGCAGGAAGAGGTAGAGGAAAGATGGAAGTTGATGAGCATGAGCAGAGGTGAGTTGACTATCAACTAGGGATGTCCCAGTCACATTTTTTTGCCCCCGAGTCCGAGTCATTTGATTTTTAATATTGATGGCTGAAATGCAAAACATCCTATCTGAAAAAAAAACACTTTTTTGGGAAAACAAAAAACCTGTCAGTTTCTTACAGAATGCTTTTTGGTCAAGTGACTTTTCTGTCACAAGGAAGGGTGGGATAACCTTGCAAACAAGCTATAAATGAGCAGCCTTCCCTGTTCTTATGATCCCATGTGAAAACTGAAGATCATAAAAAATGCAGATAGGAGACTTGGAGCTATGTACAGTAATATTTGTACAGTAATGGACAGTAATATTTTCATGTTGCTTCAGACAAAGTGCAGCAGAGTGCAGAGGAGGAGATATGGAGGTTGATGGGCCTCAGAGAGAGATGACCCTGAGAGGTGACACTGAGAGGTGAGACCTGGCTGACAAGCTAGTTAGCTAAACTACCCCACTTGCAGATGTGATAAATGTTAAAGTCCTAATGGTTATCTGAGGCAACAGTTGATCATATTTCATTTTTTGTATGTTGCACCAGACAGGAGAAACATAGTGCAGGAGAGATTGAGCTGGCTGAGTCAGGGGAAACAGAGAGAGAGGAGGAAGGGCAGCAAGAGACAGACGACAGCCAGGAGAGATCACACCCCAGAGATGAGACTGAGGAAGCAGTTGCCACAGTGGCAGAGAACATCAGACTGGGGGCAAGGGAAAAAAGCAATGTCCACAATGTTGAGGGAAATGTAAGTGATCTAGGGGGAAAGGATTCTGGCCCAAACCAAGTAAAGTTGTCACAATATCCCCAGCACAACTTTGGTGTAAAGAAGCGATCCTTTAACGCTAACTGGTTTGGAAGCTTTACATGGTTGGAATACTCCAAATCTAAAGATGCAGCCTTTTGTTTTTCTTGTAGGATATTTGGTAAACATGTGAAGCATGACACCTTTGTAAACACTGGCCTACAGAATTGGAAAAAAGCTCTGGATCTTTGTAGAGAGCATGAGAAATCACCTGCCCGTAAGGCAAGCATGCTTTCCTGGCACGGCTATAAAGCCAGTGCTTCTCATGGTAGTGTCGTTGAACAGTTAGACTCTGCAAATGAGAAAGAAATCAAAGAGAGACGGGAGTATGTCAGCCGGGTGGTGGCTGTTACAAAGTTCTTGGGTAAACAGAACATCCCATTCCGTGGCCATGATGAGGGCATCTCCAGCAACAATCAGGGAAACTTTCTTGAGTGTATGAATCTCCTGAAAGAGTTTGATCCTTTTCTGCAGTCCTATTCAGCTCCATCACACAGTACATATCTATCACCTTCATCCCAAAATGAAATCATTCAGTGCTGCTCTCAAGAGATAGCAGCAACTATTGCTCGTGAAATAAAAGAGGCAGGAATGTTTTCAGTCATGGCAGATGAAGCTAGAGATGGCAGCACTGAGCAGCTAGCTGTATGTGTCCGTTATGTAACTGAAGGGAGTGTGAAGGAGTGTTTGCTGGCCATGACGGAACTGAAAGGATTTGATGCAGAGTCTGTTACTGCTGCAATTGAAGAACAGCTGAGATTTAATGGCATAGATCATGTGAAGGTGGTTGCGCAGGCTTACGACGGTGCATCGGTCATGAGTGGGACAGTTGGAGGGGTCCAAACCAAGTTCAGAGAGAATCATCCGATGGCCATTTATGTGCACTGCTATGCACATCAACTAAATCTAGTCCTGTGTTTCACCTGCCAAGCTGTACCCGAGGCCAAGGATTTATTTGACTTGTTACAGAGTGTGTACACATTCTTCTCTGTCTCTCTTGTTAACCATCACAAATTCAAGGAGACTCAAAAGCAACTAGGCTTACATCCATCTGAACTTGTGCAACTCTCTAAGACGCGCTGGTCATGCCAGTTGCGGTCCGTCAATGCCATGATAGACAATTTCCCTGCAGTGCTTCAGTGCCTATCCAGCATCAACAACCCTATGGCAGTAGGTCTCCATGTCAAACTTGCTAGGTTCTCCACAGTGTATCTGTTGATGATGTTCAAGACTTTTTTGTCTGTGACCGAGAACCTGCACAAATATCTGCAAAGTCAAACAGTAGACCTGGCCAAAGCTGAAGATTACAAATGTGCTGTGTGTGCCACTCTTAAAGACATGCGCACAGATGAGAAGGCTGCTGAGCTGTATGATAGAGCAAAGGCCTTCTGTGCAGCCAACCAGATCCCAGAGTCATGTGCTGTTACCAGACAAAGGCAGAAGCAGAAACGCATGGAGGACTATGTAGTGGACTCTAGTTGTGGGGCAGTGAGTGACCTAGGTGATGCAGAGAAGTTGAAAACAAACTTGTATCTACCTTGCCTTGACAGGATGGTCGCTGAGATGGATCAGCGTTTTTCATCTCTTAACAGCCAAGTTCTAAGAGGTGTTCAGGCTTGTAATCCGGGATCTGACAACTTTCTCTGTGAGGAGGACCTCAGAGGTCTGGCAGACCATTACAGTGTTGATCTAAAACCTGAGGAGGTGTTAGTAGCCAAAAACTATCTGGCCAGAAAGCAGGAAAGCCTTCCAATCACAGACATGCAATGTGTTTTCAGCTTGCTGGATCAAGTCATGTTCCCAACCTTGACACAGGTCATTCAGATCTCTCTGACCATCCCAGTGTCCAGCTGCACTTGTGAACGGACGTTCAGTGTGCTGAGACGGCTCCACACTTGGCTGAGAAGCACAATGGGGCAAGATAGGCTTCACCATTTTGCCATCTTGTCAGTTGAGAGGGAGGAACTGTCTAAATTGAGTCACAGTCAAGTGATTGACCACTTTGCCAAAATGAAAACCAGACGGTATAGTTTACTCCTCAGGAAATGATTCCTTGAACATATGACAGACAACAGTTATTCACATTATTGTATTACTATGTGGCTTTATTGTTTTGTATATATGTGAAATAGGAATAGCCACTTCAATTCAGAATTCAAAGAAACAGAGATGTAGGGGTGCTTTATTTTTGTTTTATTTTTGTAATTGTTGCATATGTGAAATATGGTTGCTGTTATGCAATAAAAATGTTCATAAAGATTAATAGCTCTTCTTTTTGCTTTTACCCTTTAGTGGTTTACAAGTCTAGAGTAAAGTGCACAAGTAGGCCAAATGCATCAGTTCATTCAGGTGGTTAATCAAGGATACAGTCAACAACATAATCTGATTGTATAATTTAAAGCACCATTTCAGCTTTTTTATTATAAATAAGTGCTAAAAATTTTTTTGCTCGTGCGCTTCGCGCACTTGCATGAATTCTCTGTGCCCCAGCTGTGCCCCAGTACAGTCTTAAGTCTAGTGACGCCCCTGATTTCACACGATTTCTAAAACCTGACACTCA
This sequence comes from Cololabis saira, assembly GCF_033807715.1. Taxonomy (NCBI): domain Eukaryota; kingdom Metazoa; phylum Chordata; class Actinopteri; order Beloniformes; family Belonidae; genus Cololabis; species Cololabis saira. The sequence goes on along the minus strand of NC_084604.1, from coordinate 6,781,398 downwards.
AACGTCACAACTCCACATCAAATCAGCAAAACCATACACTAATTCTCAGCCTTGACACATGTTTTCAATTTAGCTATTAACTTTTTGCAAATCAGTACACACAATTCTCTACCTAACACACAATAATCTAAAAGGAAGTAACTTGATTTCCTGTTTCAAACACAACCAAACAAAATGCCACACTTATTCATCAGTGCCTCAGACTCTGTGCTCACATGTGTAAACATTAATTGCTTGATTGAACACCAAGCAATCACTGCCTGACACAGGCCTATAAATAGGCCAAAGGCCAAGTCTTCTGTCTGTAACAATGGATCATAGCAATGCAGAGAGAGCCGGGGGAGTCGGAGGAAGACGCGGAGGGCGACAAGGAGTTCGGGTTCGTGGAGGACACTTTGGAAGAGAAGCAGGAAGAGGAAGAGGAAGAGGACGTGTTGGAGGACGAAGGGAAAGAGAACCAAGAAGAGTTGTCTCTGATGAGATATGTGCTACTCTGATAGATCATGTGATCAATCATGGGTTGACCATGAGAGAGGCTGGACTCAGCCCAACTTGAGTCGATTTACAGTGGCGGCCATAATTCGAACCTTTCGAAATGAGAACGGGTAATGTAATAGCCATTTCTGCATAGCTGTAAAATGCATGCATGTTCAAAGGGCGTACAGCCTTAGTTGACTTTTTATACAGCGCATACTCCTACTACTGTATTTCTGTATTTTCTAGAGTGGAAAGACAACCGTATCGTGGAGAACGAGGTTGCGTATTCTCACAAGACCAGGAGACCGAAATTGTAAATTGTTTTAGCAAATAACGCCATTAGAATTCATGAGATTCAAACTCATGTTTTGGAAGATGTTGCCATATTTAGCAATATTGATGCAGTCAGTTTGTCAACGATTCATTGTGTCCTGCAGAGGAATCAGTTGCGACTGAAGCAGCTGTACAGGGTCCCGTTTGAAAGGAACTGTGACAGAGTGATGAACCTGCGGCGAGAGTACGTGGAGGTATGTACAGTACATAGCACTTCCAGTACATCACACTTTCACCTGCTGAGACAGATTACTGTGTTGTGTGCATATCCTGATCTGTTCTTTTATCTACTGTAATAAAGAGAATATTGGAGATGGATACCCACCCCATTCTCCATGAATACATCTATGTGGATGAGGTGGGATTCAACCTCACCAAGTCAAAACGGAGAGGGTGAAATATCATCGGACAGAGGGCAATTATCAATGTCCTGGGCCAACGTGGAGGAAATGTCACCATGTGTGCTGCCATAATGCATAGGAGCCGGAAGTGAAATATAGCAGAAGCATTTAATAAGCATTTTATCAATGCAGGCTCAGTCATTCTCTCAAATCTCTCAAATCTCCCTGCAGATGTGAAAGACAGTGTAGCCACCTGTCCTGGAAATAGTTTTGAATTTCTCCCCATTTCTGCCACTCAGGTTTACAAAGCTCTATCTAGTCTGGACTGTAAAAAGTCTGCCGGCCCTGACCAAATTGAACCTTATTTTTTAAAAACAGCTGCAGGTTTGATCGCAAGACCCATTGCTTCTATTTTTAATCTTAGTCTAAGCCAGTGGTCGGCAACTGGCGGCCCGCGGGCCAAAATTGGCCCGTCTCCAATAATATCTGGCCCGCCAGATGACATTGAAAATCTGATTTAAAAAAAAAAAAAAAAAACATTTTTTTTTTTTTTTTTTTTTTTTTTAATTATTTACTATCACAAAAACGACAATTTCATAGAGAATGATTCCGGGCGCACACAATTCTGTATATTTCCCTGTCACCTGTAGCATAGGGGGGCCTTAATTAGAGGTGCACACAAATATTCAGGAGTAACCATAGACATATATAAAGGCTAGATGACTCGTCCGCGCTGCTGCCAATTCAGAGCGACGTCGTCACACGGCGGCCATCTTGCCACAGGAGACTCGCTCACTCATAACATTGTGTTTAATGGTGCATGTACTGCTTAAACAACCTTAACTTGTTCAATTCTCAACAGATTTTCAAACAGTTTGGTTTGTTATGAACGTCAGAGATGTAGTTATGACACTGCATACTTGTGAATAATTATAAACATTGAAAAACGTACTTTTATATGAAAATAACCAGAAACAGATAGCTATGACATGGTATTTATATTAAATCGATATTTCTATAGTATTCTTAGTAATATTTATATTTACATTATAACATACATATATATTATTACCATATAACATGTGTGTGTGTGTATATATATATATATATATATATATATATATATATATATGTATTATTATTATTACATTATAACATGTATGTATATGACATTATAACATGTTTATAAATGATTACATTATGATGTATTTATATCATGATATAAATACATCATAATGTAATAATATATAAACATGTTATAAGGTAATAATATATGTATATATGTTATAATGTAAATATAAATATTACTAAGAATACTATAGAAATATTGATTTAATATAAATACCATGTCATGGCTATCTGTTTCTGGTTATTTTCATATAAAAGTACGTTTTTCAATGTTCATAATTATTCACAAGTATGCAGTGTCATAACTACATCTCTGACGTTCATAACAAACCAAACTGTTTGAAAATCTGTTGAGAATTGAGCAAGTTAAGGTTGTTTTGCAGTACATGCACCATTAAACACAATGTTATGAGTGAGCGAGTCTCCTGTGGCAAGATGGCCGCCGTGTGACGACGTCGCAGCAGCGCGGACGAGTCATCTAGCCTTTATATATGTCTATGGGAGTAACGTAGGCACAGACTCCCGGCAGAACTCCTAAAGCTGTTGAAATGGTAAGACGTATGTGTCAAGTGATTTGTTGTGGTTTAAACTGTGAAAAATACACCTGATAACTTACCATGAGTTTTGCTGTTGGTCTTTTAAATGGTAAAACGTCCATTATATGTCTAAAAATACGTTGGAAAATCCGCCTCATTTGCATATCCTCTCACTGGCTTCAGGAGACACAGAGACCTGCTTCTCCGTATGCACTTACCGTCCCCTGTGCTACTGTTCATATCATGGGTTTTTCATGTGTTTAATGTCGTTCTGTGTATTTTTAAGAAGGACTGCATTTGTTAGTAGCTTGGCAGAAAATAATATTATCACCAAGTTACTAAGCGGTTTCATAACGCAGCCACAGAGTAAAGCAGTAATAACACACTAATAACAGTCAGTAGCAAATTCAAGTTACTTTATTTAAACTAATGACTTTCTTGAATTACTTTTTTGTACAAGATATAATAGTATAATAATACTAGTAGCCTATAGATAAGGGGAAAAAGTTTTGTTTAGTAGAAAAAAAAACATTTTTCGCCTGATTGATGTAATGTTCTGGCCCGCCATTCAGTTGCTCCAAAAAAATTTGGCCCGAGGCCAAACTTACTTGCCGACCCCTGGTCTAAGCAGTGGTTTGATTCCCAGCTCCTGGAAGTCAGCATTTGTTTTTCCATTATTAAAAGGTGGAGATTTTTCTGTCCTGGATAATTATCGCCCTATTTCCAGACTGTCCGTTATAGCCAAAATCTTTGAATCCCTTGTAAATGAACAGCTAAAGCATTTTTTGACTGAAAATAATATTTTAAGTCAAACTCAGTCAGGTTTTAGGCAAGGGCATAGCACTATAACTGCAGCCACGTCAGTCACAGATGATATTATTACAGCTTTGGATGAAAAAAATCAGGTGCTGCACTTTTTATTGATCTTGCCAAAGCGTTTGACTCAGTGGATCATGGTCTTCTTCTGCATAGACTCAAATATATAGGTTTTAGTAACCCTGTACTGAATTGGTTTTCCAACTATCTGACTGGGATAAGTCAGTGTGTGTCCATAGACGATTATAACTCTGCACCTCTAACTGTAAAGACAGGTGTTCCTCAAGGTTCTATCTTGGGACCAATTTTATTTTCTATTTATATAAATGATCTTGGGGTAGGACTAAATCCAGCAAAGGTACATCTCTATGCAGATGACACAATTATCTACGCTTTGGCACCATCTGTAAAAAAGGCAATGGATTCCTTGCAGTCTGCTTTTAATATATTGCAGGAGTCACTTCTTAAATTAAAACTGATTTTAAACTCTAAAAAGACATACATGATTTTTACGCGTTCCCGGTCATTAGATTCTGATTGTGAGATCTTAACAGTAGATGGCACTCACCTTGAGAGGGTTACCTCATACAAATACCTTGGGATCTGGTTGGATGATAAGTTGACCTTTGATGTTCATATTGATAGCCTCCTAAAAAAGCTCAGACCAAAGTTAGGTTTTTATTTTCGTGCAAAAAAATGTTTTCCGGGGGCTTCCGGTTGGTGAGCAGATGGAGTAGACGTGTTTCGTGAGTGCTCCCGTGAGTGCCAAACTTTTTAAACCACCAAGCCCTCAAACTTTCAAACTTTTTCCTTTAAAAAGGATTCCCTGTTGCTGTTTTTCTTTTTTTTTGTCTCGAACGAGCCCACTTACCTCCGAGATGGCTTCGAAGAGCGGCAAGTCGGGCAAGAAGGACGATGCTGGCGCTGTCTTAACCCTGGCGGCCATTACCACGCTGCTGGAGGAACACCGAGCTGCCCTGGCCGCCGAGTTCAAAAATACTTTCAGTCAGCTCGACTCCAAACTCGACCAAACGCGGCTCGCGGTCGAGGACCATGGCCAACGGGTTTCGTCCCTTGAACTCGCCACAGAAGACCTCAGCCAGCGAGTTACGGACCTTGAAGGCATCTGCTCGACTTTACGGGATGATAATGCTCGGCTAAAAGCTAAGGTCTTAGATTTGGAAAGCCGAAGCAGAAGGCAGAACATCCGTATCCTGGGCTTACCGGAGTCGACCGAGAGCGGGTCTCCTGCGGCTTTCTTCTCCAAGCTGCTGTGTGAGGTGTTCGGGAATGATACGCTGCCGTCACCGCCAGAAATAGACAGAGCGCACCGCTCGCTCGCCGCCAAGCCGGCCCCCGGACAGAGACCGCGTCCGGTCATCCTCCGCCTTCACCGGTACCAGATCAAGGATCTCCTCATCAGGGAAGCGCGCCGGAGAGGAAAGTTGGAATATCGCGGCCACCCCATCCGGGTCCTGGAGGATTACAGCCCCGAAGTTGCCAGCCAACGAGCGGAATACAGCGGAGTCATGTCGGAGCTTTACCAGCTGGGTCTGAGGCCGGCTCTGCTCTTCCCCGCCCGGCTCACGCTGTCCGGGGGAGCCAGGAAGTGGATCGGCTCCGTGGATGAGGCGCGCAAATTCATCACGAGTCGCAGCAAAACTTCAAACCCGCCGTAACGGGACTGTTGGAGGCTTTCACGGCTCCGCCTGCAGCCCGGTGCGGCTCACTGACGCTCACGGACTGACTTTTTTTCTCTCTCTTTTTTTTTACGTGAGCCACATTATTCCTGAGGGGAGGGTGAGTACCCCGCGACAACCAGTATTTTCTCTGTTGTTAGTTTGACTGCCCCTTTGCAAATATTATTAATTTGCAGTTCTTTTTGGCTATTTGAGGGAAGGGGAAAAATAAGTGGTGAAGAGGGAGAGAAAAAAAAAAAAAAAAGTTTTTCCGATTTACCTATAAGTTTTGTAATAATTGTAAGCTGTTAACCTTACTTTTACGCTGCTTAAGTCGGACGTTTTATATTTTATATTTTTGTACAAATATTTCTGGGCTCATATCGGGACTTCCAGGTCAAGATTTGAGAGGGTATTTCTTTTTTTTATTTATATCTACACGTTTTAAGGTGCTAATATGTATACACCCATGATACGGGAGCAAAAGCTATTAGTGTGTGGGATAGGAAGATGCGTTATTGCACTTTGTTTGTTTTGAAGAGCTTGCTGCTTTTTTTTTATTTTTCTATAGCAGCTGTCTTAGTGGGGGTGGGTGGGTCGGGGGGATATGTCACTGCCAGAAACTTTGCATTAACTCTTTTCAACTCATTACTTAATGTGGGTCACATTCAACCTCCTTTCCGTTTTCTTTTTTTTTGCCTAGGTCATTGTGCTCACCTAATTTTTCTTCTTAGATATTATGAGTAGATACTTGAAGTTGGTGAGCTGGAATGTTAAGGGTCTGAATCACCCTGTTAAAAGGAAAAGGATCTTCTCACATCTAAAACACCTTAAAACAGAAATAGCCTTTCTACAAGAAACTCATATTCGCAGTTCTGATAATAGCCGCCTGTTCCCGAGGTGGTCAGGGCAGAGATTTCACTCCTCCTTTCAAGCTAAGGCCCGAGGAGTTTCAGTTCTGATCAGTCAGGATGTTTCATTTGAGCAGCACAATGTGATTTCTGACAAGTTTGGTCGCTACGTGATCGTTTCTGGGAAATTATTCAATACATTGGTCGTACTTGTGAACGTTTATGCCCCTAATTCAGATGATGCAGTCTTTTTTGAACGACTGTTTTCACTGCTCCCTGACCTTAATACATATTCTCTCATACTGGGTGGTGATTTTAATTGCTGGCTCGACCCAGTCCTAGACCGATACTCTACCAACCCCGGCACAGCAAGTAAGTCAGCCCGTCTTATTCAGGCGTTCCTTTCTGACTACGGTGTTTGTGATGTGTGGCGTTCTTTACATCCATGTGACAGAGAATACTCCTTTTTCTCACAAGTGCACCACACATACTCGAGGATTGATTATTTTTTTTATTGATAATCAACTGATTCCCCTGGTTCATTCCTGTGCTTATCAGAGCATTGTCATTTCCGACCACGCTCCTGTGGTTCTAACCATGTCCCTTCCTGACCTACCTCAGAGAGACAGACAGTGGCGATTCAATTCAACTCTGCTGTCGGACACAAATTTTGTTAAATCAATGGAAACGGAAATAGCCTTTTTCCTATCCACGAATATGACTCCAGGAATGTCTAGTCTAACTGTCTGGGATTCCCTCAAGGCTTATCTCCGGGGACAGATTATATCCTACACTGCTAGGGTGAGGCAAAAATCTTATAGGGAGCGATCAGACCTTGCCCGCCAAATCAAAGAGGTCGATGAAGAATATTCTCGGACTAAATCCCCAGATCTTTACAAAAAGCGGCTAGAACTTAAAACTAAATTTGACCTGCTTACCACTCACCCAATTGAACAGTCACTTCTGAAAAGTAAAACCAGGTTTTATGTTTATGGAGACAAATCTGACAAATTATTAGCCAACCAACTTAAAGGCTCTAAGGCTAAACAAAATATTTCTAAGATTCGATTACCAAATGGCCATGTAACTACAGACCACTTACTCATAAATGGAGCATTCAGGGACTTTTATACCCAGCTATACACCTCGAAATCTCAGACTGATCGAGATGAGATTGCAGACTTTTTAAATAGTCTTAGTATTCCCAGTCTTTCACCAGATCTAAGGAAGACATTAGAAGAACCGATATCCCTGATGGAAATTACTCGAGCCATTTCTTCACTGCAGTCGGGTAAATGTCCTGGCCCTGATGGCTTCCCGGCGGAATTTCTAAAGAAATTTTCTACTCTGCTTTCCCCATTGCTATCTACAGTTCTTTCAGAATCCTTCAGCCACGGTTCCCTCCCTCCTTCTTTTTCGGAGGCCTGCATCACCCTCATAGCTAAAAAAGGGAAGGATCCTACTGAATGCGCCTCCTACAGGCCCATCTCCCTCTTAAACACAGATGCTAAAATCCTAGCTAAAGTCCTAGCCCATAGGCTGGAGAATGCCCTCCCCACAATTATATCTGAAGACCAAACTGGCTTCATTAAAGGTAGGCAGTCTTACTTCAACACAAGGCGACTGTTCAATATTATCTACTCTGCCTCTGAGGCTATCCCTGAATGCGTTGTCTCTCTGGATGCGGAGAAAGCATTTGATCGCGTCCAATGGGATTATCTCTTTGCTGTGCTGGACAGGTTTGGTTTTGGTCCGAACTTTGCTCTGTGGATTAAACCTCTCTATTTACACCCAACAGCCTCAATTCGTACTAACTCTCAACGGTCAAAACCATTTAATCTGCATTGTGGAACCCGTCAGGGGTGCCCCCTTAGTCCCATGCTTTTTGACATCGCTATCGAACCGCTTGCCACAGCGCTCCGATCTTGTGAGGATGTGTCCGGTATCTGGAGAGGTGGCAGGGAACATAAGGTCTCGCTTTATGCCGATGACCTCTTGCTTTTCATCTCTCACCCTCTGGCCTCATTACCCCCTGCGCTGTCACTTCTCAGTCAGTTTGGGAAACTCTCAGGCTATAAACTGAATCTCAGGAAAAGTGAGCTTTTCCCTACCAATCTCGAATCGCATGCTTTAGACCTTTCCAATTTTCCCTTTAAAATCGTAAATGACAAATTCTCCTATTTAGGCATATCTGTGACAAGGAAACACAAAGACCTGCTCCAAGAGAATCTTATCTCATTGTTAAATGAGACCAAACAAACCCTTACACAATGGTCACCCCTGTCAATGTCTCTTGTGGGTCGCATCAATTCAGTTAAAATGACCATTTTACCTAAATTTTTGTACCTTTTCCAGACCTTACCACTCTTTATTCCTGGTTCTTTTTTTCAGTCCCTTGACTCAGTTATATCTTCATACCTATGGCGGGGTAAACGGCCACGTTTGAACAAAACTCACCTTCAAAAAATTAAGTCTGCAGGTGGTCTGGCCCTCCCAAACTTTCGTTATTATTATTGGGCTGCTAACCTGCGCTGCCTTGCATTCTGGTCCTTCTACTGCGACGGCGCTGACCGCCCTGACTGGGTGGCGATGGAGTTACATCCAACTGATGACCTGTCAATTCCTGCCCTACTCGGCTCCTCACTTCCACTTCCTTCACTTAAATCAATCAAAAACCCAGTGGTTAAACATTCTCTTAGAATTTGGGCCCAATTTAGGAAGTTTTTTGGTTTTCACAGCTTCTCTCTTCTTAGCCCCATTGCATCAAATCACTCTTTCAAACCATCCCTTGAGGACCCCACCTTCCAGGAATGGCACAGGAGGGGTATGATTCGTTTTAGAGATATGTTCATAGACGGCACCGTGGCATCTTTTGAGCAGTTAAGTAGTAAATTCAGCCTTCCAAAATCACATTTCTTTAAGTATCTTCAGGCTAGACATTTTGTTCTTTCCCAGACACCCAGCCCTGGTGCATCGATAGGCTTGACCACAGTTGACAAAGTTCTTGCCACAGACCCATTCAAAAAGGGGCTCATTTCGTCTTTCTATGGCATGTTGCTGGATCTTAGGAGTGCCCCTACAGATAAACTCAAAGCAGCATGGGAGCAGGACTTAGGGCTTCCCTTATCAGAGGATACCTGGGAGTCCATACTCAAACTGGTTAATACAACCTCCCTGTGCGCACGTCACTGCTTAATTCAGTTTAAAGTGGTACACAGGGCTCATATTTCCAAAGCAAAGTTATCCTCCATGTACCCAGATATTAGTCCATACTGTGTAAGATGTAAGGTAGCAGAAGCCTCTCTCATCCACATGTACTGGTCCTGCCCATGTCTAAACAAGTACTGGATGGAAGTATTTCATACTCTCTCTCTGGTGCTTAAAATCAGATTAGAACCAAACCCACTGACTGCCCTGTTTGGGGTCATGGAGGGAGGAAGGAAGTTAACCACTGCACAGGGGCACACTTTGTCTTTTGACTCCCTTTTGGCTCGTCGGGCAATTCTGTTCAGGTGGAAGGATCCCTTCCCTCCTACTCGTGCGCAATGGCTGGAAGACATCATGTCCTGCTTAAAACTGGAGAAAATTAGATACTCGCTTCAGCAATCAAATAAGTTCCAGAAAGTGTGGGGACCTTTTCTAGAAGCATTCCAGACCCTGTGAACTATACTTCATATTTCTTCTGTATTCCTAGTGCAGGCTTTTGATGTTAGAGTGACCTCATATTGTGATTAGTAATCTGGCAGTGACAGGGGAGGGATTAGTTTGGTCTGTAGTTTGTTTTTGTTACTATTTTATATTTTTTCATACTGTTTAATTGTTTTTTATATTTTGTACACTGGTGTATGCTATGATTAACATGCCCATGCCTACTCAAAATATTTGTAATTGACATGCAGCATTTCACCTTTTTTTACTTTGTGAAAATTTCAATAAAAAGATCTTGAATTAAAAAAAAAATGTTTTCCTTTTGTTGCTAGAAAAAGATTGGTACAAAGTACCTTTTTGTCAGTATTAGACTATGGTGATGTCATTTACATGCATGCATCTTCATTTCTTTTGAAAAAACTGGATGTAGTCTATCATGCTGCCTTGCGGTTTGTAACTGGTTCAAGTGCACGTACACATCATTGTACTTTGTATCAAACGGTTGAATGGACCTCACTGAGTCTAAGGAGAAAATCACATATGTTAATATTTATTGCAAAAGCATTACTGGGTAAACTACCACTGTACATATCCAATTTATTAAAATATTACTCTAGCAGCTATAATACCAGATCATCAGAGAAAATTCTCCTCAAGGTCCCAAGCACTCGAACAGAGTTGGGTAAATCAGCCTTTTCCTTTTATGCACCGCAAGCTTGGAATGAGCTACAACACAAACTCAACCTTAAATATTTACCCTCTCTTAACATGTTCAAACACATGTTAAAATCAGTTTTTACAGAACAATGTCATTGTTTTTAATCAAGTGTCATTCTTGTCATGAATTCTTTTTAGCTTTCTGATCCTTGTATGTTTTATGTTTGTTTTTTGTTTTGATATTTTTATTTTTTATTTTTTGTAAAGTTACTTGTCCTTGTATGTATTTTCTTTTATATGAAACTGAATTTATTTTTTGCTGCTATCTTGACCAGGACTCCCTGGCAGAAGAGATATTGTATCTCAATGGGACTTTCTTGAATAAATAAAGGATAAATAAAAGTGGGGGTGCAGCAGGGGCTGCAGCACTCCCTGGTGGCGAAAGTTGAAAAATTGTAATGACAATACAGTTTTTTACGATTGAATAAACACTAAAATCTAAAGTTTTGCCCAATTATCAAAACCTTACACTCAAGGAGCAAAACTCGGCCCCCAATTTGCACCACTGTAAGCACAATGAGTCCATTCACACTTTGTGCAAAACAATACACACAGTGATTTGAAACACTAACACACACGTCTATGCATTAGACACAGAAGTATATCAAGATGTCACTTCCTTGCACTTCTAAAGCACTGACTGTCAAATTACCACACCTATGAGCCAGTTGATTGAACACTGCCACCAGGTGTGCAAACACAAGATTGATTAATTGTAGACACCCCAATCAGGTTTAAGCACTATAAAAATGCAGCAGGTGATTTCACCAAACTTAACCAAAATGGAAGGAAGAGGAAGAGTGAGGATGAGAGGAGGAAGAGTGAGGATGAGAGGGGGAATCAGAGAAGGAGGAGAAGGAGGCAGAGGCCGTGCCAGAGGTAGAGGCCGAGGTAGAGGAAGAGGAAGAGGAAGACTTCAAGCAGGAAGAGGTGAAGCTGAAAGGAGAAGAGGTCCAACTTTAAGCAATGAAATTCGCGCAACTCTTGTGGACCATGTTGTGAATTGACGCTGAGGGAAGCTGGACTGAGAGTCCAGCCAAATCTCAGCAGATTCACCGTGTCATAAGGGCATTCAGACTGGAAAACAGGTAAAAAAATTACCAGTTTACAGCTTCTTACTGTATGCACCCCATATCAGCACTTTTGATACCCCTTCCTGTGCAGAGGTGGACAGAGTACTCGACCCCAGTACTTGAGTAAGAGTACAAATACTACTGGTCAAAATTTACTCAGTTACAAGTAAAAGTAGCTCAGTCAAAATATTACTCGAGTAAGAGTAGAACAGTACTTGCTTTTAAAGGTACTTAAGTATCCAAAAGTAAATGCTTTTAAATTTACTTTAAGTAAAAGTAAGAGTAAGAGTAATTTTTTTATTTTCCACATCAGTAAATTACTATATTTTTTCTAAATTAATTTAAGGATCTTTTAACTCTTGTTTCTGAGAATTAACTCTTTGAAACATTGAGTTAAGATACGGCCAAGGATTTTGTGAAAGTCCCTGCTCCGAGTCCGGCTCATTATCAGACTCAGACGACTCAGCGGATTGTCTGTCTTCTCCTGACGCAGGCGTAGCCATTGTTGCGGCTCTGTCTTGACTTGTTGCGGCTCTGTCTTGACTTGTTGTGGCTCTGTCTTGACAAACGCAGGCTACTTTGGCGGTATCGTTTTGAGGAGGCTTGACGTATTTCCGCTTTACGTACATTCCAGTGGAGAGCGTGCACTGTGATAGGTCTCCTCCTTTGACAAAAACAGCTTGTGTCCAATAAGATTTTAGGGAAGAAGAAAAAAGAGCAGATCTGAAAGTAACGAGTACTTTTCAGCCTTCCTAGAAATATACTCGAGTAAAAGTAAAAATATTTGTCTTGGAAATGTATTCAAGTAAGAGTAATAAGTACCAAAGAAAACTAATACTCAAGTAAAGTACAAATCCTCTGGATATGTACTTAAGTACAGTACTCAAGTAAATTTACTCCGTTACTTTCCACCACTGTTCCTGTGACATTTTACAGTAGGTTACATGTATTTTGTTCTACATAGGACTGAGGGTTGAGTACAACGAGGAGGAAGGGCTCCCATTTTCACACCACTGCAGGAGAGGGAGATTGTGAATATGGTTTTGGCAAATAATGCTATCAGGCTTCGTGAAATCCAGGCCAAAATTATTGAAGACCAAATCATCTTTCAGAATGTGAATCTGGTCTCTCTGTCCACCATAGCTCGTATCCTGAAGGCACATCAGGTACAAATGAAACAGATCTACCGAGTGCCTTTTTAGAGGAACTCAGAGAGGGTCAAACAGCTGCGCCATGAGTATGTGGAGGTATGTATTGTTCACTTTAGCACTCTGATGTTGCATACTGCACACATAACCTTTTTTTTTTACATGTAAATGTACTGTACACTAAATCTATGCTGAACTATACAATCTTGTCTTTCACTGTATTTTAGAGTTTTACAAATGGATGCTGAGGCCATTCAGCATGAGTTCATCTACATAGACGAGGCAGGGTTCAACCTCTCAAAGGTCAGAAGGAGGGGAAGAAATGTAATTGGCCAGAGGGCAATTATTAGTGTCCCGGGGCAACGTGGGGGTAACATCACCTTTTGTCACCCAGAATGGGGTCCTCCACTGCCATGCCAACATGGGTCCAAATAAAACACCTCACATCCTTACATTTTTGGACAGAGTATACAACCTCACAATCATAAATAACATGCAGATCCAATACATTTTCACCTGGGACAATGTTTCATTCCACCGCTCTGCACTGGTTCATAACTGGTTTACGCAGCACCCACATTACACAGTCCTTTTCCTGCCACCATATTCTCCATTTCTTAACCCAATTGAAGAATTTTTCTCTGCAAGGCGGTGGAAGGTTTACGATCTGCACCCCCTGGCTCGGGTAGCCCTCATTCAGGCCATGGAGGAGGCCTGTGACCAGATTGAGGCCACAGCCATACAGGGGTGGATACGGCATGCACGGCCATTCTTTCCCCGGTGTCTTGCGAATGAGGATATCGCCTGTGATGTGGATGGAATTCTCTGGCCAGATCCAGCTAGGAGAAGAGACCAACAGTAGCAATTTATGTGCCGTGTTTTCTTTTTTTGGGGGGGTTTTTTGTACAGGATAAAATGTTATGTTCATGAAAACTGGGAAATGCTTTTTTTTTTTCGCCATGTTGGCTTGAGTATATGGAAAAAAATAAATAACATTGTCAACAGCATTAGTCTTGTCTCCTGTGTGGTGTCTACAGTAATGTATAAAAGTGTGTTTAGTGTTCACTGTGTATTGTTTTGCAAAAAGTGTGAGCAGACATTGTGTTTACAGATGTGCAAATCCGAGCGATGTTTTGCAAATTCACTGTGTGCTTCACCCATACTACTCTATGCACTTAGAAGCAGAATTAGCCGAAAGTGTTTAAGGTTTTCAACAGCAGAGTGTAACTGGTGCAAACAGAGTTAAGTCATATGCAACGTGTGTGTTTCATATGGTAAAAAAATATGGTTTTGATAAGTTAGGGTATAGTTTTAACAAGAGTGGTTCATTTTACAAAGGAGCTAAGGTGTTTTGCTAATTGGGTATGTGGTTGTGCTATTCGTGTGTTGGGTTTTGCTAAACAAAACAAAACAATCAAAATTGTGTTTATTCAATCGTAAAAAACTGTAAAAGATTATAAATATTTGTGGTTGCTGTTTCTGTTCAACAACATTGTAAGCCACATTTGAGATGAAGGCTGAATACAGGGGTAATTTTAATTAAAAAAAAAAAAAGATTCAGCCCGCGCAAAGCATCCACTCACGTCACGTCTCACAGCCAGACAGAACAACAACAACAATGAAGATGCTATCTGTATGTGTAGGCTACTGAAAATGTCTCAAAAGAAGATTTCTCATTTTTTTAAATCACCACCTGACCAACGACCGAGGACAGAGGTGCCACAGCCACTCGAAAATGAACAGGACGAGCCGGCACCTGCTAAGCAACAGAAAGCTGCTGGTGAAACTAGCAGGAGTGCTAGCCCCCCGCCCTCAACTTCAGCTGCTCTTGACAGTGTGACTGCTGCAGCAGGGACATCAATGCCGTCATCACCATTTCAGCCAAGGTATTTTAGCTTTCCTAGTAGGCGTTTTGGAAATGAAAATTTTTCAAGATCATTTAAATCAGCCTGGTTCGAAACATGGAAGTGGCTCCACTACGCCAAGGAGACAGACAGAGCTCTGTGTTTCACTTGCTCCACAGTGGTAGCCAAAAAGTTGGTGGATGAAGACAAAATGAGAGCTGATCATTCTGTGTTCATCAAAGAGGGGTTTTCTAATTGGCGTAAAGCCACCGAGAAATTCCGAGACCACGAGACGTCAGCCTTCCACCTCCAAAGTGTCACCAAAATAGCTGCGCTGAATAATACACCAATCAGTGCCCTTCTATCAGCCGCGGTGGCGAAGCAGCAGGATGCTGCCAGAGTGGTCCTCCAGGAGGCCTTTAGATCTGTGCGCTACTTGGTGCGTCAGGGCTTACCTCTCCGAGGGCATGATCACAGGGATGGGAATTTCTGGCAACTGATGACTGACCGCACTGAGTCCATTCCCACAGCTCACCAGTGGATGCTCCACAGGGATAATAATAGATAGATATAACTGGCTGTCAGAAATGATCCAGAACGAAATCATCGAACTGCTCGCACATGCTGTGCAGCGGAGGTTGATTTCTGGGGCAATGTCGTCACATTATTTGAGAGGCACCTGGCTGCAGGCCTCCACTGTGAGGTCGCTTCCGGTGCAGGCCTCCACTGTCAGGACGCCTCCACTGTCAGGACGGTCAGGACGGGAAGTACAGACTTTTTGGGGGGGCGGGGCAGGGGGGAGTGAAGACGTTTAAATGTCGATTTCATCTGCCATTTAAATCGAGGGACACCAGCGAGTCAATCTATGTCCAGAGTAGCGGTGAGTTGCTGATTTTGCTTATACACAGAAAGTAAATGCATGGTTTCTTGTGTTCTTGATCAATATAGGTGCCGTAAAATAGTAACGTTATAGAAGTCATTAATGATGCAAATTACCGCATGTTACATGTCGGTTTGTGTTGTCGTTAGATAACGCCAAAGTTAACTTTCTCCAATGGCGGTTAGCATCAACACCTTAAGTTCTCAGGGATTGTTAACTTTTTTTAAATGTGTCAGGACTACTTGGCACATTTTTATTTTTCCACCTCTGTTGTATACTACAGTATATAAACACAACGACTAGTAACTGAAATGACTGAGAAATAGCATGCTGCTGTACCATCAGTACTTTTGTTTTTGATACTTGAGTATATTTTGCTTCTAACATACTAAATTACTTAACTGTCTTGTTATAGCAACTGTCACTTAAGTACGTTTTTGAATGCTGAACATTAACCCGCAGTGCAGCATTTTCTTGGTCATTATTAATTCTTCTACAGAGGTAGGCCCTAATTTACACTACCTGGTGCAAGTGGCCATTTTACCTGTAAGCAAAGACAAATCTAAGTTTGCAGGCAGTTTAATTTGAATTGAAGTTCATGTACTATCATTCAAACACATGATGCATTTTATATCCTTTTTAGATGCATCATTCAATCATCACGTGTGATGGAAAGCCTGCAGTGGAACGCTGCACAACATGTTGCAGACAGTTCCACTGCCCCCTTTGCCCCAAAGGCATGTTCAAGCCAAGCCAACCAGCCAGACTTCAGCGACATTTGGAAGTCCATATTAAAAATGCTATTGCATTTCAAGGTAATGCCATTGTGTTTTAGATTAAAGATACACATGTGTGTGTACACACACACACACACACACACACACACACACACACACACACACACACACGTACATGTGGACGTGTGCGTGCGTTCATGTGACTTTTTTGTCATTGTCTAATATAAACATTTTCTACTTACTCTTAGATAAGAAGATCTGCCGCTGCAATTTGAACTGCAGGAATGGGGGACATTATCATTGTCCTTTTTGTGACAAAACTGTTGTTAGAAGGACAGACATGCAAGCACACTTAAAGTCTTGTCCCATACAACCATCTTCCACCTCAGCAGCTGCCCAGTCCAAACAGAGTCAGGATTCATCCTTGCCCTCCCTACAACCAAGTTCGTCTGCTGCATCCATTCCAGTTTTACAGATTTATCATGATGACCTACCAACATTAACATATTTCATACAATTGGGTCAAGAAACTGGCACCATAAAAAGCCTTTTGAAATAATGTGTGGAGTGTGACTGCATGGAAAGGGGGATGCATGGATGGTCTGTCCTGAATCGGAACCAGTGATGCATGTGAAAAGAGCCCATATTGATAATTATATTATTTACTATTATTTATCTTTTGAATGCAACTGTCTTGTATAGTGAGGGAAATTAAGTCAGGTTTTTAGGAGAATCGTTCACTTTGTGAGACAAGCAGGCGCGTCATTTACGCCGGGGACGGTGGGGACACGTCCCCACCACTTTGTCTGACGAGCAGATTTGTCCCCACCACTTAAAAAAAAGAAAAAAAGAAAAATTAAGTAAGACGCGATTTGTCCCGTATTTTCATTAACGCCCCATACACACGTCTGTCACACACACACACATCAACACTAAATTGATCAATAATGAACAAAATAAAACAGGAAACATTAAGGCCAGCAAAATCTTAGTGGCGGGACAACAGGACCTGCTGCGTCTGTGCCAGATCTGTATATGTGTGTGACAGACAGCGCTGCGGGGAGGACTCAGGCTTCACCTCCAGGTAGGGGTTGGGAATTGGGAATTAAAAGTTGCGTTCCGCAGGCCCGGTTCTACGAGGGTGCATCAGCATCGCACCCTCATTTTATGTGTCTTCATGCTCAGTTGAAAAGACGAAAAGTCTGAAAAAACTGACAAATGCACCTGATTTATGGTTCCGCGTTAAATCGACGGCGCGTCGCGCACCGTACGTTCGCATCCCTGCGTATCCTACGCCGTAAGCTCTACGTTGGTAAAACGCGGAACCATAAATCAGCCAGTGTCCGTCACTCGTCTGCTTCCAGCGCGCAGTTTCCTGCAGCAGCAAGGCGCTGCTCTCTGCTGCTCCGTTAACAAAGTAACCGTGGATATTCTGCTGCTCCGTTAACACAAAGTAACCGTGGATATTCTGCTGCTCCGTTAACACAAAGTAACCGTGGATATTCGGAAGTGGTTCAAGCACAACGACATAAACAAGTTTACAGGACTGTCTCAGAAAATTAGAATATTGTGATAAAGTCCTTTATTTTTCTGGAGTCCAAAAATGTCATACATTCTGGATTCATTACAAATCAACTGAAATATTGCAAGCCTTTTATTATTTTAATATTGCTGATTATGGCTTACAGTTTAAGATTAAGATTCCCAGAATATTCTAATATTTTGAGATAGGATATTTGAGTTTTCTTAAACTGTAAGCCATGATCAGCAATATTAAAATAATAAAAGGCTTGCAATATTTATATGATGTTTCCGACGACCTAAATAAGACCGCGCAGATGGCTTTTAATATGGGGACAATATCGCGTCAATACGCATCATCTAATGCAATGCCTATTATTTATCATGAAACCTCAATTCGGAAGTAATGGGCCTAGCTCGTACCCAGCACTTTTCAAACCTTACTCAGGTTTATGGTAAATGTCCCCAGCACTTCTGAAATCAAACTGACGCCCATGGAGACAAGCACCAAATTTTGCATGAACATTGCCTAGTACCTACTTATGCAGAAAAGCCCGTTAGCCACCTGAAAATCCAAGATGGCGGCCGTTTTTCAAGATGGCTGTCTTATGAAAGCTAAAACAAGGATGTCAGTGCAGAACTTGAATTGCTGAACATATCTTAATGATCTCTTTATCCAAATGCATGTGTTTTGGCATAACAAATTCTATGATGTCAATATAAATGAAATATGGCTTCCAGTTTTCAAGATGGTGGGCCAATTTTGACTAATATTATCTGTTTTGAAATGCTTCATGACCAAGGTCTTAGCATTCCTTATAGTCGTGTACTTGACACTTCTGCACAGTTGGGCGATGCAGTTGTGAGCAGATACCTTGAAGAACGGGTGGTATGTCCTTCCATATTGAGAAATTGCCTCTTTTGCACAGCTGCAATGGATAACATAGACCATAACCCATCATCAACAAGTGCAACTACTTCCTTTCATGGAACAAGTATCTCTATCTTCCAGCATCTAACATCAGGAAATCAGGGAGGTGTTTGAGAGCCAATTAAAAATAGAACCGTTAAGAAAGTTCCAGAGCTCCCTGATTCCTATACTAATGTTCACCCAGCTTTTTTCACAACAACCTCACATATGATTCTTTGCCAAAAATCCTGTTAACAAAGGAATATGAATGGCTTGAGCATGTTAGCCTCACAGAAACACTAGATAATGTGGTCAACATCAACGGGTCAGCCTACCATGCTGAGAAGAAGAGAGGCTTAGAGTTTGAAGTAAGTATCACATTACTTTTGCCTCTTCTTTGAGATGAAGCTCATTCAGTTGCCACAGTAAAACATACCATGGACAAAATTAGAGATACTATTAAATACCTGAATCCAAATCAGATCCCTGTCATAACTGCAGACCAACCAACCTACTGTATGCACTTGCAAAACAAGTGCAGCGGCAATGGCCTGAACTGTATGGCGAAGATCAATTTGTTGTTATGTTTGGGGGTCTCCACATAGAGATGGCTGCCTTGAGATCACTTGGTACCCTGCTCAAGGACAGTGGGTGGTTAGGAGCTCTTGTAGAGGCGGGCGTTGCTTCTTCTGGAACAGCAGACTCCTTTCTTTCTGCTTCACATGTGAAAAGAACACGCCAAGCTCATGAAGTTACAGCTCGCTGCATCTATATGCTCCAGAAGGAAGCTTACGACTACTATTCCAGAGAAGAAGTTGAACAAGCCCGGACTGCTTTAGGTTTTGAAGACTGGTGTGAGAAATGACGGACAGAGAGCCCACAATTTCAATTCTGGGAGCTTGTGCTATCAATGCAGTTGGTGACTTTCTCGTTGATCAGGTCTTTCAGAGACGCTAATTTCACTTTGTATTGCCAAGCACTGTCTGCACTCATCCCATTCTTCTTCGCAAACAACGTGAACTATGCCCGATGGCTTCCCATACATCTCAAAGACATGGTCTCTTTAGAACAAAAACATCCTCAACTGGCCAGAGAATTTCAACAGGGGAAGTTTGTAGTCCACAAGACCCATAAGCAGTTTTCTGGCTTAGCCATTGACCAAGCCCATGAGCAAGCCAATGCAATCGTCAAAGGGGACGGTGGTGCCATTGGAATAACGTAGGACCCATCTGCACTGAGGCGATTGATGGTATCTGGACCAGAGGTGAGTCATTTGGCTTCTCAATATTAGTCTGCATCTGAGAAAAAAGTACCAAGTGAAGATAACAAACACCATGAGCAATGTTACCAGCGTCAGAAATCCTTCAGAGACCAGGTCCAGAAGTTGTTCTGTGTGATGAAGGCAACCCTTTTCAGGAGGATTCCAAAGACCTTCTAACGTTGGACACAAAAACAATTGCACATCCTAGTGCTGCAGAACTCATTAGGACTCATTTTGACAAAGGTAAGGTTGCCTTCAGAAACTTTTTCGAAAGTCTGGGTGATGAGTCTTCTTTCTACAAACCAATAAAGAAGACCAAGGTTAGCTTCTTTCGTCAAGATGCAGAATCACGAGGACAAGAAGATGCAAGTACTAAAGGATGACTGTCGCCTCTTTTCCCAGCTCTTCATATCATGTCAATCCCGTGAATGTGATCTTCTAGAGTTCTTCAAACATGAGAACCAGTCTTGTATGTACTATGTATGACAAGAACGGCACGGTTGATGGGGTAGATAATGCAAGATTTGACCTGTTTGCACGGAAGCAGAGGTCATACGATGCCATTCCACCTTCAAGGTTATCTCTTGCACAGCATGTGAAGCGTGCCACTTATCAAGCTGCTTGTGTCTGGAGTCAGGCAACTGTATGCCAGATGCATGCAGAGAACCCTGCCAACTGGGGGTGGCAAGGAAAAGATGCCACTTGGCAAGTAGTGTGGATGACACTCCCACCAATTGCCCAGAGCTGTGAACAACTCACGAAGGGCAAGTGCAAAAAGGAATGTTGCGGAAGATGCCAGTGCTACTGTTTTGGCCTCCAGTGCACACAGCTGTGTGCCTGCAATTGTGACGATTAGAAAAAAATGTGATACAGAAAATTGTATAATTTGATACCAAAACAATCAAAATCTAATTATATAATCACAATCCAGGTCAAAAACCATATAAACCTCTCGTCTTTTGCCTGTAGCCATTTTGGAAAATGGCAGCCATATTGTTGTTTCATTTGCATGGCTAATGGGGGAGGGGGTGGGGGGTCCCGAGATTATAGTCCATTAATCCTCAACTGGCGGACCGCGATCCGGTCGCGGACCGCCGGCCTCCTCTGTCCGGACCGGCGGACCCCAGGCAAATTATATATATTAAAAAAAAAAAAAGAAAAGAAAAAAAAAGAAAAGATTTTATTTAATACTTTTTAAATATTAATGGACCATAATGTGCGCAGTTACCGCGACCATTATTTTGTTAAACTTTGCATGCATGAGCAGCACCGTAGCTTGTGTGTGCAGCGTGACTGTCTGCAATTCTCTCGCCACACAGAGAGAGCCTGCATGGGGAGTGGGGGGTCACCGAGCCTGGGGCTTGTGTTTACTGTGTGTGTGTGTGCGTGTGTGTGAGCAACCCAGTCTCACATAAAAACGTACCCTGCCTACGTTGGTCCAAAGTGCAAAAACGTAGAGGGGCTACAATATTAGCCCTTGAAACGTATATGGGTGATTCTTCAATTAAGGGAGTTTTTCTGTCCCCAGGGTAGATTTTCAAGAAAAAAAGATTTTTTAGAAAAAACAATTATTGCATTTGTTAAGGTTAGGTTATAGCAGCTATGAAAAAATTAACTGTGTCTCAATGATGACATTTTAATACTTTTTCAGTGTGTTGAAAATTGAAATGTGCAAGAATTTCACTGTTTTGGGTTTGTCCCCAACCCAGACTTTTTGACATCCCCTCTATAATTGGAGCTTAACAAGCGAATTTCGGGAGCAGGACCACGCCTCAACCACGCCTCCTCCGGCACCACGCCTCTTCCGGCAAACCTTCAAATACCAGCCTAACCCTCAGATCATCTTCGCTCTCGTCTCTGCAGCACGTTCGCTCTCGTTCTCCGAACCAGAACCGCAAGCATGACAACACTACTACACGCTCGTATCTCAGATCGTTACTCACCCGTTCAGGCATGGATCTCGTGTCATTATCGCCATCGGATGAGACTTTTTTGCAGGGGATCATCAGCAAACACTAGCTGATCAAGATCCGAGAAAAAACTTTCAGCCATGCCTGAAGCGCCGCTGGTGCGCAATCCACCGATCCCGGCGTCGCCTCGCTCCGGCGGGGTCCTCGACGGCCGGCATGGATCTCGTGTCGATCACCATCGGACAACGATCAGCTTGCACGGGATCATCAGCAAACACCAGCTGATCGGGATCCCGAGGAGAGAAAAACTTCAGCCGTCGCCCGAAGCGCCGCTCTCCCGGGCGGCCGCGGGGCCGCCCGAGCCCAGTCTCCTCAGCGGTCCGCATCCGGTCCATGTCTCCTCAACATCCGGATCGTCGCCGCGGGGTCCCGACTCCTCTCCGGGTCTCCTCGCCTTCAACCCGAGAGCGCAGGTTGCGCCGTCGGCTGCCGCTCTGGCTGCGGTTCATTCTTCCGCTGTGCACGTGTTTCTCTAACCCTTTTTTCTCTCTCTCAGCCACGCGCGGAGCCCGCGGCTCCAGCGACACACACTCAGAAACGAGCTGTCCATCCAGTCCGATCCATCTCTCCTGAACATCCGGTATTGCGGCAGCCCGCCATGGCGTCCTCCCTGTCTCCTCCCTCGCCGTCGACCGCGGTCTCGCCACGCCCGGCGGGGGCCCCGACGGCCCGCCTTCTACAGGTGCTTCACCTGCTCTCTTCCGGATGACGTCATCACGCCAACTCCGACGGCGCGCCGTGACGTCGACCCCCAGTTCTCGCACTCAGAAGATTTCCAGTGGCCAGCCGCGGTACTGCGCGCAAAAAAAAAAAAAAAAAAAATGTAAATGTATCCCATGGGGCCCCGAAAGCTTTTCCCATAGACCGCAATAGTAAAAGAGAAGCGATCGTACAAACCGGACGTTGAGCATTACCTTTACTCACAAGGTCTTTTATTAACATTCTCGTTAAACATAATTTCCGAACAACGTTGCCTCATTGCAGGAACCTCACCTACATATGAGCGGTCTTTCACCTTAAGCCCTCCGCGTGGAAACATAAACGATTCCATCGTTACACTGCCCACCTCCAGCAAGTACAACAGCAAACTTCGGCCGGGCTTGCTAGCTCCCACCTCAGCCCACCCCCAGCAAGTACAACAGCTAACTTCGGCCGGGGTTGCTAGCACCGGGTTGCTAGCGCCCACCTCCAGCAAGTACAGCAGCGATCCGGCCGGGGTTGCTAGCACCGGGTTGCTAGCGCCCACCTCCAGCAAGTACAGCAGCGATCCGGCCGGGGTTGCTAGCACCGGGTTGCTAGCGCCCACCTCCAGCAAGTACAGCAGCGATCTGGCCGGGGTTGCTAGCACCGGGATGCTAGATCCCCCCCCCCAGTCCACCCCCGGCACCTACAACAACTAACTCAGCCAGGGTTATTAGCACCGGGATGCTAGAAACCCCCGCTATGCTCATTCAGCAGCCTCAACCGCCAGCGCTAGAAGGGGCTCTTGGCACCGGGTTGCCAGGATCCTCTGCTTCCCAGCTCCATCAGTCCCAACAGGTTACCTCGGTTGGGGGCCACCGACATCGTGATGTCGGTACCCGGCATCCCTCCCACCGCATTTCAACCCAGTTTCCTTCCTCAACCCGTTCCGGCCCCGCAGGCAACTACTCATTTCACCCCGTCCACAGCTAATCCCGCCGTCCGTCATCCCAACGCTTTCGCTTCCCGCCGTTCCCCAGTTCCGGCCAGTGCCTGGCCTCCCTCCCACCGCATTTCGGCCCGGTTTTCTTCCTCGACTCGTTCCGGCCCCGCGGGCAGCTGCTCGTTTCGCCCTGTCCGCGACTGGTCCCGTCGCCCGTCATCCCAACGCTTTCGCTTCCCGCACTTCTCCGGTTCCGGCCAAACCTGCGCAAACAAACCTACAACAGTTAACTTCGGGGCCGGGGTAACTAGCACCGGGTTGCTAGCCCCCCCCAGCCCACCCCCAGCACCTACAACAGCTAACTCAGCCGGGGCCACTAGCACCGGGATGCTAGCACCCCCCTCAGCCCACCCGCGGCAACTACAACAGCTAACTCAGCGGTGTTACTAGCACCGGGATGCTAGCACACCCCGCCATGTTTCGGAGGAGGTAAACTCCTCAGCCGCCGCCGTGCCCGAAACACCGCTCTCCTGAGCCCGACAGCCGCCCAGAAACTTCTGTCTCTTCAGTCGTCCACATTCCACCCGGTTCATCCCTTCTGAACATCCGGCATCACTGCAGCTCACCGTCTTCCAGCCTTTCCAGCCCACCTCCGCCATCGGAGGGAAGAGGACGCGGACAATCCGGATCAGCCCATAGCCGTCGTCGCAGGTCGGATTTCCACCCACACCAGCAATCTCCTCCTTCCCTCCCCAAGGTCCTTGGCACCGGGATGCCACTACAGCAGCTAGATCCGGCTGGGGTTTCTGGCACCGGGATGCCACTACAGCAGCTAGATCCGGCTGGGGTTTCTGGCACCGGGATGCCACTGCCCCCCCCAGCCCACCTCCACCAACTACAGCAGCTAGATCCGGCTGGGGTTTCTGGCACCGGGATGCCACTGCCCCCCTCAGCCCACCTCCACCAACTACAGCAGCTAGTTCCGGCCGGGGTTTATGGCACCGGGATGCCACTGCCCCCCTCAGCCCACCTCCAGCACCTACAACAGCTAACTTCAGCCGGGGTTACTGGCACCGGGATGCCACTGCCCCCCCCAGCCCACCTCCACCAACTACAGCCGCTAGATCCGGCCAGGGTTTCTGGCACCCTCTCTCATCGCCACCCGCTTCCGGGCTGGTGTACTTCAGCGTCCACTGGCGAGGTGCATACTACTTGCAGTCAGGCTCACCTTCGGCCGCAAGAGCAGCCCCTAACTTTTCGACACCTTCAGAGGCCCTCTGCTGGATCCTCTCCAACAACCACGGCATTCCTTCCTCGTCCATCTCTTGAATGATTCCTCATCGTTACCACTCTCTCATCGCCACCCGCTTCTGGCCTGGTCACCCTGACTTCCGTTTTCTCCGAACTCGGGGTTCCATTGTCCGCTGAGAAAACGGCGGGCCCCTCCACCTACCTCGAATTCCTCGGTATCACTCTCGATACGGATCTGTTTCAGGCTTCTCTTCCAACCGAAAAGCTCAACCGAATCGGTCTTCTTATTTCCTCTTAGCCCCAGGCTGCACCAAACGCCAACTCCTCTCCCTCCCGGGCCACCTCAATTTTGCCATGCGCATTATTCCCCAAGGGCGGGCCTTCACCTCCCACTTGCCATCCATCGCTTCCGCTGTTCCATCTCTGTCTCCCATCTCCCCAGACAACTCGAGCCGTGCCGAGCTTCGTTGTGGCTCAACCTCCTTGCCACCTGGAAGGGGACCACTTTCTTCATGATGACCAACTGGCTCACCCCCACGACATCAATCCATACACTGATGCTGCTCCTTCAATCGGTTTTGGGGGCTTACGATGGCAGGTGGTTCGCAGCAGGATGGCCCTCAGAGCGTGCAAACGAATACCACAACGTATCGACCGAACCATAGATCATCATCGTCATTGCCATCGTCATTGCCATCGTCATTTGCATCGTCATTGGCATCATCATCGTTATCGCCTTCGTCATCGCCTTCGTCATCGCCATCATCTTCATCACCTTCGTCATCGCCATCATCTTCGCCATCATCATTGGCATCGCCATCGTTATCGCCATCTTCATCGTCATCGCCATCATCATCGCCATCGTTATCGCCTTCGTCATCGCCATCATCATCATCGCCATCATCTTCGCCATCGTCATCGGCATCGTTATCACCATCGTCATCGTTATCGCCTTCGTCATCGCCTTCATCATCGCCATCATCATCGTCATCGTTATCGCCTTCGGCATCGTCATCGTTATCACCATCGTTATCGCCTTCGTCTTCGCCTTCGTCTACGCCTTCGTCTTCGCCTTCGTCATCGCCATCATCATCGCCATCATCATTCATCGCCATCGTTATCGCCTTTGCCTTCGTCATCGCCTTCGTCATCGCCATCATCATCATCATCGTCATCGCTATCATCATCGCCATCATCATTCATCGCCATCGTCATCTCTTCGCCACCATCATCGCCATCATCTTCATATCGATAAGTATCGACATAATTAATATAATATAAATATAAATATATAATAAAAAAGGACGCTCCAACTCCACATCCATCATGCCGTTCATGCGCCGTCTAGTCTGGCACTCAGCCATACATACATTTATCCTCCATGCAGCACATGTCCCCGGTCACTCCACCACCATCACCGACTCTCTTTCTCGTTTCTCATCCCCGAAGACCAATCACCCCTGAATACTTCGAGACCCTGGCCAACTACTTGTCTTCCTGGAAAACACAGAGCACATCTTCAACAGATCCTTGCGTCCGAGTCAGGACAGTCGTCACCAGTTCTGGTTTCACCATCGCTTCCGCCATATACTCCTTATCTGGCATCTCCCCAACGCACTACTCCGGTCACTCCTTAGGATTGGAGCCGCCACTTCAGCCTCCTGCTACGTATCCCAGAGCACCTCATACAGCCCATGGGCCGATGGTCCTCCCAACTATCATCGCTACATTTGCTCAGATCCGCTCAGTCTCATCTCCTTAAATAATCCACGGTTTTGGGGGTTCGTCGTTGCCCGGGCGCTGCGGCGGATTCCCTACCAGCTTCCCCACAACGCATCGACCGATCCATAGATCATCATCATCGCCATTGTCATCGTCATCGCCATCATCATCACCATCGTCATCGTCATCATCTTCGTATCAATAAATCATTTAAACGTATCCTGTTGATGGCGTGGTCCTTGCTAGTGAATTGGAGCTTAACAAGCGAATTTCGGGAGCAGGACCACGCCTCAACCACGCCTCCTCCGGCACCACGCCTCTTCCGGCAAACCTTCAAATACCAGCCTAACCCTCAGATCATCTTCGCTCTCGTCTCTGCACCCCTCCCCCCCACCCCTTTTCTCTTCTCCTTCTTCCCTCTCTTTCTCTACCTCATAGATTCCTAGGGGGTTCGTCGTTGCCCGGGCGCTGCGGCGGATTCCCTACCAGCTTCCCCACAACGCATCGACCGATCCATAGATCATCATCATCACCATCGTCATCGTCATCATCTTCGTATCAATAAATCATTTAAACGTATCCTGTTGATGGCGTGGTCCTTGCTAGTGAATAAAGCAATAAAAAGTGCCAAATTCGTTAAAACTTTACTTTGCATTTCCTTGTAACAACTTAAAAAGGCATTTTTCAAATTCATATAATTTATATTTGTTCAATTTGTAATTTATTTATAGCTAAATATCGCTGTCCCTCGTACATCTGTCATTACCATCACACTCAACATTTTAGAGAGCAATAAAGTTTTTACAAACAGTTACTTACATTGTTGCATGCAAATTAGATGCTCCAAAGGAACATTCCCAGACATGAGGCAGAAGCCTGATTTTTTGATGCTCACATATGTAAGTAATTTGATGTTTTATACACCCTGATCTGAGAGTAGGTTTATTAGGCGTCATTACCAAACAAGTCACTAGTTGAGTATTTTAAGTCATTAATAGGAAATTTCACTTTATTTACATATATTCAGTGTACAGTGTGCTTAGCTAACCAGTTAGCTTAGCTAGTCAAAAGAATTTGCCAACATTTTCTGCAAAGAGTGAGAATTGTCATTACCATCACGTGTCATTACCATCACAAAAGTGACTGTGATGGTAATGACTATCAGTGATGCTAATGACAATTTATCTGTTTATTACCTTATAACTAGAATATATTAGCTTAATTCACCATGCACTACTTTACTATGATACATCATTGAACAGTGACAAACCATAATTTACATAATTTTTGTTTGAAGATGTCAACATGGCCCCAGCTAAACCAGCTTAACGGTCAAAAAAATACAGAGACAAAATCAAGGAAGATCCTGAGAAATATCAGCAATACCTTGAAAGAGAAAAAGAGATACAAAAAAAGAAAAGAGACAGGAAAATTGAAAGCCATCTCACAATTTTCAAAGCGGGAACAAAGATGCAGGAGACGACAGTGGAAAGTTAACCAAAGAAACAGTAGGGCCAGTAATAATTCTGCAGTGTCTGTACAACCGCGCCGATGAGCCATCCAGTGTGATGTGGCTTCTACGAGCCAATAAGATTTGGCGCGTTTTCGTTACGTAACCAAAATGCAAACCACGCCCACAACTATAAAACCGTGTAACTGCATGCGAGCGTCCGACATCGCACTTCGCACTGCGTGACATCAGATGCTCTCTGTCCATCTCCCTCTAGCAGCTGCCACTTTATTGAGGTTTTTGTAGTGAAATGAGGAGGAATCATAGAGATAACTTCTCATTTCAACTAATTGGATCAGCCGTTCCTCATCCGTGACTGTTTCCTACAGCGCTTTCAACCGGCTTTCAATGCGAGCGACAGGAAGAAAATAGAAGCAGGGCGTCCAACAAATGTTCAGCTCAAAACGGCACGCTGCGTCGCTGCGGCCAGTTAGGACAGTCCAATAGAAAATAAAGCAATGGAATTGATTTTGTCGCTGACGCTCACTCGCATCGCATAAAGCCTGAATTATGGTTCCGCATTAAATCGACGCAGAGGCTACGGCGTAGGGTACGGCGTAGGGTACGGCGTAGCCTACGGTGCGCGTCTGATGCTTTGAAAAAAGCATCATAATATCAAAATGATCATGAAGTACAATCAAAGCTATGCTAAGATCTTTGTTCCTTACCAATTGATAAACCTTTTGAAATAGAAAAAACAGAGATTAAAGAACTTTTTCTTTTCAAAATTCCAAAAGTCAAAAGTGCCCCGAATTGAAGAATCACCCATAACTGTTACATTTTGAAACGTATAACTGTTACATTTTTCTGCCTATTCATTTTGCGTCCAAGTCACGTGACTTAAGATTCTGGCCGTGACAGCAACAAACATGGTGGATATTTTTCATTTTTGAGTGAAATAAATCAATATTTTGAGTTAGTTTCTGCATAGAAATATATTCATAATATTCACTCAGTGAATTTACATAACCACTTGCTTGCTCGTGGTTGCAACGTTTTTTCAGATCTCGTCAGAATAATGTAAAGCGGTAACGTTTTAAAAATGTGAAAAAGTAACATTTTGGTTGTTGGTGCTGTGAAAAAAATCTATATTTTGATGCTTCCTCGTTGTTGGGAATAATTTTCAGATCTCGCCAGAATAATAATTTGAAATTGCAACATTTTGGTGCTGGGATACGTGGCCGTGATATATACACGGCCACGTACAGTATGCCGGCGGGGATTCCCCCCCCAAACCAGATTTTGATAGCGGAGCGAGTCAGCCCACAGAAAGCAGTTTTATTTTGAAAACCAACCGGTTTTCTTGCATTCCAAAAGTCTGACTTCCGGCCCGCCAAAATAAAAGATACAGCCAGACAAATGAATGAAAAAATGAAAATAATCCCTCTGGGATCCCCCTATACGTCATAGTGGACACGTGACAGATGCCCCCGATCGTGTGCCGGTTAATATTTAAGATAGTTAAGTTAAGAGTAACTAAACTAAGTAGGGATGCTGTTATAATAATAATAATAATTAAAGCTGCAAGCAGCGATGAACGGGCCCTCGCACTCACGGCCACCACCCCCCATAAGCATATGAGAAACGATACCACCCACGACTTCCTATGTCAAACCATTCAAAAGTTATAGGAGAACAAAGGAACAAACAATTAGAAGAAGGGGCGGGGCTAATTCAGGCCAATGAAGGTCAAGGACTCCATACAGAATCTGATGACACCACCCACGACTCTCTATGTCAAACCATTCCAAAGTTATAGCAGAAAATCGGAACAACCAATCAGAGGAAGGGGCGGGGCTAATTAAGGCCAACAAAGCTTAAGAACTCATTACAGATTCCCATGACCCCACCCACGACTCCCTATGTCAAACCATTCCAAAGTTATAGCAGAAAATCGGGACAACCAATCAGAAGAAGGGGCGGGGCTAATTAAGGCCAACGAAGCTTAAGAACTCATTACAGATTCCCATGACACCACCCACGACTCCCTATGTCAAACCATTCCAAAGTTATAGCAGAAAAAAGGGACAACCAATCAGAAGAAGGGGCGGGGCTAATTCTGGCCAATGAAGGTCAATGACTCATTACAGAGTCCCATGACACCACCCAGGACTCTCTATGTCAAACCATTCCAATGTTATAGCAGAAAATCGGGACAACCAATCAGAAGAAGGGGCGGGGCTAATTAAGGCCAACGAAGCTTAAGGACTCATTACAGAGTCCCATGACACCACCCACAACTTCCTATGTCAAACCATTCAAAAGTTATGGCAGATAAAAGTATTCTAGGGGGCGCTGTTGAGCCGTTAGGCCACGCCCATTAATGCAAACCATGAAATATCAAATTTATCGCCAAGTCTGGCTTGCATGCAAAATTTTGTGACTTTTGGAGAACTATCAAATATGGACCAATCACATGAAGGGGGGGGCGCACCTTTTGGCGTCTAGCGTCGCCACGGTAACACTTTTGAAAGAGAAAAGTAATGCGTGTAGTCGCAGGATGTAGACGCACATTTTGATGTATAACACACC
Source organism: Cololabis saira (assembly GCF_033807715.1). Classification (NCBI taxonomy): domain Eukaryota; kingdom Metazoa; phylum Chordata; class Actinopteri; order Beloniformes; family Belonidae; genus Cololabis; species Cololabis saira. The sequence continues at coordinate 6,750,889 of NC_084604.1, read as the reverse complement.
TGGGTGCACGTTACGGTTCGGGCTGAATTAACTGCCGAAGGAATGGCATAAATTTTGCCAAAATGACACAATTTATTCAAAATGGCCGACATCCTGTTCGGTTTCGGCCATGGCTCCAAGAGACTTTTCTTTAAGTTGTGCCATGATACAGGTGTGTAGCGATTTTCGTGCATGTACGTCAAACCGTATTGTGGGGCTTGAGGCACAAAGTTTTCCGGGGGGCGCTGTTGAGCCATTTTGCCACGCCCATTAATGCAAACCATGAAATATCAAATTTATCGCCAGGCCTGGCTTGCATGCCAAATTTGGTGCCTTTTGGGGAACTATCAAATATGGACCAATCAGATGAAGGGGGGGTGCGCTTTTTGGCTTCTAGCGTCGCCACGGTAACACTTTTGAAAGAGAAAAGTAATGCGTGTAGTCGCAGGATGGAGACGCACATTTTGATGTATAACACACCTGGGTTCACGATACGGTTCGGGCTGAATTAACTCTCGAAGGAATGGCATAAATTGCGCCAAAGTGACACGATTAATTCAAAATGGCCGACTTCCTGTTCGGTTTCGGGCATGACGCCAAGAGACTTTTCTTTAAGTTGTCCCATGATACAGGTGTGTACCGATTTTCGTGCATGTACGTCAAACCGTATCGTGGGGCTTGAGGCACAAAGTTTTCAAGGGGGCGCTGTTGAGCCATTTTACTACGCCCATTAATGCAAACTATTAAATATCAAATTTTTCGCCAGGCCTGACTTGGGTGCAAAATTTTGTGACTTTTTGGGCATGTTAAGGGGGGCAAAAAGGCCATCACTTTGTCAGAAGAAAAAAAATAATAATAATAATTAAAGCTGCAAGCAGCAATGAACGGGCCCTCGCACTCACGGCCACCGCCCCCCATAAGTATCAGAAATGACACCACCCACGACTTCCTAGGTCAAACCATTGAAAAGTTATAGCAGAAAAAAGGGACAACCAATCAGAAGAAGGGGCGGGGCTAATTCAGGCCAATGAAGGTCAAGGACTCCATACAGAATCTGATGACACCACCCACGACTTCCTATGTCAAACCATTCCAAAGTTATAGCAGAAAATCGGGAAAACCAATCAGAAGAAGGGGCGGGGCTAATTAAGGCCAACGAAGCTTAAGGACTCATTACAGAGTCCCATGACACCACCCACGACTTCCTATGTCAAACCATTCAAAAGTTATAGTAGAAAAAAGGGACAACCAATCAGAAGAAGGAGCGGGGCTAATTTAAGCCAATGAAGGTCAAGGGCTCCATACAGAATCGTATGACACCACCCAGGACTCTCTATGTCAAACCATTCCAAAGTTATAGCAGAAAATCGGGACAACCAATCAGAAGAAGGGGCGGGGCTAATTAAGGCCAACGAAGCTTAAGGACTCATTACAGAGTCCCATGACACCACCCACGACTTCCTATGTCAAACCATTCCAAAGTTATAGCAGAAAATCGGGACAACCAATCAGAAGAAGGGGCGGGGCTAATTAAGGCCAACGAAGCTTAAGAACTCATTACAGAGTCCCATGATACCACCCATGACTTCCTATGTCAAACCATTCAAAAGTTATAGCAGAAAAAAGGGACAACCAATCAGAAGAAGGGGCGGGGCTAATTAAGGCCAACGAAGCTTAAGGACTCATTACAGAGTCCCATGACACCACCCACAACTCTCTATGTCAAACCATTCAAATGTTATGGCAGAGAAAAGTATTCTAGGGGGCGCTGTTGAGCCGTTAGGCCACGCCCATTAATGCAAACCTGGAAATATCAAATGTATCGCCAAGTCTGGCTTGCATGCAAAATTTGGTGACTTTTGGAGAACTATCAAATATGGACCAATCACATGAAGGGGGGGCACGCCTTTTGGCGTCTAGCGTCGCCACGGTAACACTTTTGAAAGAGAAAAGTAATGCGTGGTGTCGCAGGATGTAGACGCACATTTTGATGTATAACACACCTGGGGGCACGTTACGGTTCGGGCTGAATTAACTGCCGAAGGAATGGCATAAATTTCGCCAAAATGACACAATGTATTCAAAATGGCCGACATCCTGTTCGGTTTCGGCCATGGCTCCAAGAGACTTTTCTTTAAGTTGTGCCATGATACAGGTGTGTAGCGATTTTCGTGCATGTACGTCAAACCGTATTGTGGGGCTTGAGGCACAAAGTTTTCAAGGGGGCGCTGTTGAGCCATTTTGCCACGCCCATTAATGTAAACCATGAAATATCAAATTTATCGCCAGGCCTGGCATGCATGCCAAATTTGGTGCCTTTTGGGGAACTATCAAATATGGACCAATCAGATGAAGGGGGGGTGCGCTTGTTGGCGTCTAGCGTCGCCACGGTAACACTTTTGAAAGAGAAAAGTAATGCGTGTAGTCGCAGGATGGAGACGCACATTTTGATGTATAACACATCTGGGTTCACGATACGGTTCGGGCTGAATTAACTCTCGAAGGAATGGCATATATTGCTCCAAAATTACGCAATTAATTCAGAATGTTCAAAATGGCCGACTTCCTGTTCGGTTTCGGCCATGGCGCCAAGAGACTTTTCTTTTAGTTGCAACATGATACAGGTGTGTACCGATTTTCGTTCATGTAGGTCAAACCGTATTATGGGGCTTGAGGCACAAAGTTTTTTCTGTCGAACCAATCAGATGAAGGGTGGGCGCGCTTTTTGGCGTCTAGCGTCGCCACGGTAACGCTTTTGAAAGAGAAAAGTAATGCGTGTTGTCGCAGGATGGAGACGCACATTTTAATGTATAACACACTTGGGGGCACGTTACGGTTCGGGCTGAATTAACTTTCGAAGGAATGGCATAAATTTCGCCAAAATGACACGACTAATTCAAAATGGCCGACATCCTGTTCGGTTTCGGGCATGACCCCAAGAGACTTTTGTTTAAGTTGTCCCATGATACAGGTGTGTACCGATTTTCGTGCATGTACGTCAAACCGTATCGTGGGGCTTGAGGCACAAAGTTTTCAAGGGGGCGCTGTTGAGCCATTTTGCCACGCCCATTAATGCAAACCTTTAAATATCAAATTTTTCGCCAGGCCTGACTAGGGTGCAAAATTTGGTGACTTTTTGGGCATGTTAAGGGGGGCAAAAAGGCCTTCACTTTGTCAGGAAAATAATAATAATAATTAAAGCTGCAAGCAGCGATGAACGGGCCCTCGCACTCACGGCCACCGCCCCCCATAAGCATATCAGAAATGACACCACCCACGAGTCTCTATGTCAAACCATTCAAAAGTTATAGCAGAAAAAAGGGACAACCAATCAGAAGAAGGGGCGGGGCTACTTCAGGCCAATGAAGGTCAAGGACTCCATAAAGAATCTGATGACCCCACCCACGACTCTCTATGTCAAACCATTCAAAAGTTATGGCAGAGAAAAGTATTCTAGGGGGCGCTGTTGAGCCATTTTGCCACGCCCATTAATGCAAACCATGTAATATCAAATTTATCACCAGGCCTGGCTTGCATGCAAAATTTGGTGACTTTTGGAGAACTATCAAATATGGACCAATCACATGAAGGGGGGCGCGCCTTTTGGCGTCTAGCGTCGCCACGGTAACACTTTTGAAAGAGAAAAGTAATGCGTGGTGTCGCAGGATGTAGACGCACATTTTGATGTATAACACACCTGGGTGCACATTACGGTTCGGACTGAATTAACTGCCGAAGGAATGGCATAAATTTCGCCAAAATGACACAATTTATTCAAAATGGCCGACATCCTGTTCGGTTTCGGCCATGGCTCCAAGAGACTTTTCTTTAAGTTCTGCCATGATACAGGTGTGTACCGATTTTCGTGCATGTACGTCAAACCGTATTGTGGGGCTTGAGGCACAAAGTTTTCCGGGGGGCGCTGTCGAGCCATTTTGCCACGCCCATTAATGCAAACCATGAAATATCAAATTTATCGCCAGGCCTGGCTTGCATGCCAAATTTGGTGCCTTTTGGGGAACTATCAAATATGGACCAATCAGATGAAGGGGGGGTGCGCTTGTTGGCGTCTAGCGTCGCCACGGTAACACTTTTGAAAGAGAAAAGTAATGCGTGTAGTCGCAGGATGGAGACGCTCATTTTGATGTATAACACATCTGGGTTTACGAAACGGTTCGGGCTGAATTAACTCTCGAAGGAATGGCATATATTGCTCCAAAATTACGCAATTAATTCAGAATGTTCAAAATGGCCGACTTCCTGTTCGGTTTCGGCCATGGCGCCAAGAGACTTTTCTTTAAGTTGCGACATGATACAGGTGTGTACCGATTTTCGTTCATGTACGTCAAACCGTATTATGGGGCTTGAGGCGCAAAGTTTTTTCTGTCTGAAAGAATCAGATGAAGGGTGGGCGCGCTTTTTGGCGTCTAGCGTCGCCACGGTAACGCTTTTGAAAGAGAAAAGTAATGCGTGGTGTCGGAGGATGGAGATGCACATTTTTATGTATAACACACCTGGGTGCACGTTACGGTTCGGGCTGAATTAACTTTCGAAGGAATGGCATAAATTTCGCCAAAATGACATGACTAATTCAAAATGGCCGACATCCTGTTCGGTTTCGGGCATGACCCCAAGAGACTTTTCTTTAAGTTGTCCCATGATACAGGTGTGTACCGATTTTCGTGCATGTACGTCAAACCGTATCGTGGGGCTTGAGGCACAAAGTTTTCAAGGGGGCGCTGTTGAGCCATTTTACCACGCCCATTAATGCAAACCATTAAATATCAAATTTTTCGCCAGGCCTGGCTTGGGTGCAAAATTTGGTGACTTTTTGGGCATGTTAAGGGGGGCAAAAAGGCCATCACTTTGTCAGAAGAAAAATAATAATAATTAAAGCTGCAAGCAGCGATGAACGGGCCCTCGCACTCACGGCCACCACCCCCCATAAGCATATCAGAAATGACACCACCCACGACTTCCTATGTCAAACCATTCAAAAGTTATAGCAGAAAAAAGGGACAACCAATCAGAAGAAGGGGCGGGGCTAATTAAGGCCAATGAAGGTCAAGGACTCCATACAGAATCTGATGACACCACCCATGACTCTCTATGTCAAACCATTCCAAAGTTATAGCAGAAAATCGGGACAACCAATCAGAAGAAGGGGCGGGGCCAATTAAGGCTTACGAAGCTTAAGAACTCATTACAGAATCTGATGACACCACCCACGACTCTCTATGTCAAACCATTCAAAAGTTATAGCAGAAAAAAGGGACAACCAATCAGAAGAAGGGGCGGGGCTAATTCTGGCCAATGAAGGTCAAGGACTCCATAAAGAATCTGATGACACCACCCAGGACTCTCTATGTCAAACCATTCCAATGTTATAGCAGAAAATCGGGACAACCAATCAGAAGAAGGGGCGGGGCTAATTAAGGCCAACGAAGCTTAAGGACTCATTACAGAGTCCCATGACACCACCCACAACTTCCTATGTCAAACCATTCAAAAGTTATGGCAGATAAAAGTATTCTAGGGGGGGCTGTTGAGCCGTTAGGCCACGCCCATTAATGCAAGCCATAAAATATCACATTTATTGCCAAGTCTGGCTTGCATGCAAAATTTGGTGACTTTTGGAGAACTATCAAATATGTACCAATCACATGAAGTGGGGGCGCGCCTTTTGGCGTCTAGCGTCGCCACGGTAACACTTTTGAAAGAGAAAAGTAATGCGTGGTGTCGCAGGATGTAGACGCACATTTTGATGTATAACACACCTGGGTGCACGTTACGGTTCGGGCTGAATTAACTGCCGAAGGAATGGCATAAATTTCGCCAAAATGACACAATTTATTCAAAATGGCCGACATCCTGTTCGGTTTCGGCCATGGCTCCAAGAGACTTTTCTTTAAGTTTTGCCATGATACAGGTGTGTAGCGATTTCCGTGCATGTACGTCAAACCGTATTGTGGGGCTTGAGGCACAAAGTTTTCCGGGGGGCGCTGTTGAGCCATTTTGCCACGCCCATTAATGCAAACCATGAAATATCAAATTTATCGGCAGGCCTGGCTTGGGTGCAAAATTTGGTGCCTTTTGGGGAACTATCAAATATGGACCAATCAGATGAAGGGGGGGTGCGCTTGTTGGCGTCTAGCGTCGCCACGGTAACCCTTTTGAAAGAGAAAAGTAATGCGTGTAGTCGCAGGATGGAGACGCACATTTTGATGTATAACATATCTGGGTTCACGATACGGTTCGGGCTGAATTAACTCTCGAAGGAATGGCATATATTGCTCCAAAATTACGCAATTAATTCAGAATGTTCAAAATGGTCGACTTCCTGTTCGGTTTCGGCCATGGTGCCAAGAGACTTTTCTTTTAGTTGCGACATGATACAGGAGTGTACCAATTTCCGTTCATGTACGTCAAACCGTATTATGGGGCTTGAGGCGCAAAGTTTTTTCTGTCTGAACCAACCAGATGAAGGGTGGGCGCGCTTTTTGGCGTCTAGCGTCGCCACTGTAACGCTTTTGAAAGAGAAAAGTAATGCGTGTGGTCGCAGGATGGAGACACACATTTTGATGTATAACACACCTGGGTGCACGTTACGGTTCGGGCTGAATTAACTGCCGAAGGAATGGCATAAATTGCGCCAAAGTGACACGATTAATTCAAAATTGCCGACTTCCTGTTCGGTTTCGGCCATGTCGCCAAGAGACTTTTCTTTAAGTTGTTTACTGATACAGGTGTGTACCGATTTTCGTGCATGTACGTCAAACCGTATCGTGGGGCTTGAGGCACAAAGTTTTCAAGGGGGCGCTGTTGAGCCATTTTACCACGCCCATTAATGCAAACCATTAAATATCAAATTTTTCGCCAGGCCTGACTTGGGTGCAAAATTTGGTGACTTTTTGGGCATGTTAAGGGGGGCAAAAAGGCCATCACTTTGTCAGAAGAAAAATAATAATAATTAAAGCTGCAAGCAGCGATGAACGGGCCCTCGCACTCACGGCCACCACCCCCATAAGCATATCAGAAAAGACACCACCCACGACTTCCTATGTCAAACCATTCAAAAGTTATAGCAGAAAAAAGGGACAACCAATCAGAAGAAGGGGCGGGGCTAATTCAGGCCAATGAAGCTCAAGGACTCCATAAAGAATCTGATGACCCCACCCAGGACTCTCTATGTCAAACCATTCCAATGTTATAGCAGAAAATCGGGACAACCAATCAGAAGAAGGGGCGGGGCTAATTAAGGCCAACGAAGCTTAAGAACTCATTACAGAGTCCCATGACACCACCCACGACTTCCTATGTCAAACCATTCCGAAGTTATAGCAGAAAATTGGGACAACCAATCAGAAGAAGGGGCGGGGCTAATTAAGGCTAACGAAGGTCAAGGACTCCATAAAGAATCTGATGACACTCCCCACGACTCTCTATGTCAAACTATTCCAAAGTTATAGCAGAAAATCGGGACAACCAATCGGAAGAAGGGGCGGGGCTAATTCAGGCCAATGAAGGTCAAGGACTCCATAAAGAATCTGATGACCCTACCCACGATTCTCTATGTCAAACCATTCAAAAGTTATGGCAGAGAAAAGTTTTCTAGGGGGCGCTGTTGAGCCGTTAGGCCACGCCCATAAATGCAAACCATGAAATATCAAATTTATCGCCAAGCCTGGCTTGCATGCCAAATTTGGTGCCTTTTGGAGAACTATCAAATATGGACCAATCAGATGAAGGGGCGGCGCGCTTTTTGGCGTCTAGCGTCGCCACGGGAACGCTTTTGACTGAGAAAAGTAATGCGTGTTGTCGCAGGATGGAGACGCACATTTTGATGTATAACACACCTGGGTGCACGTTACGGTTCGGGCTGAATTAACTGCCGAAGGAATGGCATAAATTTCGCCAAAATGACACGACTAATTCAAAATGGCTGACATCCTGTTCGGTTTCGGGCATGACGCCAAGAGACTTTTCTTTAAGTTGTGCCATGATACAGGTGTGTAGCGATTTTCGTGCATGTACGTCAAACCGTATTGTGGGGCTTGAGGCACAAAGTTTTCCGGGGGGCGCTGTTGAGCCATTTTGCCACGCCCATTAATGCAAACCATGAAATATCAAATTTTTCGCCAGGCCTGGCTTGCGTGCAAAATTTGGTGCCTTTTGGGGAACTATCAAATATGGACCAATCAGATGAAGGGGGGGTGCGCTTGTTGGCGTCTAGCGTCGCCAAGGTAACACTTTGGAAAGAGAAAAGTAATGCGTGTAGTCGCAGGATGGAGACGCACATTTTGATGTATAACACATCTGGGTTCACGATACGGTTCGGGCTGAATTAACTCTCGAAGGAATGGCATATATTGCTCCAAAATTACGCAATTAATTCAGAATGTTCAAAATGGCCGACTTCCTGTTCGGTTTCGGCCATGGCGCCAAGAGACATTTCTTTTAGTTGCGACATGATACAGGAGTGTACCAATTTTCGTTCATGTACGTCAAACCGTATTATGGGGCTTGAGGCGCAAAGTTTTTTCTGTCTGAACCAACCAGATGAAGGGTGGGCGCGCTTTTTGGCGTCTAGCGTCGCCACGGTAACGCTTTTGAAAGAGAAAAGTAATGCGTGTGGTCGCAGGAGGGAGACGCACATTTTGATGTATAATACACCTGGGTGCACGTTACGGTTCGGGCTGAATTAACTGCCGAAGGAATGGCATAAATTGCGCCAAAGTGACACGATTAATTCAAAATGGCCGACTTCCTGTTCGGTTTCGGGCATGACGTCAAGAGACTTTTCTTTAAGTTGTCCCATGATACAGGTGTGTACCGATTTTCGTGCATGTACGTCAAACCGTATCGTGGGGCTTGAGGCACAAAGTTTTCAAGGGGGCGCTGTTGAGCCATTTTGCCACGCCCATTAATGCAAACCATTAAATATCAAATTTTTCGCCAGGCCTGACTTGGGTGCAAAATTTGGTGACTTTTTGGGCATGTTAAGGGGGGCAAAAAGGCTATCACTTTGTCAGAAGAAAAATAATAATAATATTAATAATAATAAAAATTCCTGCAAATACAATAGGGCCTTCGCACTGCAAGTGCTCGGGCCCTAATAAAAATTCCTGCAAATACAATAGGGCCTTCGCACTGCAAGTGCTCGGGCCCTAATAATTAAAGCTGCAAGCAGCGATGAACGGGCCCTCGCACTCACGGCCACCACCCCCCATAAGCATATCAGAAATGACACCACCCACGACTTCCTATGTCAAACCATTCAAAAGTTATAGCAGAAAAAAGGGACAACCAATCAGAAGAAGGGGCGGGGCTAATTAAGGCCAATGAAGGTCAAGGACTCCATACAGAATCTGATGACACCACCCATGACTCTCTATGTCAAACCATTCCAAAGTTATAGCAGAAAATCGGGACAACCAATCAGAAGAAGGGGCGGGGCCAATTAAGGCTTACGAAGCTTAAGAACTCATTACAGAATCTGATGACACCACCCACGACTCTCTATGTCAAACCATTCAAAAGTTATAGCAGAAAAAAGGGACAACCAATCAGAAGAAGGGGCGGGGCTAATTCTGGCCAATGAAGGTCAAGGACTCCATAAAGAATCTGATGACACCACCCAGGACTCTCTATGTCAAACCATTCCAATGTTATAGCAGAAAATCGGGACAACCAATCAGAAGAAGGGGCGGGGCTAATTAAGGCCAACGAAGCTTAAGGACTCATTACAGAGTCCCATGACACCACCCACAACTTCCTATGTCAAACCATTCAAAAGTTATGGCAGATAAAAGTATTCTAGGGGGGGCTGTTGAGCCGTTAGGCCACGCCCATTAATGCAAGCCATAAAATATCACATTTATTGCCAAGTCTGGCTTGCATGCAAAATTTGGTGACTTTTGGAGAACTATCAAATATGTACCAATCACATGAAGTGGGGGCGCGCCTTTTGGCGTCTAGCGTCGCCACGGTAACACTTTTGAAAGAGAAAAGTAATGCGTGGTGTCGCAGGATGTAGACGCACATTTTGATGTATAACACACCTGGGTGCACGTTACGGTTCGGGCTGAATTAACTGCCGAAGGAATGGCATAAATTTCGCCAAAATGACACAATTTATTCAAAATGGCCGACATCCTGTTCGGTTTCGGCCATGGCTCCAAGAGACTTTTCTTTAAGTTTTGCCATGATACAGGTGTGTAGCGATTTCCGTGCATGTACGTCAAACCGTATTGTGGGGCTTGAGGCACAAAGTTTTCCGGGGGGCGCTGTTGAGCCATTTTGCCACGCCCATTAATGCAAACCATGAAATATCAAATTTATCGGCAGGCCTGGCTTGGGTGCAAAATTTGGTGCCTTTTGGGGAACTATCAAATATGGACCAATCAGATGAAGGGGGGGTGCGCTTGTTGGCGTCTAGCGTCGCCACGGTAACCCTTTTGAAAGAGAAAAGTAATGCGTGTAGTCGCAGGATGGAGACGCACATTTTGATGTATAACATATCTGGGTTCACGATACGGTTCGGGCTGAATTAACTCTCGAAGGAATGGCATATATTGCTCCAAAATTACGCAATTAATTCAGAATGTTCAAAATGGTCGACTTCCTGTTCGGTTTCGGCCATGGTGCCAAGAGACTTTTCTTTTAGTTGCGACATGATACAGGAGTGTACCAATTTCCGTTCATGTACGTCAAACCGTATTATGGAGCTTGAGGCGCAAAGTTTTTTCTGTCTGAACCAACCAGATGAAGGGTGGGCGCGCTTTTTGGCGTCTAGCGTCGCCACTGTAACGCTTTTGAAAGAGAAAAGTAATGCGTGTGGTCGCAGGATGGAGACACACATTTTGATGTATAACACACCTGGGTGCACGTTACGGTTCGGGCTGAATTAACTGCCGAAGGAATGGCATAAATTGCGCCAAAGTGACACGATTAATTCAAAATTGCCGACTTCCTGTTCGGTTTCGGCCATGTCGCCAAGAGACTTTTCTTTAAGTTGTTTACTGATACAGGTGTGTACCGATTTTCGTGCATGTACGTCAAACCGTATCGTGGGGCTTGAGGCACAAAGTTTTCAAGGGGGCGCTGTTGAGCCATTTTACCACGCCCATTAATGCAAACCATTAAATATCAAATTTTTCGCCAGGCCTGACTTGGGTGCAAAATTTGGTGACTTTTTGGGCATGTTAAGGGGGGCAAAAAGGCCATCACTTTGTCAGAAGAAAAATAATAATAATTAAAGCTGCAAGCAGCGATGAACGGGCCCTCGCACTCACAGCCACCGCCCCCCATAAGCATATCAGACATGACACCACCCACGACTTCCTATGTCAAACCATTCAAAAGTTATAGCAGAAAAAAGGGACAACCAATCAGAAGAAGGGGCGGGGCTAATTCAAGCCAATGAAGGTCAAGGACTCCATACAGAGTCTGATGACACCACCCACGACTCTCTATGTCAAACCATTCAAAAGTTATAGCAGGAAATAGGGACAACCAATCAAAAGAAGGGGTGGGGCTAATTTTCACTAATTATGGTCAAGGACTCAATACCGAGTCCCATGACACCACCCACGACTCTTTATGTCATACCATTCAAAAGTTATGGCAGAGAAAAGTCTTCCAGGTGGCGCTGTTGAGCCATTTTGCCACGCCCATTAATGCAAACCATGAAATATCAAATTTATTGCCAGGCCTGGCTTGCATGCAAAATTTGATGACTTTTGGAGAACTATCAAATATGGACCAATCAGATGAAGGGGGGCGCGCTTTTTGGCGTCTAGCGTCGCCACGGTAACACTTTTGAAAGAGAAAAGTAATGCGTGTAGTCGCTGGGTGGAGACGCACATTTTGATGTATAACACACCTGGGTGCACGTTACGGTTTGGGCGGTATTAATTGCCGAAGGAATGGCATAAATTGCGCCAAAATTACACAATTAATTCAAAATGGCCGACATCCTGTTCGGTTTCGGCCATGGCGCCAAGAGACTTTTCTTTAAGTTGCGACATGATACAGGTGTGTACCGATTTTCGTGCATGTACGTCAAACCGTATTGTGGGGCTTGAGGCCCAAAGTTTTCCAGGTGGCGCTGTTGAGCCATTTTGCCACGCCCATTAATGCAAACCATTAAATATCAAATTTATCGCCAGACCTGGCTTGCATGCCAAATTTGGTGCCTTTTGAGGAACTATCAAATATGGACCAATCAGATGAAAGGGGGGGGCGCGCTTTTTGGCGTCTAGCGTTGCCACGGTAACACTTTTGAAAGAGAAAAGTAATGCACGTAGTCGCAGGATGGAGACGCATATTTTAATGTATAACACACCTGGGTGCACGTTACGGTTCGGGCCGTATTAATTCTCGAAGGAATGGCATATATTGCTCCAAAATTACGTGATTAATTCAGAATGTTCAAAATGGCCGACTTCCTGTTCGGTTTCGGCCATAGCGCCAAGAGACTTTTCTTTAAGTTGCGACATGATACAGGTGTGTACCGATTTTCGTTCATGTACGTCAAACCGTATTATGGGGCTTGAGGCGCAAAGTTTTTTCTGTCTGAACGAATCAGATGAAGGGTGGGGCACGCTTTTTGGCGTCTAGCATCGCCACGGTAACGCTTTTGAAAGAGAAAAGTAATGCGTGTTGTCGCAGGATGGAGACGCACATTTTGATGTATAACACACTTGGGGGCACGTTACGGTTCGGGCCGTATTAACTGCCGAAGGAATGGCATAAATTGCGCCAAAGTGACACGATTAATTCAAAATGGCCGACTTCCTGTTCGGTTTCGGCCATGTCGCCAAGAGACTTTTCTTTAAGTTGTGTACTGATACAGGTGTGTAGCGATTTTCGTGCATGTACGTCAAACCGTATTGTGGGGCTTGAGGCACAAAGTTTTCCGGGGGGCGCTGTTGAGCCATTTTGGCACGCCCATTAATGTAAACCATTAAATATCAAATTTTTCGCCAGGCCTGACTTGCATGCAAAATTTGGTGACTTTTTGGGCACGTTTAGGGGGGCAAAAAGGCCCTCCTTTCGTCAGAAGAAAGAAAGAAAGAAAGAAAGAAAGAAAAATTCCTACAGATACAATAGGGCCTTCGCACTGAAGGTGCTCGGGCCCTAATAAAAATTCCTGCAAATACAATAGGGCCTTCGCACTGCAAGTGCTCGGGCCCTAATAAAAATTCCTACAGATACAATAGGGCCTTCGCACTGAAGGTGCTCGGGCCCTAATAATAAAAATTCCTGCAAATACAATAGGGCCTTCGCACTGCAAGTGCTCGGGCCCTAATAATAATAATAATAATAATAATAATAATAATAATAATAATAATAAATAATTTGAATTAATTATTAATTATATATCAGACTTAACCTCCAGAAATTAATTAATAGGGATGGCACTTCACTGTTCTGGTGTCTAAACCGTGCAGTATAAAGTAAACAAATTTTGGCATAAATAAAACAAAAAAAAGTCACAAGCTCAAAAAGTTGTATTTTTCTACAATACTGCAATAGTTCGGCTTTTTGTCCAGCGCTTTAAAAGCTGAGGGAAGTTAGTGAACCAGGTTGCCATCTGTGATCCCGTTTTCCACGCATATTAGCATATATAGCAGTGCGTCGTTGACTAAGTACAGGCGGAGTTGTCAAGTAATGCGTGAAAAACGCTGACAATAGCAAACCTGGCAACCACTAATATTGAGTTTTTTTAGCCACTTACCCAAAAACGCGGTCCGATTAATTTTCCATGGATGATTGCAATTACTGTAGAAACAGTATATACTTTATCTAGACTTTAGGTCTTGAATGTGTTAACAAACACTATACTTTTGAATCTAAACTATTCATCAGTCCGACCATCTCTTCTTCTTAGATTTTCAGATTTAGATTTATTTATTTGCACAGTTAAACATTACACAAATAAAAGTACCAACTTTACAAATTAAAGTGCAGGAAGAGGCGAAAAACGTTACCGCTTTACATTATTCTGACGAGATCTGAAAAAACGTTGCAACCACGAGCAAGCAAGTGGTTATGTAAATTCACTGAGTGAATATTATGAATATATTTCTATGCAGAAACTAACTCAAAATATTGATTTATTTCACTCAAAAATGAAAAATATCCACCATGTTTGTTGCTGTCACGGCCAGAATCTTAAAAGTCACGTGACTTGGACGCAAAATGAATAGGCAGAAAAATGTAACAGTTATACGTTTCAAAATGTAACAGTTATACGTTTCAAGGGCTAATATTGTAGCCCCTCTACGTTTTTGCACTTTGGACCAACGTAGGCAGGGTACGTTTTTCGTTTTTATGTGAGACTGGGTTGCTCACACACACGCACACACACACACACAGTAAACACAAGCCCCAGGCTCGGTGACCCCCCACTCCCCATGCAGGCTCTCTCTGTGCGGCGAGAGAATTGCAGACAGTCACGCTGCACACACAAGCTACGGTGCTGCTCATGCATGCAAAGTTTAACAAAATAATGGTCGCGGTAACTGCGCACATTATGGTCCATTAATATTTAAAAAGTATTAAATAAAATCTTTTCTTTTTTTTTCTTTTTTTTTTTTTAATATATATAATTTGCCTGGGGTCCGCCGGTCCGGACAGAGGAGGCCGGCGGTCCGCGACCGGATCGCGGTCCGCCAGTTGAGGATTAATGGACTATAATCTCGGGACCCCCCACCCCCTCCCCCATTAGCCATGCAAATGAAACAACAATATGGCTGCCATTTTCTAAAATGGCTACAGGCAAAAGACGAGAGGTTTATATGGTTTTTGACCTGGATTGTGATTATATAATTAGATTTTGATTGTTTTGGTATCAAATTATACAATTTTCTGTATCACATTTTTTTCTAATCGTCACAATTGCAGGCACACAGCTGTGTGCACTGGAGGCCAAAACAGTAGCACTGGCATCTTCCGCAACATTCCTTTTTGCACTTGCCCTTCGTGAGTTGTTCACAGCTCTGGGCAATTGGTGGGAGTGTCATCCACACTACTTGCCAAGTGGCATCTTTTCCTTGCCACCCCCAGTTGGCAGGGTTCTCTGCATGCATCTGGCATACAGTTGCCTGACTCCAGACACAAGCAGCTTGATAAGTGGCACGCTTCACATGCTGTGCAAGAGATAACCTTGAAGGTGGAATGGCATCGTATGACCTCTGCTTCCGTGCAAACAGGTCAAATCTTGCATTATCTACCCCATCAACCGTGCCGTTCTTGTCATACATAGTACATACAAGACTGGTTCTCATGTTTGAAGAACTCTAGAAGATCACATTCACGGGATTGACATGATATGAAGAGCTGGGAAAAGAGGCGACAGTCATCCTTTAGCACTAGGACAAGAAGATGCAAGTGCTAAAGGATGACTGTATAGTACACAATAAAATGTATAGGCCTATGAGATGTTGGCTTATGAATATGAGTAATAACTTAAAATTTGTGCATTGACCAATGTTACTCCTGCCCAACATTGTTTTCATTGATCAACTATTTGACCTCTTTTCAAGATCCTAAGCTTTATAGTAGGCCACAAAGACAATTGAGCCCCGAGTCATATCACCCCGTTTGTTTTTCATAATGACTAAGTTGTACAGTTAAGCAGTGCAGTGTATATTAGTCTACATATATGGCAATCATTAATGAGAAGTGTTTTGAAAAAGACAAAGGCTAATGCTTTAATTGTCCAAATCAAAAGCTTTATTTTATATATACTATAGCAATTGATCGATTTTACGTCATATTTTTACTAATTCATGCTTTTGTGAGGAAAGCGATTCAACCGGAAGTGCACTCGCGATTTTATTTTGAAACGTATCCCGTGCATTTCCTGTCCTGATAGTGACGGTGGCTTGAGAGTAGCCTGCGGTGGTAGCGGCCTGACAGTGGAGGCGTCCTGACAGTGGAGCATGCACCGGAAGCGACCTCACAGTGGAGGCCTGCAGCCAGGACCTCTTGCATTATTTTGGGCTGACAGCACCACATACATAAGCTCGTCCGAGCAGTTCTCCTGTCACTTGCATTATGTGGACGCTGATTTGTGTCAACAAAGTGTCTTTCTGGGATATTACAGTGCACCAGACTCAACATCAGACACTTTGTTCAGGTGCATCTGACATTTATATATTATAGGCTAATAGACCTATGTAATATGTGTGACTTAAATTGGATCTAAAGTTAAGATTATTACATTGCATGTTTATCCTGTTCTGGATCGTGGTTTTACGCACAGCTTTTATGCATTAATTGTTGCTCTGTGCCAGTATACGATGACTGCTTATAGTTTATGACTAAGTTGTGCCCTTCCGCCCCTCAGGTAGGTGTCATTTGATGTGGTTTGTGACTTCTTTCATGGTCACCTACACAGAAGTCCATACACACAAATAAATCAAAACATGGGGGCATCTTGAATCACATGAAAGGTGCAGCCGTTGAGAGAATCATAACAAACTTTTTGTTGAGTTGTTTACACAGCAGCGACTGCAGCCAAAGTTTATAGAAATGCAACCTGTGGAACTAGTCCTTTCTTACTTAGCAAGATGGAGAGAGCCTATTCAGTGCACGACGCTTTGGACATAGTGATGGAGTCTGATTTTGATCGCGAGCAAGAGGAATCTGACACAGAGAACACAGATACTACAGATGAGGAACTGGTGTCTGAATCCTCTTCTGAGAGCTTGGATGTGTCCTCTGACAGTGAGGAAGATGAGACAGCAGCGGCCACGGGATGGACTTCCAGAAGTGGGGAAATTCAGTGGGCCCCCACCAACACCGAGACACAGCAATATACTCCTGCAGCCACTGGAATGGTACAGGGACCTACCCGTTACGCCACCGCCATAATCAGCAGCTGGTCGACAGCTTCAATTTGTACATCACAGATGATATGGATAATCTGGATAAGGTATGTACCATTACGCATACACATTACACATATATAAACCTTACACTGTAGATTCAGATTACTTTATTCATTCCAAAAGGGATTATTTAATTTTTATGACTTATTTTATTTTGAATTCATGTGCTGTCTGAGATGTTTACTATTGCAACTGTATTTGTGTATGATGAGGAAACACATTTTTATTCACTTTTGTCATTAGGGCCCGAGCACTTGCAGTGCGAAGGCCCTATTGTATCTGTAGGAATTTTTTCTTTCTTTCTTTCTTTTTCTTCTGACGAAAGGAGGGCCTTTTTTCCCCCCTAAACGTCCCCAAAAAGTCACCAAATTTTGCATGCAAGTCAGGCCTGGCAAAAAATTTGATATTTAATGGTTTGCATTAATGGGCGTGGCAAAATGGCTCAACAGCGCCCCCTTGAAAACTTTGTGCCTCAAGCCCCACAATACGGTTTGACGTACATGCACGAAAATCGCCACACACCTGTATGGCACAACTTAAAGAAAAGTCTCTTGGAGCCATGGCCGAAACCGAACAGGATGTCAGCCATTTTGAATAAATTGTGTCATTTTGGCGAAATTTATGCCATTCCTTCGGCAGTTAATTCAGCCCAAACCGTAACGTGCACCCAGGTGTGTTATACATCAAAATGTGCGTCTACTTCCTGCGACACCACGCATTACTTTTCTCTTTCAAAAGTGTTACCGTGGCGACGCTAGACGCCAAAAGGCGCGCCCCCCCCTTCATGTGATTGGTCCATATTTGATAGTTCTCCAAAAGTCACCAACTTTTGCATGCAAGCCAGACTTGGCGATAAATTTGATATTTCATGGTTTGCATTAATGGGCGTGGCCTAACGGCTCAACAGCGCCCCCTAGAATACTATTATCTGCCATAACTTTTGAATGGTTTGACATAGGAAGTTGTGGGTGGTGTCATGGGACTCTCTAATGAGTCCTTAAGCTTCGTTGGCCTTAATTAGCCCCGCCCCTTCTTCTGATTGGTTGTCCCGATTTTCTGCTATAACATTGTAATGGTTTGACATAGAGAGTCCTGGGTGGTGTCATCAGATTCTTTATGGAGTCCTTGACCTTCATTGGCCAGAATTAGCCCCGCCTCTCCTTCTGATTGGTTGTCCCTTTTTTCTGCTATAACTTTTTAATGGTTTGACATAGGAAGTCGTGGGTGGTGTCATGGGACTTTGTACTGAGTTCTTAAGCTTCGTTGGCCTTAATTAGCCCCGCCCCTTCTTCTGATTGGTTGTCCCGATTTTCTGCTATAACTTTGGAATGGTTTAACATAGAGAGTCGTGGGTGGTGTCATCAGATTCTGTATGGAGTCCTTGACCTTCATTGGCCTGAATTAGCCCTGCCCCTTCTTGTCATTGGTTGTCCCTTTTTTCTGCTATAACATTTTAATTGTTTGACATAGGAAGTCGTGGGTGGTGTCATGGGACTCTGTAATGAGTCCTTGACCTTCATTGGCCTGAATTAGCCCCGCCCCTTCTTCTGATTGGTTGTTCCTTTTTTCTGCTATAACTTTTGAATGGTTTGACATAGGAAGTCGTGGGTGGTGTCTTTTCTGATATGCTTATGGGGGGCGGTGGCCGTGAGTGCGAGGGCCCGTTCATCGCTGCTTGCAGCTTTAATTGGTCTTGTTTTTTTCCTTCCTTATACAGGTTGTCGGCACCTACAGCTGCAGGAGGATGACCAAACGATGGCCCCTCGTACTCTTCTTCAATCTGCTGGATGTCAGTGCCTACAACGCTTTCATCCTTTGGACCACCGTGGATCCCTCATGGCAACGGGGAAAAGGTTACCGGAGCGTTCATTGGGGAGCTGGGGAAGACTCTTGTGGCTCCACAAATGGCAAGGAGACGCCACCTTCCCCGCACACCAGCTGCTGCAGCCTTGGTGTTGGATGCTCAACTCCAAGAAGGCCCAGGTCCAAGTGCAAGCCCATCCCCACACACCACCCAGAGGAGGAGGCAGTGTGTGTTGTGCACCAGCAAGAAACAAGTCTACTCCACCTGCAGCAAGTGCGACAGTCCCATCTGCAAGGAGCACTACCAAATTGTTTGCAGCTCCTGCTTCACCTGAACTGACACACACACACACACACACACACACACACACACACACACACACCGTTGGCGAAATCGCATACTGTACTACTAATACGTATTGATTTTGCCAAAATGTAGTACGCAGCTTTACCTTATATTAAGGTCGAGGGTGGGCTCGTTGGAAAGCTAGAAACGAAATGCGTTTGGAGTAAGCAAGTTCCAAAGCTCTGGGACCTTCCTATCAAAAGTTATTAAAAAAAAAAAAAGTTTTCCCATGATCCTTTGCTCCAATCGCAAAAACGACACCGTGAGCGAGGTAGTCATAAGCCTTATTAAAGTATTTTATATATAGAGTATAAAAGTGGAAACCCCACAGACAGGGCTCATTCTTCCCTTGACCACCAAAGGGACAACATCTCTCATACACTAACTTGCCTGCTTCATACAACACCACACTAACTTACCACACTTATTTGACTCTCCCCTATCATCTCCTCCACTAATATAGCTGGCTACCTTGCAACACCACCATGACAAGGCAGTATTGGCCCAACGACCTGGACATTGTGGGAAACATCAACAATGATGCCCTGCTCGAGTTTGTAAACTCATACAATTCAATGTCCCACTTCCTACATGCCAACTTCCGCATGCCAGTTCATGCAACGGAGGTGTTGGAGCCCGGTCTTCATCTGAACTTAAGCTATGATTTAGATGGGGTAATGATGGAGTTAGACGCCATGAAGGGGATACTGGGTGGCATCCAACATCTTAAAAATGCCACAGCTGAGGTCACCTACGCTGACCAAGCAATACCAGTATCTCAAGAAGCATATCCCCCTTCATCAGTGCTCACCA
Organism: Cololabis saira; assembly: GCF_033807715.1. Classification (NCBI taxonomy): domain Eukaryota; kingdom Metazoa; phylum Chordata; class Actinopteri; order Beloniformes; family Belonidae; genus Cololabis; species Cololabis saira. The sequence goes on along the minus strand of NC_084604.1, from coordinate 6,731,047 downwards.
GAGGGGCTGGTTGCATTAAAAAATGCTGTCGGTCGCAATATTGCAGATGTTGATGGGGGCTATGTCTTGTCTCTTGTAGTCCTCCCTAAGAGCCTTACAAACCCGGATGTCACCTTAAAGAACGCCGCAACATACAGGGTACTTGCTACCTCGGTGCTGCAAAAGGTCTTTGACCACTTCAAAGACCAGTTGCAGGGGTTGCCGGTGAAGGACATGTGTCGGCTGACCGTCCAGTGTCAGGGGTCCACTGACACGTCCAACTACAGGTTTCTGAGAATGGATGTCAATTCCATTCTATGCCTCCTGGACTTGGCGGTCGACAAGTCCAATGAGGGGGACTCATTGAAGGTTGTGGTGACTTTGGGAACTTTTGGACAGAAGGGTGACGAGGTGCTGGATGTCTCTGACATTGTGGATCCCAGCTGCATCACGGCCATCTCTGTCCACCTGGCCATGACTCTTAGAGCAAAAAGTCAAGACACCAGCTTGCTCTTTGCCAGGCATGGGCTGGATGGCCTGGTGGGGAGCAGGGGGTCACTCTTTTCATGCATGGGTATGCATGAGGGAGTGAGCTTCAAATCAGTCAAATCCGAATAATTTGAGGATGGATGTGAGCCAGGACCTGATGCGTGTTTTTTTCCGATCAGGGCCTGGTCACCTTCATACAGTTGTATACAGACACGCCCCACAGCCACTACACCCAGCCATTCAAGCACCCAGTGAGCGGGTTGCTTGTGACATGTGGGCTCAGCCACCCTCAGCACCAGCCAGTGGTGTACTTGAGGGCAGCCCAGTACATGAAACGGCCTGTGGGCACCGAGAACCGCGAAGGATTATGGGTATTGTAGGACTTCCGCGTTCAGGACACTACTGCGCATGCTTCTATCGTCAGCAATGCTAGTGCGCCTGCTCTACTGACACTCGCAGAGCAAACACGTTGCCGTTTGAACAACAGCGCGGATCGCAGAGGTGCAAGTATGGAAAACTTGGCGCCAAGTTAAAAGGCGTGCGGAGACGGGCCCAAAATAATGTGGAACCAGATACGGAAGAGATGCCCGTCGATTTAACTAGTTGTGAGTAACTTGTTTCCTTTCGATGTCACCATGTACAGTCTAGACGATAGATTCATTCAATAATGAACTTTACTTTCTATTAGGTGTGCCCATTGCCCCTACAAAAACTACTGGCAGACAAAAAAATTGCAGATCAGTTGGAAATGTGCAAGCTGAAGGCAGATTGGCAACAGAAGAATATTGATGAGTTGACCAAGGAGAGAGATTATCTGAAAGAACAGTTGGCTGCAGGTAAGTCAGAAGACACAGTATGTAATAAAATTAGAGTAGCCTCTATACAGTTGGGTCCAGAGTAATTATAGTGTTGTATGCCTTTTTCATTCAATTTTATTTTGTTTTCTTTTCAATTCATTATTTGCAGTTAGTTTCCAGAGTGGGTTTGTTCATTTCAGTTTGGTTATTGTTTAACTTTAGTTAGTTTAGTATTTATTCATTTGAGTGGTGTTAATTATATTCTGTGAACTAATTCTATGTTCTCTCAATTGCAGCCCAAAACCCAAACCAGGTGGTGGTACAAAAAAATACTTAAACTGTTCAATAAAGGAGGGACCATGTCTGCTGCTTTCAGCCGGTTCAGCGTGGACCGCAACACAGTGGTGGCCAATGCTCCAATAGCGGAGCGAGACTTTTGACACTGAACATTTTTTAGGAGAGGTGATTTATTAGGTTTTCACACCTGCTCAGATTTTTTTTTTTTTTTTTATAAAGATTTTATTTATTTATTTTTGGCACTTTGTTTACATGTTTACAGTACAAGAATGTTTATTTTATTTCCCTTTCATGTTTATAGGATTCCAGATTGTTTATTATTTATTTTCATTCAGTACGAAAATGTTTATTTTGTTTTTAAACTGCAAGGGCAGTTCATTGTTGCAATAAAAATTGACATTTTCTATATCACTGCTTCTTTCTCATTTATAAATGCCTTATAAGGCATAGATAGTCCTCACTTTAGATGGGCTCTCGTGAAACACTTAACTAATGAGTAGTAACTGCCTTAATAAATCGTTCATTGAGTATGAATAAGTGTTTATAAAACATGTATTAACACTTTAACCATGTACGCATAAATATACATACAAATGGTTCGTATATAATTTACTTAGACATTCTAAATGATCTTATGAACCATTAACAGACATATAATACTTATTTATAAATGGTGAACCTATCATTTACTAAGTATGAGAATCCAGCTATACAAATGATAAATTCATGATCAATTAAGCATTTTACTAATACTTAATAGTGTATAGTTGTAAGGTTTATAACTGTGTTTATTAATGCTTAGTAATGTATGAATAATATTTTGCTAATGATGAATTCATGATGAATTCATGATCAATTCATGATGAATTCATGATCAATTAAGCATTTACTGATGCTTAACTGATGTAGTCGAGGCCAGTGACCTAGGTTCTACCTCTGCAGATGTTGATTTCCTTGCTAGTAACACTGCTGATTTGTTGCATTCAGCTTTAGATGAAGTTGCTCCTTTGAAAAGGAGGGTTTCTAGCCACAGGAGCTTAACTCCCTGGTATAATTCAGATATCCGCATGTTGAAACAAAACGTGCGTAAGATGGAAAGGAAGTGGTACTCTTGTAGGTCTGTAGACTCTTATTGTGAATGGAAAGATATTCTAATAGTATATAAAAAAGCCATTCGCAAAGCCAGAACAGCTTATTATTCAACGTTGATAGAGGATAATAAAAGTAACCCACGTTTTCTGTTCAGCACTGTAGCCAGGCTGACAAAGAGTCACAACTCTGTTGAGCCGTGCATTCCTGCAGCTCTCAGTAGTGAAGACTTTATGAGCTTCTTTAACAGTAAAATCACGAGAATTAGAGAAGAAATCAACCAGCCGGTTGTAGGTGTTTCATCAGCTTTAGCGACTTCCCTACGCTCTGACTTATCTCTAGACTGTTTTGATCCTATAGACCTCCCTGAGCTGACCTCACTCGTCAATAGAGCTAAGTCAACCACATGTGTTAGACCCCATCCCGACTCGACTATTCAAACATATTTTTTCTCTTATTGGTACGACAATACTGGACCAAATTAACCTATCCCTAAGTTTAGGATATGTACCACAGGTTTTCAAAGTCGCAGTAATTAAACCTTTACTTAAAAAACCTTCTCTTGACCCAGACACCTTAGCTAATTATAGACCAATTTCCAACCTTCCATTTGTATCTAAAATTCTGGAAAAGGCAGTTTCAAGCCAGTTATGTGACTATTTGTATAGAAATGATCTGTTTGAAGTCTTTCAGTCAGGGTTCAGAATGCATCATAGCACAGAGACAGCACTGGTTCGAGTTACGAATGACCTCCTTATGGCCTCAGATAAGGGATTAGTTTCCATACTGGTTCTACTGGACCTCAGTGCTGCTTTTGACACTATAGATCATGGCATTTTACTGCACAGGTTAGAGCATGTTGTTGGGATTAAAGGGACAGCTCTAGGTTGGTTTAAATCATATCTATCTGACAGGTTCCAGTTTGTTCATGTACATGAGGTTTCTTCAGAACAGTCAAGGGTCTGTTATGGTGTTCCGCAGGGTTCAGTGCTAGGGCCAATCTTGTTCAGTTTATACATGCAGCCATTGGGAAGTATAATCCAGAATCACGGCATACACTTTCATTGTTATGCTGATGATACGCAGCTCTACTTGTCTATGAAGCCGGATGAAACAGAACCGTTAGTTAAACTTCAGGCATGTCTTAGGGACATCAAGGACTGGATGTCCAGAAATTTCCTGCTTCTAAATTCAGATAAAACAGAGGTTATCATTCTTGGTCCAGAGCATCTTAGGAAGGGACTAGATGGTGTTGCGATGGCTTCCAGTGCAACTGTGAGAAACCTTGGTGTTATTTTCGATCAGGATTTGTCGTTTAAACCATATGTCAATCAGGTTTGTAAAATAGCCTTTTTCCATCTCCGTAATATTGCAAAGATTAGGAAAATCCTCTTGCAGAGTGATGCAGAAAAACTAGTTCATGCGTTTGTATCTTCTAGACTAGATTACTGTAATGTGTTGTTAGCAGGATGTCCAAGTAATTTGCTGAATAGGCTCCAGCTGATCCAGAATGCAGCAGCACGAGTGCTGACAGGAATCAGCAGGAGAGACCACGTCTCTCCAGTGTTAGCGTCGCTCCATTGGTTACCCGTAAAATTCAGAATCCAATTTAAAATTTTATTACTGGGCTTCCGGTTGGTGAGCAGATGGAGTAGACGTGTTTCGTGAGTGCTCCCATGAGTGCCAAACTTTTTAAACCACCAAGCCCTCAAACTTTCAAACTTTTTCCTTTAAAAAGGATTCCCTGTTGCTGTTTTTCTTTTTTTTTGTCTCGAACGAGCCCACTTACCTCCGAGATGGCTTCGAAGAGCGGCAAGTCGGGCAAGAAGGACGATGCTGGGGCTGTCTTAACCCTGGCGGCCATTACCACGCTGCTGGAGGAACACCGAGCTGCCCTGGCCGCCGAGTTCAAAAATACTTTCAGTCAGCTCGACTCCAAACTCGACCAAACGCGGCTCGCGGTCGAGGACCATGGCCAACGGGTTTCGTCCCTTGAACTCGCCACAGAAGACCTCAGCCAGCGAGTTACGGACCTTGAAGGCATCTGCTTGACTTTATGGGATGATAATGCTCGGCTAAAAGCTAAGGTCTTAGATTTGGAAAGCTGAAGCAGAAGGCAGAACATCCGTATCCTGGGCTTACCGGAGTCGACCGAGAGCGGGTCTCCTGCGGCTTTCTTCTCCAAGCTGCTGTGTGAGGTGTTCGGGAATGATACGCTGCCGTCACCGCCAGAAATAGACAGAGCGCACCGCTCGCTCGCCGCCAAGCCGGCCCCCGGACAGAGACCGCGTCCGGTCATCCTCCGCCTTCACCGGTACCAGATCAAGGATCTCCTCATCAGGGAAGCGCGCCGGAGAGGAAAGTTGGAATATCGGGGCCACCCCATCCGGGTCCTGGAGGATTACAGCCCCGAAGTTGCCAGCCAACGAGCGGAATACAGCGGAGTCATGTCGGAGCTTTACCAGCTGGGTCTGAGGCCGGCTCTGCTCTTCCCCGCCCGGCTCACGCTGTCCGGGGGAGCCAGGAAGTGGATCGGCTCCGTGGATGAGGCGCGCAAATTCATCACGAGTCGCAGCAAAACTTCAAACCCGCCGTAACGGGACTGTTGGAGGCTTTCACGGCTCCGCCTGCAGCCCGGTGCGGCTCACTGACGCTCACGGACTGACTTTTTTTCTCTCTCTTTTTTTTTACGTGAGCCACATTATTCCTGAGGGGAGGGTGAGTACCCCGCGACAACCAGTATTTTCTCTGTTGTTAGTTTGACTGCCCCTTTGCAAATATTATTAATTTGCAGTTCTTTTTGGCTATTTGAGGGAAGGGGAAAAATAAGTGGTGAAGAGGGAGAGAAAAAAAAAAAAAAAAGTTTTTCCGATTTACCTATAAGTTTTGTAATAATTGTAAGCTGTTAACCTTACTTTTACGCTGCTTAAGTCGGACGTTTTATATTTTATATTTTTGTACAAATATTTCTGGGCTCATATCGGGACTTCCAGGTCAAGATTTGAGAGGGTATTTCTTTTTTTTATTTATATCTACACGTTTTAAGGTGCTAATATGTATACACCCATGATACGGGAGCAAAAGCTATTAGTGTGTGGGATAGGAAGATGCGTTATTGCACTTTGTTTGTTTTGAAGAGCTTGCTGCTTTTTTTTTATTTTTCTATAGCAGCTGTCTTAGTGGGGGTGGGTGGGTCGGGGGGATATGTCACTGCCAGAAACTTTGCATTAACTCTTTTCAACTCATTACTTAATGTGGGTCACATTCAACCTCCTTTCCGTTTTCTTTTTTTTTGCCTAGGTCATTGTGCTCACCTAATTTTTCTTCTTAGATATTATGAGTAGATACTTGAAGTTGGTGAGCTGGAATGTTAAGGGTCTGAATCACCCTGTTAAAAGGAAAAGGATCTTCTCACATCTAAAACACCTTAAAACAGAAATAGCCTTTCTACAAGAAACTCATATTCGCAGTTCTGATAATAGCCGCCTGTTCCCGAGGTGGTCAGGGCAGAGATTTCATATGGCGTTATATTTATGTCATTAAAGGAGCGAGCGATAACACATGTGCACGCGCGCATATTTCTTTGCGCGAGTGAATTATTTCGTGTCACGCGCGCAGATTTCAATAGCCGCGCGCACTTGTTTGATGTTCGCGCATATATTCAGCAACCGAGTGGAGCAGAGGGAAGTGCGAGCGAGTAAAAAACGCTGCTTTGCGCGCGCTGGATTGCTCCTGCTCTCCTTCTCTCTCCCCCTGTGCTCTCGCAGATGGAGTTCTGCTCGCTCGAAGCAAAGAGTTTTGACAGTTTGGGGGCGGAGACCAAGGATAACCCCCGGCCCTCTTATGATTGGTCATTTTCCAGCCCCCCCCCCCCACATGACATCTATTACTTTCTCTATCTATCCATCCATCTATCCATCCATCCATCTATCTATCTATCTATCTATCTATCTATCTATCTATCTATCTATATGTATGTGTGTATATATATATATATATGAGATTGATCAATACAATTTTTAGAATATATCTTTATCAAGAATAAATCACATTGTCAATCATTTCATGGAAAGAGGTAAAAAATATTGTATTCCAACTTTACACACACACATAGATGGATGGATGGATGGATGGATGGATGGATGGATGGATGGATGGATGGATGGATGGATGGATGGATGGATGGATGGATGGATGGATGGATGGATGGATGGATGGATGGATGGATGGATGGATGGATGGATGGATGGATGGATGGATGGATGGATGGATGGATGGATGGATGGATGGATGGATGGATGGATGGATGGATGGATGGATGGATGGATGGATGGATAGATAGATAGATAGATAGATAGATAGATAGATAGATAGATAGATAGATAGATAGATAGATAGATAGATAGATAGATAGATAGATAGATAGATAGATAGATAGATAGATAGATAGATAGATAGATAGATAGAGAAAGTGATAGATGTCATGTGGGGGGGGGGGCTGGAAAATGACCAATCATAAGAGGGCCGGGGGTCATCCTTGGTCTCCGCCCCCAAACTGTCAAAACTCTTTGCTTCGAGCGAGCAGAACTCCATCCATGAGAGCACAGGGGGAGAGAGAGGGAGAGCAGGAGCAATCCAGCGCGCGCAAAGCAGCGTTTTTTACTCGCTCGCACCTCCCTCTGCTCCACTCGGTTGCTGAATATGTGCGCGAACATCAAACAAGTGCGCGCGGCTATTGAAATCTGCGCGCGTGACACGAAATAATTCACTCGCGCAAAGAAATATGCGCGCGTGCACATGTGTTATCGCTCGCTCCTTTAATGACATAAATATAACGCCATAATTTCACTCCTCCTTTCAAGCTAAGGCCCGAGGAGTTTCAGTTCTGATCAGTCAGGATGTTTCATTTGAGCAGCACAATGTGATTTCTGACAAGTTTGGTCGCTACGTGATCGTTTCTGGGAAATTATTCAATACATTGGTCGTACTTGTGAACGTTTATGCCCCTAATTCAGATGATGCAGTCTTTTTTGAACGACTGTTTTCACTGCTCCCTGACCTTAATACATATTCTCTCATACTGGGTGGTGATTTTAATTGCTGGCTCGACCCAGTCCTAGACCGATCCTCTACCAACCCCGGCACAGCAAGTAAGTCAGCCCGTCTTATTCAGGCGTTCCTTTCTGACTACGGTGTTTGTGATGTGTGGCGTTCTTTACATCCATGTGACAGAGAATACTCCTTTTTCTCACAAGTGCACCACACATACTCGAGGATTGATTATTTTTTTATTGATAATCAACTGATTCCCCTGGTTCATTCCTGTGCTTATCAGAGCATTGTCATTTCCGACCACGCTCCTGTGGTTCTAACCATGTCCCTTCCTGACCTACCTCAGAGAGACAGACAGTGGCGATTCAATTCATCTCTGCTGTCGGACACAAATTTTGTTAAATCAATGGAAACGGAAATAGCCTTTTTCCTATCCACGAATATGACTCCAGGAATGTCTAGTCTAACTGTCTGGGATTCCCTCAAGGCTTATCTCCGGGGACAGATTATATCCTACACTGCTAGGGTGAGGCAAAAATCTTATAGGGAGCGATCAGACCTTGCCCGCCAAATCAAAGAGGTCGATGAAGAATATTCTCGGACTAAATCCCCAGATCTTTACAAAAAGCGGCTAGAACTTAAAACTAAATTTGACCTGCTTACCACTCACCCAATTGAACAGTCACTTCTGAAAAGTAAAACCAGGTTTTATGTTTATGGAGACAAATCTGACAAATTATTAGCCAACCAACTTAAAGGCTCTAAGGCTAAACAAAATATTTCTAAGATTCGATTACCAAATGGCCATGTAACTACAGACCACTTACTCATAAATGGAGCATTCAGGGACTTTTATACCCAGCTATACACCTCGGAATCTCAGACTGATCGAGATGAGATTGCAGACTTTTTAAATAGTCTTAGTATTCCCAGTCTTTCACCAGATCTAAGGAAGACATTAGAAGAACCGATATCCCTGATAGAAATTACTCGAGCCATTTCTTCACTGCAGTCGGGTAAATGTCCTGGCCCTGATGGCTTCCCGGCGGAATTTCTAAAGAAATTTTCTACTCTGCTTTCCCCATTGCTATCTACAGTTCTTTCAGAATCCTTCAGCCACGGTTCCCTCCCTCCTTCTTTTTCTGGGGCCTGCATCACCCTCATAGCTAAAAAAGGGAAGGATCCTACTGAATGCGCCTCCTACAGGCCCATCTCCCTCTTAAACACAGATGCTAAAATCCTAGCTAAAGTCCTAGCCCATAGGCTGGAGAATGCCCTCCCCACAATTATATCTGAAGACCAAACTGGCTTCATTAAAGGTAGGCAGTCTTACTTCAACACAAGGCGACTGTTCAATATTATCTACTCTGCCTCTGAGGCTATCCCTGAATGCGTTGTCTCTCTGGATGCGGAGAAAGCATTTGATCGCGTCCAATGGGATTATCTCTTTGCTGTGCTGGACAGGTTTGGTTTTGGTCCGAATTTTGCTCTGTGGATTAAACTTCTCTATTTACACCCAACAGCCTCAATTCGTACTAACTCTCAACGGTCAAAACCATTTAATCTGCATCGTGGAACCCGTCAGGGGTGCCCCCTTAGTCCCATGCTTTTTGACATGGCTATCGAACCGCTTGCCACAGCGTTCCGATCTTGTGAGGATGTGTCCGGTATCTGGAGAGGTGGCAGGGAACATAAGGTCTCGCTTTATGCCGATGACCTCTTGCTTTTCATCTTTCACCCTCTGGCCTCATTACCCCCTGCGCTGTCACTTCTCAGTCAGTTTTGGAAACTCTCAGGCTATAAACTGAATCTCAGCAAAAGTGAGCTTTTCCCTACCAATCTCGAATCGCATGCTTTAGACCTTTCCAATTTTCACTTTAAAATCGTAAATGACAAATTCTCCTATTTAGGCATATCTGTGACAAGGAAACACAAAGACCTGCTCCAAGAGAATCTTATCTCATTGTTAAATGAGACCAAACAAACCCTTACACAATGGTCACCCCTGTCAATGTCTCTTGTGGGTCGCATCAATTCAGTTAAAATGACCATTTTACCTAAATTTTTGTACCTTTTCCAGACCTTACCACTCTTTATTCCTGGTTCTTTTTTTCAGTCCCTTGACTCAGTTATATCTTCATACCTATGGCGGGGTAAACGGCCACGTTTGAACAAAACTCACCTTCAAAAAATTAAGTCTGCAGGTGGTCTGGCCCTCCCAAACTTTCGTTATTATTATTGGGCTGCTAACCTGCGCTGCCTTGCATTCTGGTCCTTCTACTGCGACGGCGCTGACCGCCCTGACTGGGTGGCGATGGAGTTACATCCAACTGATGACCTGTCAATTCCTGCCCTACTCGGCTCCTCACTTCCACTTCCTTCACTTAAATCAATCAAAAACCCAGTGGTTAAACATTCTCTTAGAATTTGGGCCCAATTTAGGAAGTTTTTTGGTTTTCACAGCTTCTCTCTTCTTAGCCCCATTGCATCAAATCACTCTTTCAAACCATCCCTTGAGGACCCCACCTTCCAGGAATGGCACAGGAGGGGTATGATTCGTTTTAGAGATATGTTCATAGACGGCACCGTGGCATCTTTTGAGCAGTTAAGTAGTAAATTCCGCCTTCCAAAATCACATTTCTTTAGGTATCTTCAGGCTAGACATTTTGTTCATTCCCAGACACCCAGCCCTGGTGCATCGATAGGCTTGACCAAAGTTGACAAAGTTCTTGCCACAGACCCATTCAAAAAGGGGCTCATTTCGTCTTTCTATGGCATGTTGCTGGATCTTAGGAGTGCCCCTACAGATAAACTCAAAGCAGCATGGGAGCAGGACTTAGGGCTTCCCTTATCAGAGGATACCTGGGAGTCCATACTCAAACTGGTTAATACAACCTCCCTGTGCGCACGTCACTGCTTAATTCAGTTTAAAGTGGTACACAGGGCTCATATTTCCAAAGCAAAGTTATCCTCCATGTACCCAGAAATTAGTCCATACTGTGTAAGATGTAAGGTAGCAGAAGCCTCTCTCATCCACATGTACTGGTCCTGCCCATGTTACTATTTTATATTTTTTCATACTGTTTAATTAGGGCCCGAGCACCTTCAGTGCGAAGGCCCTATTGTATCTGTAGGAATTTTTTTTTTTCTTTCTTTTTTCTTCTGACGAAAGGAGGGCCTTTTTGCCCCCCTAAACGTGCCCAAAAAGTCACCAAATTTTGCATGCAAGTCAGGCCTGGCGAAAAATTTGATATTTAATGGTTTGCATTAATGGGCGTGCCAAAATGGCTCAACAGCGCCCCCCGGAAAACTTTGTGCCTCAAGCCCCAGAATGCGGTATGTTGTACACGCACGAAAATCGTTACACACCTGTATCATGGCGCAACTGAAAGAAAAGTCTCTTGGCGTCATGCCCGAAACCGAACAGGAAGTCGGCCATTTTGAATTAGTTGTGTCATTTTGGCGAAATTTATGCCATTCCTTCGAAAGTTAATTCAGCCCGAACCGTAACGTGCACCCAAGTGTGTTATACATCAAAATGTGCGTCTCCATCCTGCGACTACACGCATTACTTTTCTCTTTCAAAAGCGTTACCGTGGCGACGCTAGACGCCAAAAAGCGCGGCCACCCTTCATCTGGTTGGTTCAGACAGAAAAAACTTTGCGCCTCAAGCCCCATAATACGGTTTGACGTACATGAACGAAAATCGGTACACACCTGTATCATGTCGCAACTAAAAGAAAAGTCTCTTGGCGCCATGGCCGAAACCGAACAGGAAGTCGGCCATTTTGAACATTCTGAATTAATTGCGTAATTTTGGAGCAATATATGCCATTCCTTCGAGAGTTAATTCAGCCCGAACCGTATCGTGAACCCAGATGTGTTATACATCAAAATGTGCGTCTCCATCCTGCGACTACACGCATTACTTTTCTCTTTCAAAAGTGTTACCGTGGCGACGCTAGACGCCAACAAGCGGACCCCCCCTTCATCTGATTGGTCCATATTTGATAGTTCCCCAAAAGGCACCAAATTTGGCATGGAAGCCAGGCCTGGCGATAAATTTGATATTTCATGGTTTACATTAATGGGCGTGGCAAAATGGCTCAACAGCGCCCCCTAGAAAGCTTTGTGCCTCAAGCCCCACAATACGGTTTGACGTACATGCACGAAAATCGCTACACACCTGTATCATGTCACAACTAAAAGAAAAGTCTCTTGGCGCCATGGCCGAAACCGAACAGGAAGTCGGCCATTTTGAATAAATTGTGTCATTTTGGCAAAATTTATGCCATTCCTTCGGCAGTTAATTCAGCCCGAACCGTAACGTGCACCCAAGTGTGTTATACATCAAAATGTGCGTCTACATCCTGCGACACCACGCATTACTTTTCTCTTTCAAAAGTGTTACCGTGGCGACGCTAGACGCCAAAAGGTGTGTCCCCCCTTCATGTGATTGGTCCATTTTGATAGTTCTCCAAAAGTCACCAAATTTTGCATGCAAGCCAGACTTGGCGATAAATTTGATATTTCATGGTTTGCATTAATGGGCATGGCCTAACGGCTCAACAGCGCCCCCTAGAATACTTTTATCTGCCATAACTTTTGAATGGTTTGACATAGGAAGTCGTGGGTGGTGTCATGGGACTCTGTAATGAGTCCTTAAGCTTCGTTGGCCTTAATTAGCCCCGCCCCTTCTTCTGATTGGTTGTCCCGATTTTCTGCTATACCATTGGAATGGTTTGACATAGGGAGTCCTGGGTGGGGTCATCAGATTCTTTATGGAGTCCTTGACCTTCATTGGCCTTAATTAGCCCCGCCCCTTCTTCTGATTGGTTGTCCCTTTTTTCTGCTATAACTTTTGAATGGTTTGATATAGGAAGTCGTGGGTGGTCTCGTTTCTGATATGCTTATGGGGGGCGGTGGCCGTGAGTGCGAGGGCCCGTTCATCGCTGCTTGCAGCTTTAATTGTTTTTTATATTTTGTACACTGGTGTATGCTATGATTAACATGCCCATGCCTACTCAAAATATTTGTAATTGACATGCAGCATTTCACCTTTTTTTACTTTGTGAAAATTTCAATAAAAAGATCTTGAATTAAAAAAAAAAATGTTATTACTTGCGTATAAAGCCCAAAACGGCTTAGCTCCGCATTATTTGCAAGACCTGATAGTGCCTTATGTTCCTGTCAGAGCTGTCCGTTCTCAGAGTGCAGGTTTACTCGTAGTTCCTAGAGTATCCAAATGTAGATTTGGAGGGCGGGCGTTCTGCTATCAGGCACCACTACTATGGAACCAACTTCCAATCTGGGTTAAGGGGGCTGACACCACCTCCACCTTTAAAACTAAACTTAAAACATTTCTGTTTAGTAAAGCCTATAGTTAGTGTTTAGTAAACCTCTAGCTGGTGTTGGTAAATCTCTAGGTAGTGTAAACTTTAGTGTGTCAGAGTCGCTCCTGTAGTTTCTTGTGCTGGCCCCCCCTTCTCCTCCCTTTTCTCTCTTTTGTCCATGTTGCAGCATCCTTTGCCGGACACCGGAACCTGCAGGTGGTCGTGGTTGGCTTGTAGCTTGCATTACGGAGCACAAGTCTTTCCCCGACCCTGCACCCCAACCTGGGACTTGCTGATTGGGCCGGAGCTTCGGGAGCTGCGTGCTGGCCTGCGGTCCCCACCCCTGGTCATCCCGTTGCTGGCCCCCCCTTCTCCTCCCTTTTCTCTCTTTTGTCCTGCAGGTGGTCGTGGGTGGCTGTAGCTTGCATTACGGAGCACAAGTCTTTTCCTGACCCTGCACCCCAACCTGGGACTTGCTGATTGGGCCGGAGCTTCGGGAGCTGCGTGCTGGCCTGCGGTCCCCACCCCCGGTCATCCCGTTGCTGCTTCCACCTGCCTGCTGTGCTGTTGCCGTCCCTGACCCACCAGTCTGGCCCTCGGCAGGAGGGTCCCCCCTGATGAGCCTGGTCCTGCTCAAGGTTTCTTCCCTCCTAAAGGGGAGTTTTTCCTTGCCACTGTTTGGCTTAAGGTTTTTCTCCCACCAGGGGAGTTTTTACCTGCCATTGTTTATGTAATAACTGCTCGGGGGTCATGTTCTGGGTATGGGTCTCTGTAAAGCGTCTAGAGACAACTCTGTTGTATTAGACGCTATATAAATAAAATTGAATTGAAAAAACTTAACTAATGCTTAATAGTGTGTAGTTATTATAAAGTGCTACCATGAAATTCAATAGACTGATATGTTAATTTTATTTATTATTCATTTTATTATTCATTTGTCTGATGTACAGACAGAGCAGCAGCGCTGCTTCTGGGGTTCCAGTAAAAACATGAAGCTTCACTTTATATTCAGACAAACCAAATGTTGCAGCTACAACTGTTAGATTTCATCTATTAAACCAAAATTTATCTTCCTAAATTATTTATTTCAGCCACAGAGCTGCAGGTCAGTTCGTTGGATCACTTTTTCCCCGGGACGACGGTGCAGGTTGACCCGGCGATCACGTCTGTACTCCGGCCGTGAGCTGCTGCTGCTCCCGAGCTGACGGCTCTTCTCATCCCCGAAAACATCCCAGAACATTTATTAACAGGCGTTATTTGGATAAACCGAGCCCAGGTCGGAGATCTAAACGGTTACTTTTATGCCTGAAAAAATATTAAAACTTAATAAAGTGGCATATTAACAGCGCTACAGCGGAAATTAAAACAGCTTTTAGCTCTGGGCTTCCGCTGTCGTTTTGGTGCGAAATGCATTCTGGGATACTTGGCTGCTACTGCTGTGTGAACGGTCTGTTGGAGCGGTACTGAATCGTTCATTTAGTATCCAGTATATAGTACATACTGATGCAGTATGTAGCATGTAGTACATTAGTATGCGATTTCGGATACAGCCACAGTCTCTCTCTTTCTCTGACACACAATTTTGTTGTTATTGAATGTTATTTAGTCAGTTTTGATGTTCCTGGCACACTGTTCCTCTCTGAAGCACTGTTCATTGCTTCACTACTGGATAAAAAAGTATGTGTGTGTATGCATTTTTAAATGCATAAAAAATAATAATGCATGAAAATCAATGTTGCTGCTCTGTGTTTTCTGTGTTTTTCATCTAAAAACATGGCATCATGGCAAAAACCTGGCATTTAAAAGGTTAAAATCTTTAAGAAATCATGAATATTTGATATCAATAATTAGGTCAGATGTAAGTGAAGAAATTAGCTCAATGAAAGTAGAATATAATAATAATGTATAGTATATTTTATAGCTACCGTGTGAAGTGCGCATTTTTTGCGCTGAGGGTAGGGTTGCCAACCGTCCCGATTTAGGCGGGACATCACGCATTTGAGCCAAAATGAGCGCATCCCGCACGGGACGCTCTTTGTCCCGCCGCAGCGGCCGCACGGGTAAAGGGAGGATGCATATATTTTGGCCAGCTGAATCCTAAGGGCACTAGGACCGCTCAGTATGCAGTGCTCACGTGCGTGTGATTCAGTCTCTGGGTGTGTGTATGGGCGTGCGCGCGGTGTGGGTGTGCTGCGTTGGTTTGTGAGGAAGTGAAACGCATGCCAATATTTATATCTAGTCTCGCACGGAAAAATGAGCGCTGCTGCAGGAGCGCTCATTTCTTTCTTCTCAATCAGTCAGGACCAATCTGTCACAGACACCCCTGCTTCCCAATGATGGACACTTAAATCTTAAGGAGAGACAGAGATAGGGAGAAGGCAGACACTGTCCGCGGTGCTGTTGTGTGTGTGTGTGTGTGCAGTGTTGGGTGTAACGCGTTACAAAGTAACGCGTTACTGTAACGAGATTACATTCGCCAGTAACGCAGTAATGTAACGCGTTACAGTTGTAATTTGGGTAATCCAGTTATAGTTACTCTAAGACAAGAAAAAATACGTTACATTAGTTACTTTAAGCTTTTCAGCTACATGTAGAACGGGAGAACAGAAAAGAAAATCAAACTTGCCTTTCATGCGTCTTCACGTGTTGCGCTGCAACACTTGTCTGACTTGAGGCTGATTTATGGTTCCGCGTTAAATCGACGCAGAGCCTACGGCGTAGGGTACGCGGCGATACACACCGCACGGTGCGCGTCGCCGCATACCCTACGCCGTAAGTTCTGCGTTGGGCTTTAACGTGATCTTACGGGATTTTACGGGATTTTACGGGACTTCTGGTGCTGATCTGGGCACTGCAGTAATAAAGTTCCAACTAAAGGACTGTCTCAGAAAATTAGAATATTGTGATAAAGTTCTTTATTTTCTGTAATGCAATTAAAAAAAAAAAAATATATCATAGATTCTGGATTCATTACAAATCAACTGAAATATTGCAAGCCTTTTATTATTTTAATATTGCTGATTATGCTTTACAGTTTAAGATTAAGATTCCCAGAATATTCAAATTTTTATATTTGAGTTTTCTTAAGTTGTAAACCATGATCAGCAATATTAAAATAATAAAAGGCTTGCAATATTTCAGTTGATTTGTAATGAATCCAGAATGGATGACATTTTTAGGGCCCGAGCACTTGCAGTGCGAAGGCCCTATTGTATTTGCAGGAATTTTTATTATTAGGGCCCGAGCACCTTCAGTGCGAAGGCCCTATTGTATCTGTAGGAATTTTTATTATTATTAGGGCCCGAGCACTTGCAGTGCGAAGGCCCTATTGTATCTGTAGGAATTTTTTTTCTTTTTTCTTCTGACGAAAGGAGGGCCTTTTTGCCCCCCTAAACGTCCCCAAAAAGTCACCAAATTTTGCATGCAAGGCAGGCCTGGCGAAAAATTTGATATTTAATGGTTTGCATTAATGGGCGTGGCCTAATGGCTCAACAGCGCCCCCTTGAAAACTTTGTGCCTCAAGCCCCACAATACGGTTTGTCGTACATGCACGAAAATCGGTACACACCTGTATCATGGCGCAACTTAAACAAAAGTCTCTTGGGGTCATGCCCGAAACCGAACAGGATGTCGGCCATTTTGAATTAAACGTGTCATTTTGGCGAAATGTATGCCATTCCTTTGGCAGTTAATTCAGCCCGAACCGTAACGTGCACCCAGGTGTGTTATACATAAAAATGTGCGTCTCCATCCTGGGACAACACGCATTACTTTTCTCTTTCAAAAGCATTACCGTGGCGACGCTAGACGCCAAAAGGCGCGCCCCCCCTTCATGTGATTGGTCCATATTTGATAATTCTCCAAAAGTCACCAAATTTTGCATGCAAGCCAGGCCTGGCGATAAATTTGATATTTCATGGTTTGCATTAATGGGCGTGGCCTAACGGCTCAACAGCGCCCCCTAGAATACTTTTCTCTGCCATAACTTTTGAATGGTTTGACATAGAGAGTTGTGGGTGGTGTCATGGGACTCTGTAATGAGTCCTTAAGCTTCGTTGGCCTTAATTAGCCCCGCCCCTTCTTCTGATTGGTTGTCCCGATTTTCTGCTATAACTTTGGAATGGTTTGACATAGAGAGTCCTGGGTGGTGTCATAAGATTCTGTATGGAGTCCTTGACCTTCATTGGCCTGAATTAGCCCCGCCCCTTTTTCTGATTGGTTGTCCCTATTTCCTGCTATAACTTTTGAATGTTTTGACATAGAGAGTAGTGGGTGGTGTCATCAGATTCTGTATGGAGTCCTTGACCTTCATTGGCCTGAACTAGCCCCGCCCCTTCTTCTGATTGGTTGTCCCTTTTTTCTGCTATAACTTTTGAATGGTTTGACATAGGAAGTCGTGGGTGCTGTCATTTCTGATATGCTTATGGGGGGCGGTGGCCGTGAGTGCGAGGGCCCGTTCATTGCTGCTTGCAGTTTTAATTGTTTTTGTAATTGCATTACAGAAAATCACAATATTCAAATTTTCTGAGACAGTCCTGTATATGTTGTTCATTGGCAATCGAGTTATGGTGCCGCTCAGGTCAGGTGATATTGCGGAGTAATCCAAAAGTAATGTAACTAGTAATGTAACTAGTTACTTTCAGCAACCAGTAACTAAGTAGTGTAACGGATTACTTTTTTTTAAAGTAACTAGTAATATGTAATGGATTACTTTTTTGAGTAACTACCCCAACACTGTGTGTGTGTGTGTGTGTGTGTGTGTGTGTGTGTGTGTGTGTGTTTGCTTTCAGTGTTATATATTGCACCTTGTTGATTTGTTGTTCAGAAGATTTTGCAATTCTGATTTTGCACTTTTTTTGTTGGGAAAAAAAAGAAATGTTAAGTTACTGTAAAGTTAGTAAGTTTCAAATAAGTAGGCTAGGCAATAACCTAAAACTGTTTGCACAACATGGTTGCACTAGTGGGCCTACGATTTAATTGATTATTGCTGTTACACTGTTTACATTGTTTTAAACTGTTAAAACACAAAAAAATGAGACAGCAATTGTCATCTTCTTATTTTGCACATTGTGCCACCGGGAAGAGAAGCTCAGCCGTCGCTAGGCAACCGCAAACCGCCGACAGCCGCACTATTCAACATCATTACGTTAACTTTTACATTAAATTAACCTAGATTAAGGCGGTCAGAAATAGATATTTCACCTACAATAAATTCAGTTAAGCTGGAGGAACCAGACACGAAACAACAGGTGCGCGTTGCGTCTTCAGAGGTAAGATTTATGGCACTTTTTCATTTCATTTCATTTCGTCAGACTAACGGCTGCCATCACGCGTTTTCGCCCCATCGTTGAACTCCGGGACACTTGTCATGTGTCTGCAAGCAATTTGTACCAGGACATTAATACAAACGACATTAACTGGCAACACACTGTGTCTAAACTTGTCAAGACAAATGAACAAAGCAGCTGAAGAGATCCAGAAGCTAACAATAGGGAGTTAAACTGTTGGCTGGGAATTGGTTGGTGAAAGTGATTAAAAAAAGATAAGAACAAAAGTTGTATTTTATTTAAATTTGTTTTCAACAAAGCAGGCTAATTTTAAATGTGAACAACCCATAAAAGAAGCTGCAGCCGAACCAGGACAGTCCTCTGAATCTTTTGATGATTGTTGTTCTGTTTAATCTCCAGTTTGTTTTGCTCCTGTGAAGCACAGCATTATTCTTTTACGTTGTTTTCACTGGTTGTTAGTCTGATGCTGCCATGGCAACCAACGGTCGCCAGTAGATGGCAGCATTGGACCGTTGGTTGGACCGTTATTCGGCAAGACGCTCTTAGCAACGGTAACGCGATCCAGGGAGAGAGCGTTTAACACCTCAGAGCCTCAAGATTGCCTTTAAAGCATCGTTGGTATGTTTTTAATTGCATTTGTGGATGATTTTAATGCTGAGAAATATTCGGGTTATTATTATATGGTTATAAATGTTACATAATCCACATCATTTCTCTGTTAAGGTAAATAATAACCTGACGTCACTCTGACGTTACTCTGACGGACTGTATATAATTTAAGTAGGGTTGCCAACCGTCTCGATTTAGGCGGGACATCACGCATTTGAGCCAAAATGAGCGCATCCCGCACGGGACGCTCTTTGTCCCGCCGCAGCGGCCGCACGGGTAAAGGGAGGATGCATATATTTTGGCCAGCTGAATCCTAAGGGCACTAGGACCGCTCAGTATGCAGTGCTCACGTGCTTATGTGCGTGTGATTCAGTCTCTGGGTGTGTGTATGGGCGTGCGCGCGGTGTGGGTGTGCTGCGTTGGTTTGTGAGGAAGTGAAACGCGTGCCAATATTTACATCTAGTCTCGCACGGAAAAATGAGCGCTGCTGCAAGAGCGCTCATTTCTTTCTTCTCAATCAGTCAGGACCAATCTGTCACAGACACCCCTGCTTCCCAATGATGGACACTTAAATCTTAAGGAGAGACAGAGATAGGGAGAAGGCAGACACTGTCCGCGGTGCTGTTGTGTGTGTGTGTGTGTGTGTGTGTGTGTGTGTGTGTGTGTGTGTGTGTGTGTGTGTGTGTGTGTTGCTTTCAGTGTTATATATTGCACCTTGTTGATTTGTTGTTCAGAAGATTTTGCAATTCTGATTTTGCACTTTTTTTGTTGGGAAAAAAAAGAAATGTTAAGTTACTGTAAAGTTAGTAAGTTTCAAATAAGTAGGCTAGGCAATAACCTAAAACTGTTTGCACAACATGGTTGCACTAGTGGGCCTACGATTTAATTGATATTCCTGTTACACTGTTTACATTGTTTTAAACTGTTAAAACACAAAAAAATGAGACAGCAATTGTCATCTTCTTATTTTGCACATTGTGCCAAAAATAAATACATACTTGAACTA
Organism: Cololabis saira; assembly: GCF_033807715.1. NCBI lineage: Eukaryota > Metazoa > Chordata > Actinopteri > Beloniformes > Belonidae > Cololabis > Cololabis saira. Next base: position 6,711,108 of record NC_084604.1, on the reverse strand, counting down.
TAAGTGTCTCACATGTATACCTCAAATACAAAACTGATCAAACTGATCATGAGTTGTTATTACAATCTTGTTACTGAAAGTGTATTTAGTGTAATACAGTAGCCTAATGTGTTTGTATAGTCTGTTATAGGTATTGTGCCAAAATGCTGTTATTTATGCGTTTTTGACCCCCAAAAACCCCAAAAATGAGTTGCGAGCAGCCGGGAGGTGTCCCTCATTTGCAAATCTGGATGTTGGCAACCCTAGCTGAGGGGTCAAAGTGTGAGTATTTGACACTGTACAAAAAAAAATCCATCCATCCATTATCAATACCCGCTTTATCCCTTGCGGGGTCACGGGGGTCTGCTGGAGCCTATCCCAGCTCATTTCAGGTGAGAGGCAGGGGTTACACCCTGGACAGGTCACCAGTCCATCGCAGGGCCACATATTAACACACAAACCATGCACACTCACGCTCACACCTACGGGCAATTTAGAACCATCAATTAACCTAATAGCATGTTTTTGGACTGTGGGAGGAAGCCGGATTACCCGGAGAGAACCCACGCAAGCACGGGGAGAACATGCAAACTCCACACAGAAAGGCTCTATCGGGCTTGGGAGTCGACCCTGGCAGTGTCAAATCACTTCCTCCTTCTAAGCAAGACACTTGAGCTGTGTTCCAAATCGCCCCCTATACCCTATATAGTGCACTACATAGGGTGCACGCCATTTTGTAGTGCTGTTCCAATTCTCTTCACTACTTTTCGTCCACTACCTCATTCACTATAAAATACCCACAATGCACCGCAAAAGTTAGTGTACAAGCCATGTACCCTACTTTTTACTCCCGTATACCACAATGCAATGCGGTCATGTTTTGTCCGAGGAGAAGAAGAAAAAAGAAGAAGAAAAAAGAAGAAGAAAAAATGGCAGCTGAACAGGAGGCGGGGGAGCGCTTTACTTACTTATAAATGTAAGTAACGTTAACGTACCCACATGTACTATAGTGGCGTGTTTATATAAACCCTTTAACAATGAGCATTTACAGAGTAGCCTGTGTCATTAACAGTAAGCATTTGTAGAGAGTAGTCTGTTTGTAACTGTCAGCTAACGCTACGTTATAATGTTATGTTTGTGTGTGTGTGTGTGTGTGTGTGTGTGTGTGTGCGCGTGTTCTCTTCACAATTTGCGACTTGTTATAAAAGTATATGCTTGTCTGTCATTTTCTAAGGGACAGATGATGATGTGGAGGGCCTGATAAAGCTGCGTATGCAGCATAACAGGCTGTTCTCGGGGCGGCGTAACGCAGCGTTTCATGGATGGGAGTAAGCGAACACATTTCAGTGATAGCATTATGTTTTTCCTTAGTGGATTTTATTTTGTCATATTATGCTAGTCCTAACCTCGAATTACCTGTGTAAATATGTGCATTGTACTCTGTAAATCGTGCCAAAAGATGTAGGGAAATCTAACAATTATGAGGTTGATATGATGTTATTAAACCATGTACATCCGCTTACCCTGTTTATAAGCATCTGAGAAAAAGCCATGGCATAAAATGTCATGCTTAATTAAATTACACTTGCATGGGAGCCCCTATGGTGTGCAGACGTTTTTCTTATTTTTCGTTGACATGATGTTATACAATTTAAACAGTAACACGTAGGTATATTTGATATTATATTTGATGGATGCATGAAATTAATACTTGTCTTTAATTTCTTAGGGTTGTCTTAAAAGAAATGGGGCTGGAGGGGGTGATATGCCCAGCCAGGGCTGGGAAGAAATGGGAAAATTTAAAAAAAACGTACAAGGTAAGATTTGTCTCTTTTGTAAAAAACATTCTTAACTTGTAATACGTTTGCTTTTCTAAGTATACTCCCATAATTTTAAGGAACTCAAGAAGCCGCCAACTGGCCAGAGCACAGAGTCGGGGGAAGACACAGCGGCCTCCTGGAAGTGGTACCCCCTAATGGACGAGGCACTTGGCGGGAGGCCGTCCATCCGGCCTCCTGTCCTTGTTGCCTCGGCCTGGGGGGAGAGTTCCAGGGCAGCTGCAGTGTCCTCCCCCGATGCCCAGGAAGCAGGGCCAGGAGAGAGAGAAAGGCCAGGAGAGAGAGAGGGGCCAGGAGAGAGAGAGGGGCCAGGAGAGAGAGAGGGGCCAGGAGAGAGTCCCCAGCGCAAGAGGCAGAGGACAGACCCTGTCCTCGAGTTCCTACGAGCAGAGAGTGCCAGGGCAGAGGAGAGGGCCATCAGGGAGGAAGAGAGGGAGGAGAGACTGTTGTCTCTACTTGAGAAAATTAGTGAAAAAATGTAGATGATCAATAAATGAATTGTATGTATTGACCTGTAAGTAAGATGTGTCTGTGTATATATAAAGAAAGAAAAGGGTTACCAACAAAAACATTTTTTATTTTACAAATAATTGAAGAAGGTAACTAGATAGATGAAGAAATAAAACTAGATCAATAGTAAATAAATAAATAATTCTCTAACAGTAAATCCTAACCCTAACTGATTGCAAAATCTAACATATATGTATATAAATAAATAAATGATTCTCTAACATACTAAATCCTAACCTTAACTGATTGCAAAATCTAACATATATATATCTATAAATAAATAAATGATTCTGTAACATACTAAATCCTAACCCTAAATGATTGTAATGTTTAACATAACATACTAAATCCTAACTTTAAATGATTGTAATGTCTAACCTATATATATATATATACAATATTTACAAATAATCATGATGCTCCAGGGCTGCCACTGGGCCATCAGGAGCAGAAACGGCTGCAGCCATCCTCTCCCGGATGCGATCCCCACTTTGCTGGTCCTGGTGGTGATGTGGCTCCCCAGCATCTTCACCAGGCCAGTCATCTGCTGGCTCCACAATGTCGCCGTTGGCCAGGCAGATGTTGTGGAGCATGGCACAACAGGCGATGATCTGAGGTGCAAAACAGGGTTTCACCTCTAGCGCCTTAAAAAAAATGGCCCTCCAGCGAGTCTTCATGCTGCCAAAAGACCGCTCGATGATGGACCTGGCTTTGGCGTGGTGGTGGTTGAACCGCCTTGCTGTAGCCAGGTGGACTGGCTCTTTGTATGGTGTGATGAGGGTGATGGGGGCAGACAGACAGGGGTACCCACCATCCCCAAGGATAAAAAATCCTTGGGGTGGATACCGCTGCTCTGTGTAGAGAGGGCTGTTTTTGAGGACCCTGGAGTCATGAACAGACCCTGGGTAGCCTGCAAAAATATCCAGGTACCTCCCTTTGTGGTCACAGATGGCCTGGAGCTGTATGGATGGGAACAGCTTCCTGTTGATGTAACACAGGCCATCAACGGATGGTGGTTTAATCCGTATTTGGCACCCATCAATGCTGCCCACTACCCTGGAGAATGCAGGGGAGCCTGAGAGACGGGCAAACCCGTTCCCTATCTCCTCCAGCTCATTAATGGATGGTAGACAGATAACTCTTGGTAGGATTTTTAAAAGCTTTCCCGACATGTTGTGAACCATGTTAAAAATGGTTGTGCGAGGGATGTCGAAGCTCCTCGAGACTACCCGGTACGAGGTGGCACTGGCAAGCCAGAACACAAACACCAGCACCTCCAGGTAGTGGCCCCATCCGTGGTCTTGCTGGCTTCTTGTTATAGCAACCAGGTTGTCCAGGGAAGCTCTGGTCAGCCGATAATCTGGCTTCAGATCTGCCTCCTCATCCAAATACACTCGGATGACTGGCATGTGGATGTTTAGGCGGCAGTACGTCTGTGGTTCCAGCTAAAATTATTAAAAAATATATTATTATTGTTATTACATTTCACATATTAAAAAAAGTAACATAATTTAAATGATGAGGACACTAAAACCATTTTGTTCATTCTAAAAAACACAGGTTTGTAAGGAAGAAGCCCTTCAAAGGCCCAGTCTACAACTGGAGGGAGCTCAAATAACAAAAAGTTTTGCAGGGTGAGTAATACAATAGTGATCTGTAGTGCCACAGATCTCTCTTTCTGTTATACTTTATTCATTGGTGATATCCAGTTAGTGCAAACCTAAAGTGATAAGTACACGCCTGTGATATTCTGTTTCTATTTTCCTCACAAATGTGTATTGTGTTTTACAGTTGCTGTCATCTCCAGCTCCCTCCAGAATGATTCCCTTGGGTGGGGAAGACTGTTCTTAAGACCTTTTTTATTGAAGCTTTTTTCAAAGTAATAAATAATGAATTAAAAATTGTTATTGAATTCATATTTGTCTTTCCTGGTTGAAATGTTACTTTTTTTTATGAGTTTAAGTTTGTTTTAAGGTATATGAATACAGGATGCTGCAGGTATTTTAGATGATTTATGAGTTCATTGCTTACATTATTTATTACTATTCAATGGTGATTCATTACGCTTACATTTTTTTTATTTATTTGTTTTAAAATGTTGCAATGGAAAGCAGAAATGATATATTCAAATGTACAGTTACTCACAAGCCAATTCCCTGTCAGGATATGAGAAACCATTAAACACTCCTAACAAGCTGAAATTACAGAAGTATTTTTGCAAGTACTCGAACAAATTAATTAATGATAACCGCAGTTGGTGATTAATGTAATAACTGGTTAATTAGTAAATTAATTTAACTTGTGTTAAATATAAATACATTGGTAATTTGAGACTTTTATAACTTTGAGTTGATGTAACTGGAGTTATTAAATGAAATTCGAGGACATTTCAATGTTATTCAATGGATACTTAACTAAATAAATCAAAACGTTCAAAGTGACACTAGGGGGCAGCCCATACCTGCTAGCATGTCAGCTAACATTTCTTTCGGTTATTTACCAGTGGACGTTGGCGAATCAACAAATTGGGTTGTAAATAGAGAAGTCCCGATCGATCGGCCTCCCGATCGATCGGGCCCGATCACGTCATTTTCAAAATATCTGAATCGGCAAAAAAAATATCGGGAAATATTTATTTATTAAATATGTAGCAAACTGTTTAGTGTTGGCTCCAAATGTGGTTCTGTTATTGAAGGAGGGGGAGTGTTTTGTCCTGTCCTTGTGACGTAGTTCCCTTTGTTCTGGGGGGGGCGGAAAAGAAAAATAAAGAAGCGGTGGCTGGGTTTATATTGACGATGTCTGGAGTATGGAAACATTTCAAAGTAGAGAGCGAAGGCAGCCCAACAGCCAAATGCAATTATTGCAGGGGGGAAATTCCGCGTGGAGGACAAAACAGGGCTTCATTTAATACAACAAACCTTATTCGCCACCTGAAGAGCAAACATAAAGACGAACACAGTCAGTATGTTGCAGCAACAGGGGCAGCGGCTGCACTGAGACAACCGACTCTTAAACCGACTTTTAAAAAGAAGGAACCGCTGGCCGCGGACAGTGAAAGGTCCAGAACCATAACAGCCGCGATAGCTGAATTCATGGCGTTGGATGATCAGCCGCTCTCTGTGGTTGCGAACGTGGGGTTTCGCCGGCTCATGGAGATCTTGGAGCCACGTTATGTGTTGCCTTCTCGTCACCATTTTACCAAAACGGCTCTGCCTGCCGCTCAGAAAAGGCTACGCGACCACATGCAAGACAAGGTAAAAGATGTACCTGCTTTAGGATTTACCACAGACATATGGAGTTCTTCTGTGTGTCCAATGTCACTCCTTAGCTTCACGGCACAGTGGATCGACCCCAGTTTTAATTTACAACGTGTGACGTTGCACACTCAGGATTTCAGAGGGTCTCACACGGCAGAACGTATTGGAGAGGCGATCGAGGGGATGCTTAACAGTTGGGGGATAGATAAGTCAAGGGTCCATGTGATTGTGCGAGACAACGCGCGTAATATGAAGAAAGCCATGGATGATATGGAGGTAAAGAGTGTGGGCTGTCTCGCACACACACTCCAGCTTGCAGTGCACGAGGGTCTACTGTCTCAGCGCAGCGTCATTGACACTCTGGCCACCGCGAGGAAGATTATTGGCCTTTTCAAACATTCCCCGTTGGCCTACTCCCGTCTGGAAGATATCCAGCGTGATCTGAAGATGGACGTCAAGCGTCTACAGCAGGATGTGCAAGTGAGATGGAACAGCAGCCTCTATATGTTGCAGAGCATCCTGGAGCAAAAGCGGGCACTGTTGCTTTATGCAGGTTCCTATAACCTCCCAGCCAACACTGACAGCCAGTCAGTGGACCCTGATGGAGAAGACAGCTGAGGTGCTGGTTCCATTTGAAGAACTCACAAAGGATGTGAGCAAGGCCACTGCATCTGCAGCTGATGTCATCCCGGCAATAACAGGTTATTTTATTTGTTATAATAATTATTATTTGCACTTGAACATTTTAACTTAGTAATACTACAATTAAGAGAATATTTTATTTTAATAAAATTATTTTACTTAACCACTTGAAGTTGATATGGGTACCCGGAGTCCCTCGGGGCTCAATACTAGTGTATTTTCTGTTTTCTGCTATTGTCAGGAAAGCTTCTGCTGAAAATAGCTGATCTACAAACTCGCAACGTGACGCATCACGTTGTGAGCTTGCCTATCTGCAATTTTCAGCAGTTTTCTCACAATATTCATGCTGGGGTTCAAGAGGTTAAACCATCAATTCATTTAATTCATTCAAACAGCCCTCCGACGTCTGCTGTCTCAGGAAAAGACCACTGACCAAGGGGTCAAAACAATGAAGAGCACGCTCCTAGCCGCAGTGGAGACCCGCTTTGCTGCTATAGAGGAGGAGCCACTGTACAGCATCGCCACTCTGGTGGATCCAAGATACAAAGACAGGCAAGTACAGTAAACCACTGTACTATTGAATGCAATAATTCATTATTCAAGGCAATTTCTATTCATCTATTAAGTTAAATGTAGGTCTGTTGTGGTCTTAATGGTTATATTTGTGTTATAGTTGTAAGGAAATGTATCTGACTAACCGTTGTGCTCAGCTCATTAGTTGACTAGTTGTGGTAATTTTTACATTTATCTATTTTTAGATACTTCAGCCAGTCTGACAACCTGAGGACTGCCAAGGATAAGCTCATCCAGGAGGTAGCGAAGATGGAGGAGAGAGCAGCCACTGCTAGTGAAGAACCAGAGGCAGCAGTAGCAGAGCCTACGGGCAAGAAGAAACGCAAAGAAGGAAGCAGCAGCCTGGGCAGCATCTTGGACGAGATCTTGGAGGAGAATACACTAGAGGTCCAGTCTGTGAGTACGTCAGCTGAAGTCCAGGTACAGACCTATCTCTTAGAGCAAACCATCAAAAGGAAATGCAATCCTCTACAACCGTGATTCCCAACCCCCGGTCCCCGGACCGGTACCGGTCCGTAGAGCCGTTACTACCGGGCCGTGGAATGGCTTGTGTTCCGATCATAATTAGGGCTGCAACGATTCGTCGACGTTGTCAACAAAAAAGCGATAATCAAAATTGTCACCAGACGTTTTTTTTTCCAATGGAGTGAGGCATCTCACTTCACTTCACCTCATACAATCTCTGCCCAGAGCCGCGCTGCAGGACGTCTCAGCGGAGCCTTTTTTTTTTTTTTTTTTTTTTTTGCGCCCTCCCAGCGCAGCTGCGGGTAACAAAACTTCAAATGTTCGGGAGCATTTTAGCCTGGATACGGCGAATAAAAGAACACTTGCAAGTAGGGTTGCCACCCGTACCGTAAAATACGGAATTGTCCTTTATTTGAGAAGAAAATGTTGCGATTTGTCCCGTATTTTCATTAACGCCCCATACACACGTCTGTCACACACACACATCAACACTAAATTGATCAATAATAACACAAATAAAACACAGGAAACATTAAGGCCAGCAAAATCTTTGTGACGGACCTGCTGCGTCTGTGCCCAGATCTTTCTATGTGCCAGACAGCGCTGCGGGGAGGAATCGGGCTTCACTTCCAGGTAGGGGTTGGGAATTGGAATTAAAAGTTCCGTATTGAACCAATACGGACATATATTATGCCAGGCCCGGTTCTACGAGGGTGCATAAGCAAGCATTGCACCCTCAGTTTGTGTTTGCGTGCTCAGTTGAAAAGACTAAAAGAAAAAGAAAAGAAAAAATCGTTAAGCCTGATTTATGGTTCCGCGTTAAATCGACCGCACCGTACGTTCGCGTCTCCGCGTATCCTACCCCGTAAACTCTGCGTCGGTGCAACGCGAAACCATAAATCAGCCAGTGTCCGTCACTCATCTCCGTGCAGCAGTTACCTGCAGCAGCAAGACGCTGCTCTAGTTATGGCTCACAGTTTATGAAAGCCCCAAATAAAAAAATAATTAGAGAATATTTTATGAAATCAATAAACAATTCCATCATCAAAATTATAACATAGGTTCAAAATATCATGCTTTGCATGTAATTAGACTAGGTAATATATTAGTTTCACCTTTTAAGTTGAATTATTGAAATAAATTAACTTTTACACCAAATTCTAGTTGAATTATTGAAATAGATTAACTTTTACACCATTCTAGTTGAATTATTGAAATAAGTTAACTTTTACACCATATTCTAGTTGAATTATTGAAATAAGTTAACTTTTACACCATATTCTAGTTGAATTATTGAAATAAGTTAACTTTTACACCATATTCTTCACCTGAAGCATTTTTTTGTCATATAATTTCAGCCAAAACTTGTATAAATCGAAATGTGTTTCTTTGAGTGGCAGCCCTGTCATGGCTTGGCGGACAATAAGTTCTGGTACCCGACTGGACTGAACAGCGCCATGCACAGGTGCTGTATGCAGGTTAGGTTCAGTCAGCTGCAGAGATGAGCGGACCTCAGCAAACCTCCATGAGCCGTTTCTTTACTGGTTGTTCGAGTAAAAGAAATGGTGATGAACAAGTGGAAAATCCTACCAAAAAGAAAAGCAAAAGCTTTAATCGCAAGTACGACATTATGTATATAAAATACGGATTTGTTGCAATTGGCGATTTGGAGGCGCCAAACCCACTATGTTTTTTATCAGGAGAAACGCTCAGCAACGAAGCAATGAACCCATCCAAGCTTCAAAGACACTTAAATACAAAACATCCTTCTCTCAAAGACAAACCAGTGGATTTTTTCGAAAGGAAAAAACGTGAGTTAGATTTGCAGAAGCAAGTTTTAAAGGCCACAACATCAGCTAACGTCGCTGCAACGAGGGCTTCATATCTCGTTGCTCACCGGATTGCAAAAGCTAAAAAGCCCTTTTCAATTGGAGAGGAGCTAATACTGCCCGCTGCAAAAGACATCTGCCTCGAACTTTTGGGGGAAAAAGCAGCTGGCAAAGTGTCGCAGCGGTCTGGCAATTGAAATAGGCTGTTATTTTCGTAAAATGAGTCGCCACCTGTTGGTGGATAAATATATGCACCTGAAACCATTGTAAAGTTAGTAAAACAATGATAGCCTGCATTTTAAAATGCATTGTTTTTTTCTAAAATGTTTATTAAAATTGACATAAATTGTCAACCGGTCCCTGAGCTTTTTGTTTATACTTCTGCTGGTCCTCGGCACAAAAAAGGTTGGGAACCCCTGCTCTACAATACTGGAAAGAAAATGCTAAAAGGTTCCCCCCACTGGCTAATGTTGCAGCCAAGTTTCTCTGTGCCCCCTGCACCTCTGTGGACAGTGAGAGACTCTTTAGTGCGGTTTCCAATGTCCTTGATGAAAAAAGGAACCGGCTCTCAGCTGAGAATGTAGAGATGCTAATCTTCCTAAAGAAAAATCTCCACTTAAATTTGCCTGAATATAACGGTGAGAGTGAGAGTGGGAGTGGAGATGAGAGTGGAGACGAAGAGAAGTAGGAGGTAGAAACCTTCCCTTGAAAAAGTATATCCCATGTTTACATGTTCTGTTTGAACTGTTGTATATGTTCATGTTGCATTAAGCTGCTGCACTAAGGCTAAGCCAAAATTTATTTTATTCTTTTATGTGATTGAGTTTTTGACTGAATGTCATTCAACTTTTATACCTAGTACATAGGTAAACTACCTCTTTTGAAGATAATTTATTTTTGTTATTGCACTATTCTGCACTTGATTTGTTTTATATATTTTGTGGGCACCAGTGCTGATAAGCTTTATTGTTTTGATGGGTACAGTGAAAAGATGTCCATGTTGGAGAGAAATAAATAAAAAGAAACTTGGGACAATTTAATTGAGTTTTATTCCCCTTTTTTTTTCTTAATGCATTGCCAAAATGTATCTGATCGGGAAGAATTATCGGAAATGATCGGAATTGTATCGAGAGCAAAAAAAGTGATCGGATCGGGAAATATCGGGATCGGCAGATACTCAAACTCAAATGATCGGGATCGGATCGGGAGCAAAAAAACGTGATCGGGACAACCCTAGTTGTAAACCCCTCAGAAGCCTCTGTCTTTGCCTCCGCCGGTGCCTGACAAGCAGGAGTTGAGCAAAAAGCACCCAAACCACCACAGGAATCATTTTTCTTTCAGATTCTTTCAACCGTCGGTTAAATGTCAGTAGCTGTCAGTCAGAGCTGTCAGTCAGTAGCTAACGGTAGGTTGCACGTACTAAATAGGTTTTAGTGCAATGTCGTGAGCAGTTATAGCTGAGGATTGGAACACACAACAGTAGTTGACAAAAGCACACTTCTACACCATTAATTTTCAACAATTTATTGACAGAAGTATCAGATCCCGGAGATGTTCGGAGTGTTTACATGTTGCATGTAAAAAAAAAAAAAAAAATGTTGCATGTCGCGTCCGCTACGTCACAGGAACATCCGTACGTTGTAGTGTCCGAAATCTCCTCTGGTCATCCCCTACGTAGTGCACTATGTAGTGCACTATGTAGTGTACACTATGTAGGGAGTAGGGAGTGAGTGAACGAGTGGACGATTTGGAACACAGCTATTGAGGGAGAAATGGAGAAATGCACAAAGGACACACAGAAAAAAGGCTACAAAGGTGCCACTGTCGTTTATTGTTCAGTGTTGTTCTGTTAATTCATTCATACACACTAATTTTTAAGTTCATTCATGATTGATGTGATTAATGTATGAATTTTACATTATTATTGAACCATTATATGAAGTTCATATGTAGCCTGTTTCCACAGTTGTTGTTTTTGTATTGAATACAACACTTTTTGAATTGACATATTGTGGTGTGGTGTTTAGTTCTAAACATGTGAACTACAATGTTCTGTAACTGTACAGCACTTTGATGGAAAGTGCTCTATAAATTAAAATTATTATTTCTATTATTACAAAACAAATTTTAAATGTCATGATTGATGTGATTAATGTATGAATTTGACATTCTAATTAACTGTTTGCTACAAAGGTGTCACTGTCATTCATAGCTCAGTGTTGTTCTGTTAATTCATTCATACACACTATTTTTTATGTTCATTCATGATTGATGTGATTAATGTATGAATTTTACATTATTATTGAACCATTATTTGGAATTCATATGTAGCCTGTTTCCACAGTTGATTTGATTTTGTATTGAATACATATAAAACACTTTTTGAATTGACATATTGTGGTGTGGTGCAGTTTATCATGTGTGTGACAATCATGTCATTTGGTGTGACACTCATGTCATTTGGTGTGATGTTCACAATTTTGAAAAAAAAACCCAGCTTTGTTAGTGATAAATCATGAAAATATCAATAGAACACAAGGGAATTAGTATCAGCAAGACTCTCAAGCATTTTCTTACAGTTGTCAAAAGGTTTACCAGAATTAATCTAAAGTATCTTGAAATATTGAGGAGTGATGTCCTCCTTTACATGATGGTATAGAAAAATAAACCAAAATATACAAAATTCTCACAAGGAAATGTTAAATATCAAAGCAGTAATGATTAAAATGTTTGATGAATTGAATTAGAAAAAATATAAGTACTCCATTTTCATTTTATATTAAATAACTTTCACGTCACACCGCATGACAGTTTAAGGCACAGATATAGCGAATTCATGAAAAAAATGCATATTTCAACACTAATCTAAAAGAACACATATATATTTGGAAAGTTAAGAGTTATAACAACACAAAAAAATAATTTTCAGGGATAATATTTGAAGTTTTTGAAAAAATACTTTTTTGGCTTATTCGTCAACTACCCATATATACCCTCCTGGAGCTCCGTCACCGGATCTTGGGTTACTGAAAATTGGTTTTAAATAAAAAGTGTTAAAATGAAATCACCAATGAATAAAAAAATAAATAACAAAAATGCTTAATAAAAATAATATTAATAAATAAAACGATTTTTTTTATGAAATAAACAGAAAGATGTTTTTAAATCGAAATAAGCAACTAAGGAAGGTGTTCCAAATGTAAAGGTTTGGACCGTCTCTGGGTCTTCCTCAGGCCTGAAACAGTAAAACTGTGAACAGGTTGCTAGAGAGAGAGATGTCGTCGCTCCGAATGCCAGAAGCAGATTGAGCCTCCTGGTGGCTCCGCCTTTTATACCCTCTGTTTTTAACCGTCTTTACCGGCTGTTTTACCAGGAACTTTACACATAAATGATTTAGTGTCTTCTTAACCCCTTGAAAACTGGATAAAAAATTGTTATTTTATTATTTTAAACCTTAAATAAAATTAATGTAATGTTTATTTTAATTACTAATTTCAAAATAAAGAACTTTAAACCTTGTTTTTTAAATAAAACTAATTAAAAAAAAATAGTGCCATACCTTTTTTAAGATTAAAATCTTTTTAATCCTGTTTTTAAATTAAATAAATCTAAGACTTCAATTTTAGACGAATGGGATTAAGGTTAGGGTTAGGAAAAGGAACCTGTCCCCCATAGACAGGAGGTGTACGGTCTGTCCGGGCAGCTCCCAATGACGCTTGTTCAGTCATTCATCACCATTAGGATATTTTTATATAATGAAAAAATAATTAGGAAAACGAAAAAAGTGATTAAAAATACATAAAACAAATGTGTGCCAACTCAAATAAATGTGTGCGTTCAGAGTCCTTTCAGAGTTCTTTTCAGGCAAAGGCACAAAGAAACACTGGCTCAGAGCTGTGAAGCACGTCTGCACTGTCCGAGAGCAGAATGAATATAACATATATTAATATAATAATATATTAATGTAAGCTCCTCCTGCTCTATTTATACCCTCCTGCTGCTCCGTCACCGGATCTTGGGTTACTGAAAATTGGTTTTAAATATTAAAGTCAAGTAAAATACAATTTGAAAAAAAAAATCTATTTTAAGGTTTTCTAAAAGGTGATTTTGTAATATCTATTGTCTATGAAATTTTTATTGACTGAGATTTTTTTTGTTTGTATTTATCCAGAATTGAAAAGAAAAGAAAATCAACTGAGTTTCAATGTATTCTGTTGTTTTAATATGAATTTGTTTTAACCATGAATGTGTAGGGTTAGGATTAGGGTCAGGGTTAGGGTTAGGGTTGGTTAGGTGAAGGAAAATAAACCAGTCCTGCCGAAAGAGGACTACTTTCTGACTTTCCCTTACGTCCTTCTAATTAGTGCTTTTTTCTTGTCTTTTTGTCCCATTATTTTTTCTTTCTCTTGGGTTCGTGCACGACGTTTCGTCTTATTTTAGCCTTTATCAGGTGTCTCTGCCTGTATTTCTTCCTTTAATTTAGTTAGGCACCCCCTGTTCTTTTCCCTTAATTTCTGTCTGTTATTGGGTTTGGGTTGATGTGCTTCAGTTCTTAAAAGAACCTTCTTCAGGCTTGTAGGGTTTTGGAAGGTTTGAGAGCAGCTGAGAGGTCCATGCTTGGTTTCTGTCAGTGTTGCCAACTCCTCAGTAAGGAAAGTAGCTATTGGCTCTCCCAAAAGTCGCTAGAAGTCGCTAAATGACGTCATCGCCTAATTAGCATAAGTGGCAATTTGCATATAACTGTAATGGACGCTGTAGGAGAGAGGAATAACATCGTGGGAGAGACAAAAGTGAATAAAAAACACCCTAAATATGTTTAGAACTACAAATGTACAAAAATAATTTCAACATTAACAACATTTACTGACTTTAATGCTTTGTCTAGATCCACATTACACACATCAGTTTTGTCCTGTATTGTTAAATGTTATAACAGCAAATTTAATCAAAAGATTGTTATGTAGGGTGAAATTGCTAGCTCTAAAACCAACCCTCCTCCTTTATCCGGGCTCCGGACCGGCAAAGTGACCCAAAAGAAAAAAGAAACGTTTACATTTACATCCCGCTCTGCAAGCCAGCGGCGGCTTTGCGTAAGCGCATTTCATTTGCAGTCTGGACGCGGAGTGGTGAGGGTCTCCTCTCTGCTCTGCTCTGCCCACCAGATAAGTCTCCAATAACACCAGAAAAAGTCGCTAGATTTGTCGCTAGTCGCTTTTTTGAAAAAAAAGTCGCTATGGGGTCTGAAAAGTCGTTAAATCTAGCGACAAAGTCGCTAAGTTGGCAACGCTGGTTGCTGAGTTTTTTGCTCTCCGTTTTATATACTCCTCCCCTGCTCCGGAGGGGGAGGGGGGAGCGTCCGGTTGGTCCGGAAAAAAAAATAAATAAAAAAATGAAATAAAGAATAAAAGGAAGCCCGGTCATGATGGATTATTTTAGCCTTCCAGGTGTCTGTTGCGGTTATTCCTGTTTCAATCATCCCGGTTAGGGTTAGGGTTTGAGGTCAGGGGTTAGGGTTAGGGTTAGAGGTTGAGGTCAGGGGTTAGGGGTTAGGGGTCAGAGGTTAAGGTTAGGGGTAAGGGAAAGGAAACCCTTTGTTGGAATATCAAGTTGGTCGCCCCCATTAGAAGGGAGATACCTGACTGGGATCCAAATTTCAACTGGAATGATGCCGTCACCCCGAGGCTCTGGACCGATCTCCCCCCATCTCCACGTTCTCTGGACTCCATCGATGCTTTTAAGAACAAACTTACAACCCCCCTGGTTCTCCGAGCTTTCAAACATCAGTAGTGAGACGGTTGTTTTATGACCTTCATTTTGATGTTATGTACTTTTATTCTAGAAGCTTTTATCGGTATTGTCTTGTTTTTATCGTATTTCTATTTTCATTGTAGTGTTTTGTGTTAGTTTTGTGTTAAAAACACTCTCAGTAGGGACATGGAATGTCACCTCGCTGGTGGGGGGAGGAGCCGGAGCTTGTGCGGGAGGTTGAGAGATACCGACTAGAGCAGGGGTCAGCAACCCAAATTGTTGAAAGAGCCATATTGGACCAAAAACACAAAAAACAAATATGTCTGGAGCCGCAAAAAATGAAAAGTCTTGTATAAACCTTAGAATGAAGGCAACACATGCTGCATGTATCTATATTAGTTAGAACTGGGTCCTCGGCTGCAAATGTAGCATGCTAATGTCTTTCACATGACTCTTTTTGTTATTGGACAATTTCTCACTACAAGGCAAACATTCAGGCGATGAATGCAAATTATTCGCTCCAAGAAACGTTGAATCCTCTACGGAAGAGTATTAGGGCCATGCGGGAGAAAAAATATTTGAGAGAGGAAGTTTTTTTTTTGCACTTTGAGAAATAAGTCGAAATGTCAAGAAAAAAGTTGAAATGTCGAGATTAATGTTGAAATACAATTTCAAGAATTAAAGCTGCAAGCAGTGTTGATCGGGCCTTCGCACTCATGGCCACCGCCCTGCCTCCAGGTCCCCCCAAAAAGAGAATATTCAAAATACGATTGATAGATGTAAAAAAAAAAAAACTTAAATAACTGGCTGCAAAGGGGCTTAACGTTGTTTGGTAGAACATTGTTAACCAAAATTTAATCATTATCCAGGTTAATCTATCCAGCATACTCTCTTGCAATCCCACCAAGGATTATAAAATAAATTAATAGAATAAATCTTAATTTCATATGGAAAAATAAACATCACTATTAGGGATGCACCGATCTGATATTTGGTATCTGTATCGGCATCGATATTGAAAAAAAAATAGATTGGGTATCGGTAACAATGGGCCGATCCATAGGAACAGATCTATTCAATTCTAATTCTATGTGTGCTCTGTGAGTATCGTCACGCGCTAGTCACGTAATGTCAGCACGGAATATGGAATATGGAATATTTTCACATTACCTCAGCCAGCATTTGCAAAGTTAGTGTTTCGAGAGGAGGAAGTAAAATGTTTTTACTTTTAAGTTTAACAGCACACTGGATGGTTTAAAGCTTCGTGCCACACAGTGCAATTCTAAATACAACCGTTATCTTATTTCTAAAGATAAAGGAAGCTCTGAAAACCTTAACAAACAATGGTTTAATATAGAACCTAGGAAATCCGCTTTAAAGGAGCCGTCTGTAAGAAATGGCCAAAACTGGTACTGCAGTCACTTTCAAAATATTGTTGAGCGGCGTGTACCCTCCCCCTCTTCCCCCCCGACCAAGTTACCAGGTAGGCTGCAGAATGCAGCAGGAACGTAGGCTGCCATGGCAAGTCCTACACCCATCCATCCATCCATTGTCCACCGCATTATCCGAGTCCGGGTCGCGGGGGCAGCAGTCGGAGCAGGGATCCCCAGACTTCCCTCTCCCCGGACACTTCCTCCAGCTCTTCCGGGGGGGACTCCAAGGCGTTCCCAGGCCAGCCGAGTGACGTAGTCACTCCAGCGTGTCCTGGGTCTTCCTCGGGGCCTCCTCCCGCTGGGACATGCCCGGAACACCTCACGAGGGAGGCGTCCAGGGGGCAT